>NC_058102.1:11527651-11830681 GCF_020171115.1 Neogale vison | reverse complement strand
AAAAGAATCAGTCCCCCGGTTCTAAAATATCTGTGAGAGCAAGACGGAAAAACTGACTTGCTATCTCTTGCCCTTCCAGTCCAACCGGGCTGTCTCACTCACACTCTGTCAAGCTTTGGGCTAACAAGTTCAGTAATACATTTCTACCTTCACCCAAAACACACAAGTCGTTACATCTATGAGGAAGCAATGGATTGACTCAGCATCCCAATCAAGCCTGCTACAGGTTCCCAGCACATACAACAGTGCTTGGCCAATGTACTGGCGTGCACAGGTGTGCACAACGTATTGGCAGAAATAAAAGGAAAACTAGATAAAGGAATAGTGTCTTCAACATTTTTACTAGAGTGGCCTTGAAATCCTAGTGTCCAGGCACCAAGAGTCCTCTCCCTAAGATACCACCTGACCGATCTACCTCAGCATCAGTGTCCTCAGATTCTAGACCGGCCCATGGATCTTCGATATTGCCTGACCTTTCAGTTCCTACTCAACCCTGGGTGAGTAAGCCCACTCCGGCTGTGACTGTCTACACACACAGGCCCTCACTCCAGATATGTCATCTGGATCCAGCCTGCCATCTCCACCACAAGCTACCAGAGATGGAAACAGCCAATTTCACGTTGGCCTCTGTGATCTTGATTCCCTGTCCTGTACTTCCCACGACCTATATTTTTAGTGTGGAACATGTGACTGGAGCAATTCTGTACTTGTTACTTTTCGGTATCGTACAATTTCGTTTGCCAGCAATGTCTTCTTAGGATGTATCCTTTTATACAATAGGATACATGACTTCTTCAGAGTCACAGTGAATGACAAAGCCTGGGTTGCCACTGTTTTTCCGGTATCTTCCATCCAGCCCATTAAATAACACGCTCATATCTCAGGTCCATCAATTACCTTTTCTTTTTTTTAAAGTACTAGATCAAAAAGTTAAGTTCTTTAAAATCCGAATTCTAGTACACATATTTTTACCTTGAATTTAATACATTCGTCATGCACATGTCAAGCAACATTAATCACTGTTTAGCCTCCAAATACTTTCTGTGGCACCAAGTTCACTAAATTTTGGCTAAGTCTAGGTAGAGGTAGATGACAAAAGAGTTAGTGCATTCTTAATACAGTTGGGCTTCACAGGGCCCATGATCCTCTGAAAATTGTGTGCAAAATGCCATAAATATGTATATTATTCTGGGGACCTGGTCCAGGGCTTTCATTAGATTCTCAATGAGGTTCAAGACCCAAAATAAAGATTAAGAACCAATAGGCCAGAAAATTAACAGGGTTTTGAGATAATTCCTTCTTTATGGAGCTGTTCCATTCAAACACTCCTATTTTTCCTTGGTGAACAACTAATATTTCTAGTTTAGGTATTTTCTCTAATCTCACATCCTAATCCTACTTCTTTTGAATGTTTCCCTTTGATTAAGGGACCTTTAATTTCATTTCTAAACCTCTCCTGCTTTCACAAAACCCAACCGCCTTCTCCTCTATGGGCTAGTAGGCCAGAGACCCAAATCCTAGTCCCACTGTAATTCTTCCAAATCAGTGACCAACTGACAAGAAACATTCCAACTCCAACATTCCAACTGTCTTACTAAGGGGCTAGTCCACTAAGAGAGATCTTTGTTGTGTGTGTGTGTGTGTGTGTGTGTGTGTGTGTTGTTTTCTATTAAACAGTTGTTTAAACCAATCTGGCTTCAAATCCTCAAGGGAAAATATGGGGTCAGGAATCTATGGTCCCTTTTTGGCCATGCCTGAATTTTTCTCAAGTCATTCTACAGCCTTCAGACTGAACAATCTTCAAGACAGACTCTTTTGGTCACCCAATAAAAATGACAGACCTGAAAAATCAGTGTTTCTTAACCACTTTTAACACCCTTGTCCTACAGCATTTACGCACTTGTATCTTCCATCAGCCCAGAAGAGCACAAACAGCCTTACTTTTTGAAATGTTCATTATGACTTAGAGGTTTAAAATAGTCTCTCTCACCCCATCTCTGAACTCTGATTTATATACCTCCTTCTCATCCCTGACTGAGATCCTGGCTCTAAACATACATAATGTGAATAAGGACTTCTGTGGCAGGGTCCCTTCAAAGAAGGTTAAAAATAGTAATCTATATACAAAATGATAACAGAAAAGGGCTTTCAACAACATTTCTGTCATAATGCAAATAATACAAAGTGGGTAAAAAAAAAAAAATACGGGTTTCTGGTTAACTGAGAACTGTAATAGGCGAGAATCAATAAAAGAACCCAAAACCATACTGAGACTATCTGGATCACATTATGAACATAAATATTGCAGAGTACGTGTAGACAAAGAAGGAGACGGCTAGATTTATACAGAGCATACCCTTTTCTGGATAAATGGCTGATAAAAGCAGGTCTCAGTTTCCTCTCAAAATCAGTAGGGTATGTTATGATTTCAGGCATTGACTCCCAGGCATCTGACCCTTCAAGATTTGTTTGGAGGCAAGAAGGAGTTTAATGAACTGTATTCTCTTTTTTAACATTTTTAAAAAAGATTTTATTGACTTAATTGACAGAGAATGAGCAAGAGAACATAAGCAGGAGCAGCAGCAGAGGGAGGAGAAGCAGGCCCCTTGCTGAAAAGGGAGCCCGACGCGGGACTCAATCCCAGGATCCTGGGATTACGACCTGAGCCGAGGCAGATGCTTAACAGGCTGGGCCTCCCAGGCACCCCTTGAACTATATTCTTTTGACCTTTTATTCAGAGAACGCATAAAGAAACATGATTTCGTCCACTTACCAATGCAATGAGAGGCATGGCTATAGAGAACATGAAATTTAAAGAAACCAATTCACTCTCAATATATTCAGGGCTGCTTTTATTATTATTGAAAAATATATGATTTTCCACATTAGAGTGAGCAGCGCCACCTCCCCCATCCCTTGCTGGTCTTGTTTCCATTGGTTCCATAGTTCCAAATTATTAATTTTAAAGGTTTAGTCTTCTTGTTCTTAGTTCTTCGTGCCAGTTGGCTTCCACTCAACAGTACCCCGGGGGAGTTGGTATGTTGCTACCTCCCTTGAAAGCTGTTCTAAAAGGTCACTATTTTCATTTGTGTTAAGTACCTGGGGAGAGACAGACGAAGGGCAACTGAACTCTGGCAGTGTGTAAACATGGTTCCGAGACCTACACTCTGAAGGAGCCTCGGGGTTCCTGAGGGGATGCGTGCTGCATGGCTGGAGGAGAAGGGAACAAGGGAAACAGGAAGGCATGACAAGGAAAGGAAAACAAGGAAGGAAGCTGTGCGGGCCCAGAGTGGGAGGAGTGAAGTTCTGTCCAGCAGGGACATGGAGCGTCTGATTGAGCATAACATCGGCAGGTGGCAGTGGGAACACCGATGATGGCAAAGTCCTGGGAGCAATGAGCGACTCCACGGAAATAAAGACTGCTCGAGATGCAGCCTGGGAAAACACTGACCTCCTGCAGGAAAACACCAAGACCCAAATGATCAAGTCGTAAGGACAGAGCGAACTAGCCTAAACTGAGCCGTTCTTAGCCAAGGGGCTCAGTGTGAGAGTACAAGGCAACGTCTGACTTTTCCTCGAAAAACAGGAACAGGAAGGAATGCCATCAAACTCAAATCAAGAAAAAGAAAACCCAGATCCAATGAATTTTTTAAGAAGTCACCAGGAAGAAATGGCTGAGTGACTTCCCTCAGTCAACGGAATGGGCAGTGTTGGGCGCAGGTCCCAGGGAAAGCTAGAGCGCCACCCTACGGCCAGAACAAAAAGACCAAGGCAAGGAGATGAGCCAATCTAATAAGGATGTTTAAGCCCTGGCACATGGGTAATAGGGCATCAGCTTATTTAAAGACTGTGCTGACTAGTGGGAAAGCAGCTCCTTAACATAAGGGCAGACTAAACTTTCTAACTCAGAGTGGGTAAGTGAACTTGCATGCCTTGTGTATCTGTAGCTGGGCAGTGCAAGGGCAGACAGAGACTGACAGTTTTAAGCAAGATGGTACACTTGAGCCCCAATCAGTTCAACATCTACTAATGAGTACTGATAGATGTTCAGCACTGCTGGAACACCTAGAATTCATCCCTGACTTGGGAGAATTTATAGGAGAAACTGGAGTGGCCTGTCCATGACCACTTACCATATGGCTATCAGGATTTGATATGTTAATGACTAAAATGGTCAGTATAAAGGCTAGCAAATAGTAGGCATTCAAAAATTGGTAGCTGCTAATTCACATCACTACAATTATGACCGCCATTACCACAATACCTGTTAGTGTGTTGTAGGGATAGCAGATTTTTAAATCCTAGAAGAAACAGCTTTAAAGGGTGCAGAATTTGCTTCCAGATGGTTTCTTAAGACACTGAGCATCAGACCAAGGATTTATATTAAAACTAGGACGAGACCTCTCCCCACTCATGATCTAGTTTCTACAACAGTCTTATTGACACTGTTTCTGGCAAACTTTCTCCATCAGTCATGGAAATCTCAGCACCAACAAAGTCTCGCACCCATGTCACCCGTTTTTTTACATCCTGTGAAGCTCACTTCAAAGTTTGTTGTGATATTCACAAAAGAAGAAAAGCCACTGAGACTGTAGAGCAACTACTTTCAAATGTCACAGATCAAAAGGGAGAAACTGGGGAGGGGGCCGGCACAAGGCTCTTCCTTCTCCAAGAGTAAAAAATACATCACTGTCATCATCAACTCTCATAATGACCTACAGACTTTAGTAAAAGCACACAGGAAAACAATACCCCTAGCCTCCCCAGACTAAATTTTATGAAATAATGGTGTGGTATCTTGCCCAGTAAAGGGCAGGGGACTAGAGGAAAACAAACCAGATATGTTCTAAAGTAATTAAAAAGCAATTAATTTAGACTAAAATTAGTTTAAAGGTTTGCAGTATGTTTAACAGATAGAAATATAAAACACTCCATCTACTTGCTAAACTTTTTTTCCTTTTTTCTTTTTTCTTTCCTTTTTTTTTTGAGAAAGAGAGTGAGCACACACATATGTGCATGAATGGTGGCAGGCAGAGTGGGGGGAATCTCAAACAGACACCCCCCAGCATGGGGCTTAACTCAGGGCTGGACCCCAGGACCCCAAGATTATGACTTGAGCCAAAATCAAGAGTCAGATGCTTAACCAACTGAGCCACCCAGGTGCCTTCAGCTTGCTAAACTTATAAAGGGCTAAAAAATATAGGAAACTCATAAGTTCTTAGAAAAAAAACCCAATTCAGAGAAGAGGTGAACAGAGAAAGAGGGCAGAACATGAGAATAAAAATACAAAGAAACCAAAGGAGGGAAAAGGATAGGGTAAAAACATCAAGGACCCAATCCTAAATACACCAAGGAAGGAGTTAAAGAAGAGAGGAAAATGAAAATGGAACCAATACTGGTTGAGTATTCAACCAGTAGCTACTGACCTGCTCAACACATTCACTTCACCGATGGAAGAAACTGTGGCCTCACAACGTAGAGTAATTTCTTTGAGTTTACTAAGCTAGATAGTGGCAGGTCTGTAAAGACGGTGAGTGCACAATAAACATTCAAATTTTTGAAGAATTAAAAAGGTAAGTATAGGGGCACTTGGGTGGCTCAGTGGGTTAAAGCCTCTGCCTTCAGCTCAGGTCATTATCCCAGGGTCCTGGAATAGAGCCCCTCATTGGGCTCTCTGCTCAGCAGGGAGCCTGCTTCCTCCTCTCTCTCTCTCTCTGCCTACCTCTCTGCCTACTTGTAATCTCTGTCTGTCAAATAAATAAATAAAATCTTTGGGGTAAAAATAAAAGGTAAGTGTAATGGTCTAACCAATTGTGTGTCTCTCCCCTCTAAAATTCAGTGATAAAGCCCTAAAACCCCACTGTGGCTATATTCGGACACAGGCCTCTAAGGAACTACTTAGGGTTAAATGAGGTCATGAAGGGATGAGATTACTGTCCTTACAAGAAAAGACATCAGAGAACTTGCCACATGTGCACCCATGCATTCCTGCTCTTGCCCTCTCCCCCAACACGTGCATGAAAAGGTCATATGAGTACACAGGGTGATGGTGGCAAACTACAAGCCAAGAGCAGAGGCCTCGGGATGAAACCTGCTTTGCAGGCACCCTGGTCTTGCACGTCCCAGCATCCCAAACTATGAAAGAGAAATTTCTGTTGGCTAAGCCACCTGCCAGTGGTAATTTGTCACAACAGCCCTGGTGGACTAACACAGCAACCACTGAAGTCCTTTGGCGAAGTATTCAAACAGAAAAGTTTTAACTTCTCTGTTAAACCTAAAATATACACACACCTTAGCCCCTTTTCTTTCTGTTTGAGAATGAGGATCGGGCCACTCCCTGGCTAGGTGTAGGTAACACTTCCAAAGGCAAACCTTCCCTACAAGGTATGACAAATAGTAGAAACTCTGTAAACTTTCAAGCAAATAATTAATGGTCAAAACCTGATTTTGTACTTAGGAAAATAACACACCCTTTACCTAGTTCCACACTATGCACCACTGACAGCAAATAACAAATGCTCAAACAAGCGCGTGCACACATGTGTGTGCGTGCATACACACGTTCGTGCGTGCGTGCGTGTGTGTGTGTGTGTGTGTGTGTTTGCAGCCCACACCATAGAGAAGTAAGTGCTGTTTTAAAAGTCTGGACAAGTACAGACACCCTTTCCAACTTGCCTACTCTCTCCCTAAACCTCTTTTTATCCCCTTAGGAGTTTATGCCTTGACATTTTAAAGTTCACGTTTTATTGGCAAAACAAAGAAGAATTCTCACTATCAGATTTTAAGAAATCTGCCTAATCTACTTTATTTGGTAAAACAGTTACAATAAAAGTAAAGAGCTTTACTGTCCACTCTAACATAAATTTTTAAAGTTATAATTAAAAGTTAGTTTACTTTTTAGTGAAAAGTGGCAAAAATCCTAAGAGTTCAAAGGAAAAAAGTCAGTTAAAAAAAAAGCAAATTACCAATATACAAAAGTAACACTTTTAATTATGCCTTCTAGTACTGTCCTTTCCCAAACTAGTCGCCAGGAATTACCATGGACTGAAAAACTGATAAATGAATGGGCTAAATATATAAAAGACAAAAAAGCATGCAGGACATTAGGAAAAGAAAGGGAAAAATGAAAGGGGGGGAATCAGAGTGGGAGATGAACCATGAGACTGGACTATGGGAATCAAACTGAGGGTTTCAGAGGGGCAGGGGATGGGGGATGAGTATTAAGGAGGGTACATACTGCACGGAGCCCCGGGTGTTATACACAAATAATGAATCATGGAACACTGCATCAAAAACTAATGATGTCCTATATGGTGACTAACATAACATAATAAAATAAAAAAAAAATTTTTAAAGGACAAAATAAATAAATAAAATAAAATAAAAATAAAAGAGACCAATTACAGCACTAAAAATACCAATTCATAGCTATATTACACAAAACAACAGAATTTGGACATTATAAATAGCCAAAATAGTTTTTCTGTGATTGCATGGAGGAGAATTTTCCTATCTTATATTATAAAAGTGTAATTTGATATCTGGGGTTTAATTCCTGCAAATAAAACTAAAATGCAAAAAAAAGAAAAAAAAGATAAAAGAATAAAAAGAACCCAGAGTTTGTAAATATGAAGAGAAACTATTTTAATTAGCATTTTCAATTGTCTTAAATTTGTTAATGAAATATGTCCAGAAAAATTTTTAAAAAAGGTTGTATCAAGAAAAGGAAGCAAAAGGAATACTGTTCGCCTTCTGATATTTAGTAGGTAACATACCACAGCGCACCTTACAGATGAAAGCCCCTTAGGATCTCAAAATAAAATCTCTTTAAGATTTTTTTTTTCTTTTTTGACAGAGAGAGATCACAAGTAGGCAGAGAGGCAGGCAGAGAGAGAGAGAGAGGAGGAAGCAGGTTCCCTGCTGAGCAGAGAGCCCGATGCGGGACTCGATCCCAGGACCCTGAGATCCCGACCTGAGCCAAAGGCAGCGGCTTAACCCACTGAGCCACCCAGGTGCCCAAAATAAAGCCTCTTTAAATGGACGCCTGTATGGGTCCATTCGTCTGTCTATGGTTTGTATGTTGTGGGTCACATGCTAAAAATGCATTTTATTTCTGTGGTTCAGAACTCTGATCACATTTCCCCATTAAAACCCATTAAAAGAAATATAGGCGCTTGCACACACACACACACACACACACACACTTACAAATGGTGGCTGAACTTCCAGACCAGATAAAGAGAACCTAGTAATAATATCATGCGGAGTAGTGCAGAAGAATGTGAGTGTACCCAACCAGTAACACACGTAAAATGCCATATATGTGAAATAACAGAAAACGTAATAGTTAAAATGGCAACAAATTACAAATAATGCCAATGTAATTAAGTAAGAAATGACTTTTTTTTTGGAAATCATCTTGTATACTGGTTAGGAGAAGATAAATTTAATTCGCTGACAAAGACAGTGGTGACATCCATGGAGATTTAGGGAGGAAGCGGTACTTTCAAGGGTTTTAGCAACTGGTACCATTTTTTTTAATGCGGTCTTTAAAAATAGAATTCCAATTTTATTTTAACACCTCCAACATTTCCTCTTTCCTGGATACAAGTATCATTAAGGCAGAATGCAGCTGAGGCCGATCTGAAACCTAGTCAACAGTTCCAAGGCCGGCGCTGTGAAGCTCTACTGATTCCGCAGCACAAACCGACAGATGCGCACAGGGATGAGTGGTCCCAGTAAATGAGAGAGAAGGGCTGAATGACAAACACAGAGAGTTCCACCCTATAAATTCCTATAGTTACTAAGTATGATCTTGTTAATGAAAAAGTAACAAGTAGAAAACCTCTGGAATTTAACGCCCATTTGACAAGTATTCACTGAACACCATTCACTTTTCTAGACACCAAGGAGAGGATACAGCAGTAAACAAACCAGCTATCTCTATAGGAGACACAAGTAGTAAAAAAAGATGTTTTTAAAACACGCTAGATGGGAAAAAAACAAAAAACAACATATATGAGATGGTAGGGGCTATGGAGAATTTAAAATAGACTGACTAGCAATGAACTGAAGGGGTCCTATCTAAGCAGAAATAGGAAGGAAATCACACTCTTCTGGAGAAGAGCATCACAAGCGGAGGGAACAAGTCCCAAGTGCCCAGCAGACCTGAGAAACAGCAAGCGGGCCGGTGCGGCAAGCGGACAGGGAGAACGGAATGGGAAGAACAGGAGGGGACCAGTGGCAAAGAGGTACCTAGGAGCCAGCTCGACCAGAACCTTAGAGGGACGACTCCAGCTTTTCCTCTGAGTGGAACACATTAGTGGAGTTTTGAGCATTATCAGATTTGTATTTTAAAAGGATCATGACAGATGCTGTGCTCAGAATAAATTACTTGGAGTCAATGGTATAAAGCAGGGAGACCAGGTAGGAGACTATTAGAATAATCTAGGCAAGAAAGGAAGATGTACTGACAGATGTAGTAGAATTGGTGAAAAGAGATGGGATCTAACTCATTTTTGAAAGGCAGAGCCTAAAGGATTTGCTGAACTAATAAGACCTGCTGTGAGAGAGAAAGAAGAGTCTGGGATGACTCCAACGTCCAAGCAGCAGAACTATGTATTATCAAAGATTAAAAGAAAAACAAAAACACAAAAAACAAAACTCTTAAATACTGGACTTAGACCATGTAAATATAAGAAGAACCAGAAGCAATAATAAGCTATACCCTATTTGAGATATATTTAGAATCCAGAATCCGATTTCATGATAAGGTGAGAATTTTCTGGGTTGATACATGACAGTTTATAGGCAATTAAATTTCATTCAAAGGATGATGCCTTTTGAGCTATAGATGCTTTCAAAACCAGAAAAATAGGGGATAAAAATTTAAACAGTATCTGTCAGTGAAACGCAGATTTGGAAGATTCAGATCTACACAGGTATAGATCTACAAAAGGAGCAAGAGCAGAACAAAGGGTCAAAGGCAGTACAAGCACTGACACAGAACTTAAAACGCACGACATAAATAGAACGGACAATTTTAGAACAGGTCTGGGATTGGCCTGAGTAGTACTCAGCAAAAAAAAACTTGCCTTAGTTTGCCTTCTTGTTAGGAAGAATAGGGTTGAATTTCAATATATTTTCACAGATGGAAAAGGAAGAGAAATCAAGAGCACATTATTTGGATTTCAAAGAGATTCGATGATTCTATCTTACAGAAAAAAAAAAAACTGCTGATGCTCTTCTCAGCTCAATGTATTCTCAAATGTTAATAGATTCAAAAATCCCTTGTTTAAAAAAAAATCACATAAAATGATCTTTACTGTTAACAAGGCTAAAGAAGTGGTAGACACACTGATAAGAGTTAAAATCGATACTTGCCAGAGACTGCGTGATAGCCACTGTCTGTTTGCTTCATTATGATTGATATTAGTACAGTGAATGCTTTAATTTGACAGGAAAAGTTTCCATCATAAGAAAGACTGCAGAATAACAAGATAATTCCTCTCACAGCTAAGAACTGAGCTTGCAGGAATAAATACAGAACTAGGGAGAGAATGTCCACCCTCAGCCATAAGCATGGGGCTCGGAGAACAGAAAGAAAGAGGATACAAAAAGGATAGAAAAACACAAGATGCTGCCAAAAAAGATTTAAAAAACAAACAAGGGGAGCCTGGGTGGCTCAGTGGGTTAAGCGTCTACCTCGGGCTTAGGTCATGATCCCAAGGTCCTAGGATCAAGCCCCACACTGGGTTCCCGGCTCAGCGGGAGTCAGCTTCCTCCTCTGCCCCTGCTTTGTGCACACACGTTCTCTATAATAAAGAAATAAAATCTTTAAAACAAACACGAACAATGTTCAAATGTGATTTGTTGTCATTACGGGGGTGACATATAATTAGCTGCATGAGTGTTTTTTTTTCTTATTTCTAATAAAGTTGTTTTTCACTACCACTTCTTATTTCTTAAGTTAATTATAATTAACTTAAACAATATAATTATTATATTATATTATATTTCTTAATATTATATTATATTTTCTTAACTTATTTCTTAAGTTAATTATAATTAACTTAAACAATATAAAAGATCAGAGAATTCACCAGACCCGATGACAGATGATTCTGGCTATCCCGGTTAACTGAAAGCTAAATCCATGAGATTCGATGAAATCACTAAATGAGAGAAAATCAAGAAAAAAAGTTTTAAGACCTAGCCCAGCGTATGGCAACTTTAAAAATGAGACACAATCACCGAAGAAGAAGAAAACCAGGAAGTATGACTTCCTACAAGTCAAGGGCCCAAAACAGTTTATCAGAGGGAGGGAACGGAGAGGGATGTTATACTCTACAGACAGGCCAGGCAACACGAAGAAGACTGAGACCCGGTCACTGACAGGACTTAGCTCTCAACAAGAGCCAGTTCAGTGCACGGTGGCAATAAAAACCCGAGTGGGCTTAAGGGGAAGGTAAGTGGAGAAGAACTGATGTGAGCGAATGCAGACAACTCTGTCGAGTTTTGCTCTAAAGAAAAAGAAATTTAGCAGCGGCTGGCAGAGAAGTGAGGTCAAGAGTATTATTTTTGAATGGATGAAAGAAAATAGCTTAATTGTGTGTTAATGGGACTAATCTAGTAAAGAGAGAAAACCTGATGATCTCAAAGAGAGAAGGGAGAGAAATGCTGAGTCCAGGTCCTAACTGGGCCAGCACAGATGGGACCCAGGATAAAATGGGTGGCTGGCCTCCTACAGGAATGCAACTGCTTCACGTACAGTGACAGGTGAGACCAAAGGTTTACTGCCACTGGGGGCAGAAGGCAGGTACGTGTGCTGGTAAGAAATCTCCTGATTGCTTTCGTTTTCTTACATACACTCTGGAAACTGTACGACTTGTAAACAAAAGCTGAAAGCAGCTGACTAAGCAGTAGGTGTGGCATTCTGGGGAGCCTGGCTGAAATGGCACCGTACCCGGGCACCTTTCTCACTAGCCTCCTTCTGGTTTCCATTACTGTGGCATCTCTTGTAATCTCCAATTGGCACAACCACTTCTTCCAAAGGCGGGGGAGTGGGAGACACAAAGGAGTCCTCGCTGATCCATAGTGATTCTGAAATCTAGCTGGGCAAATGCTGGAGTTCTTTGATTAGGTCTCAAGGCTGGGATAACAATTCTCCATGGCTCTTGTCTGCGTCATCCTTCCCTTTTCATGGAAGGTAGCATGCCTTAGCAACTTAGCAGTCTGTTTGGCCTGCTTCCTGCTGGAAGAATTTGGTGGGGGTTCAACAGCCTCTTTTCATTTGAACTGTTTCTTTTCCTTTTCCATCTTAGCTGCAGTAGGTCTCCTGTGAATCTCAATGAGATTCACTGCATTAGACAAAAGCCATATCCACAAATATCCTCAAGATAAGCCCTTCGCTACCTGCACGGCTGCAAAAATGGCTAGAAGCCCTACTGTGTAATTGAGAGGTCTTTTGTGTGGCTCTTAAGGTACTACCTTTGATTATTCTGGGGTCTTTAACAAAAGGTCTCACAGTCACATCTGCAGCTTCATCTTTAGACTACCATTCTCTCCTGGCGGTGGCCTTGAACTGACCTTTGCTAGGAACCCACAACTTAAGTTTGACTATCATTTGCCAGACAGAATGCCTGAGGCCTTTCAAAACCATCAAGTGCTTCCAATCCTTCCCTCCATTTGTTTCTCTCCTCTCACCCTTCACTAGAAGCGGCAAGATGAAACCATGGGGCACCTTCAGTGCGTTGCTTGGAAATGTCCCTCAGCTCCATCTCCCAGGTCAGGAGGCACACTGCCTGCTTTCCACGTAACCACAGATAGCGTTGCTCAACTTTCTGTCAGCACAGAATGAAGATCCCCTTCCTCCAGTTTCCATTCCTTTAAGCCCTCATGGCCATTCCCCTCAAAGCCCCAAATTTCACAAACAGCATGTTCAAGGTACCCTCATCTTCACCGACTCCTCAAAGTCTGCTGCCCAGTTCCCAAGTCACTCCCACAAACGTAGATTTCTGCTACAGAAGCGCCCCACCTTTGGTACCAGATTCTGCAGTTATCTCTTTCTGTGTAACAACTCACTCTCAAACCCAGCAGCACAAAACAACACTTATTATCTCATGGTTTCTGTGGACTGGGACTCCAGGCGAGGCTTAGCTGGGTGCCTCTGGCTCAGGGTCTGGCACAGGCTGCAAGCAGGGTGCCGGCTGGGGCTCAGTCATCTCCCGGCAGGACTGACACAGGCCTGCTGCCAAGTTCACTCACCTGGCTGTTGGCAGGCCCAGGCCCTCACTGGCTGTTGGCCCGAGACACCAGCTCCTTGCCACGTGGGCCTCTCTGCAGGGCCACTCACAACACGGCGGTCTGTTCCTTCCAAAGCAAGAGCTCAAAGAGAGAAAGCTAGAAGGGCAAGCATCCAAAAGATGAAAGCCATGGTCTTTGCCATCATCTCTTGGACGTGACATCTCGTCACTTTTGCCATATTCTATTAGTTCAAAGTGAGTCACTAAGGCCCACCCCACACTGAAAGGCAAGGGTTAGGAGTACTGACTCTGAAAGCAAGACTACTGGGCCTGATTCTTGCTTCTGAATCGCAAGATGAAAAATGGAACATAAAATAATAGTTGTGAAAGCACTGACCTCACATACAGGAGGAACTTGGGAATTTCTTTTCCCTTCTCTCTTCCAATCCCAACTGTCTTTAACAACCTTGAAGAGTTCTCTGGTATTGGATGCAATCTGCAAACACCCAGTGCCAGAGAACATAGTCGTGCACAACATGCACAAAATGAGATTTTGACTTTCAATGAGGCCGAGAAACTTATTTTCAATAAACTGAATAAATTAAACAAGAAAACAAAAGGATTAAGATATACATTTGGAATTAATGAAATATAGCAGACGAGAACATATACAAAAGAGCAACTATTCCCCCATATCCATGGCTCCTACTCTGGCATCTGCTTTTCAACTGTAATGTTTGTGAGACTTTCAATCCAATCTTAGCAAAAAAAATATATACTGCTTTTTATCTGACAACTATAAGTGCATAAACAGAATAAAGTTTTAAAACTGTCTTAATTTAGATGCCCATTCATCTGAGAAATAGTATTCAACAATCAACTAGGTAAGTGGTAGCATCCCCATTTCACAGAAGAGATACATGGGCCATAAGGGTCATGTGACTTGTTATAATTGCACAGGTTAAGGTCCGAGCCAGAAGCAAAACTATAACCAGCATATGATGTAATACACAATGAAGCTATAATCAGTCGTTCCTGATTTTCATGGCTCTGGCAATCCAGCTAAAACAGCCAGTGATTAAAGGGCTCATCTCACATTCGGGAAAAATAGCAGTTATCTTAAAGAATGAAAGGTAAGCTTTGGTTTATTTAATGTCTGAATTAACGATCTAGATTCATATAAGCAAGTAAAATGCCAAATGAGTTAATACACAGTAAGAGTACAGAACTTTACAGATTTGAGTGGAATCAAAAACCAATATTTTAGTTGGACACTTTGCTACATACACAGCTCATTATCTTAAGAATATCTAATTAACCTTTCAATCAGTATTTGTGAGTATTTATTCTCTGATGGCCTTACATACAAGTACTATATGCCATCTCACTTGGTAACAGTGAGGGATTCTGAAAAAGCATTTGTGTAGGGGAGGAGCAAGCTCCCATTCAGAAGAGGGTATTAATTCTGAACAACAATGCAGTGTTTGAAACCAGATCCTAAGTTTCAAAAGCATATTTCTAGAACCGAGAAGGGAAAAAAGGAGTTGTGAAGGAAGATTACAACTCCTAAAATGTACTTCACTCTCTGCAAAAGGAAACTAAGGGACCCAAGAAAATGTGTCTTGGGAGTTGGTACGTTCCCCCCACCCCCTCATATGTGTGCTCTGACCACACTAATTTTCAAGCCCTCCAAACGAACAACTTAAAATTTAGAAAGATGCGCATTTGCTTAATTGGTTCCAAATTTACACCTTAACATATAAATTTTAAAACAAAATTCCATATTTTTGAATTGAAACATGACAAAAGGGGTGCCTGGGTGGCTCAGATGGTTAAGCGTCTGCCTTCGGCTCAGGTCATGATCTCCAGGTCCTGGGACTGAGCCCCACGTCGGGCTCCCTGTTCAGCAGAGAGTCTGCTTCTCCCTCTCCCTCTCCATCTGCCTCTCCCTGGATCTCTCTGTCTCAAGTGAATAAATAAAATCTTTAAAGAATTATTAATTAATTAAGTAAAAGAAACACGACAAAAGAAAATTATTTAAGGTTAAATACCATATCAAAACAAAGAGAATTAAAACACACATTTTTTTAAAAAAGATTTTATTTATTTATTTAACAGACAGAGATCACAATTAGGCAGAGAGGCAGGCAGAGGGAGAGGGGAGGAAGCAGGCTCCCCGCTGAGGAGAGAGCCCGATGCGGGGCTTGATCCCAGGACGCTGGGATCATGACCTGAGCTGAAGGCAGAGGCTTAACCCACTGAGCCACCCAGGCGCCCTAAAACACACATATTAAAACAGGCATCTTTCTTACACAAATGCAAACTTCTCATTTACATTCATGCATTAAGACTTTTATTCCTATTTTAAAAATTTTACTCCCATTTCCAAATGGGATCTAAATCTTGATCTAAAGCCATTTGACTCGTACCTGAAAAACCCGTTATTACCCAACAACAACCCAATAGTAATCTCCCTGCTTCTAGCCTCCCCCCCAAACCATTCCGTGCCTAGAACCCAATTACATGGCTCTATTTCAAGAAGGTTAAATATTGCTGTAGTGAATTTTTTTTTTAAGAATTTCTTATTTCCTACAGGCTGTGATCTAGTATTCAAGATCCTCCAGGTTGTCCTCTAAGCCATCTCTCCCTCTCCTACTTCTCCCAGTAAACTGGTCTCTTCACCATTCCCCAATCTTTACTTCCTTCCTTCTTTTCACTCCACCAATGCCCAGTCAGTGCCCACTAGTGTCAGGTATCATTCTATGCACACAGAATACCAGGGCTTCCCAGGAGCACAGGAGAAAGACAAATAAATATACAGCAAGTCAGATGCTGGTAGGTGTTATGGAGAAAAACGGAGATGGGAAAACAGAGGAGAAACGCTGGGCAGAGAGGTGGGAATTAACATTTGTATAGGGTGCCTGAGCTACCTGATAACAGGGCACCGGAACAGATTTCATACAAACAAGGCAGTCTTGACGATATCTGGAGAAAGAGCAGGGGTTTAGGCCAAGAGCTAAGGCGCCGAGGCAAGGGTGTGTTTCATACGTTCAAAGACTGGCCAGTGTAGAAGAACCCTTAGCCAGGGGAGCCAGTCATACGGGGCCTTAAAGGGGGCATCTGACTTCTCTGCTAAGTGACAGCCCAAGCCACCGGGGAGTTTGGGGCAGGCAAGCAATATAATGTGACATTAGAGGGTCACTCTGACTTCTGTGTTGAGGACAGACTTTGCGAAGGGATTGGGGGGAAAGAACAGAAGCCAGGAGGCCCATTAGAAAATTATTATAATAATACAGACAATGGAGTCTTGGGCTGCGAAAGCAACGGGACTCAAGGAGCAGTCATCAAGCTTCATGTTCATTGTTGACTCCGCACCTTTGCTTGCGCCAGTTCTCCATCCGGCTTGTCTCTGTTGGTTCTGCTGGGATCTACCATAAATTACACTTCCTTCATGAAACCCTTCCCTGATCAATCCCATCTTCAATGACCGTTTTTCTGAGCTCCTGTTGACAACCGCCCACACCTGGTGGTTGTCAACAGGAGGGACTGGCATGTCGCCTTTGCTGCAGTGTATGGTCATTTACCTATTTGACTTCTGTGCCCCTTTAACCTCACTATCCTTGAGAAAGAAAACAGAACTCCTGGGATCCTCATTTTGCTGCATAAAACAGATACTCAATAAATGTTTGGTGATCATCGAATGTTTGCTGATAATCACTTAGAAATTATTATCCCTCAAGAAAAACTATCATATACTCACTTCCTCCTTAAATTGCTGACGTCGGAGAAGCCTGACACAGCTGTTCCAAGGAAACCTCTGCCCATCGCCCAGGCTATACTTCATCTTGAGCTACAGTTCAAAAGAGCTTCTTACTTCACCACGAGTATTTTCCCTGGACTACCGATTTTCAAAATATAATTTCTGGACCAGCAGCATCAGCATCACCTGGGAGTTTATTAGAAATGCAAACTCCCAGATGCAGATATAATGCATCTAACACTTTGGAGGTGTGGCTCAGTGATCTGTAGCATTCTAAAGCACTATAAATTTTGAGAACTACTGCTCTGGCTTAAAGGTTTAACTAATTATCCCGTTTTCCCAAGAGATTTCTGGAACAATCCCATCCTGGCTCATACCCTCATTCACCTCGATCATCATCAGAGGTCCAAGACTTCCAGGTGGCTCACCCCATGGAGCTGTGCACATCTGTTGTGACCCCATCACCTGCTTGTCCTGCCCTCCCAAGCTCCAGAAGCCATGAGCCATCCTCAGTAAACTCTCCCGTATACTCGCTCTCTTTTCCGTGCTGTTCCCTTCACCTTTTTGCTCCAAGGGAAACCTAACTGCCCCTGAGAATCCTCCTCCTACTGCAGTAAAAGCTTCTCTTCCACTCCTTGTATACCTCAGTGGGGGCCACCAGCCTCCTTGGTCCCCATTACCATAGAGTGTTGGACCATACAGGCATCCTGCACCCCAACTGCAAATCCCTTGGAACAGAGATCACCTCCTCCAGCCTTGCCACTGGGCTCCCTCTCCTCTCTCCTTTATTAGTTTTATCATTCTTGACAATTTCACACCCCCCTCCGCCCGCCTGCCACGTGATTCACCCAACACTCTAGCCTCCTAGCTGTGTTGACTCCATTCTAGCACCAACTATATTTTGTTGCCGCTTCGCCTAATCCCCCACCTGGCACCACATCCTGGCACCTTCATCCCCAGTACCACCATCCCCAGACCTCTCGAGCCGCTGGAGCGCACCACCTTTCCACCAAGTCTGCTCGCTCGAGCAGTTCTCCCACACCACATTTCTCCAACCTCCTGAAGACCTCAAAGCTATACAAGGACCCTACCACTTTTCCACTCCCCTCCCTCCCCCCTCCTCAGGTTCTTACTTCCCTCCTAAGCCAGTTCTGATTCAAGGGTCCAACACCATATACATTCTTTTTCAAAAGTCTTAATTCCTTTGCCCCTTTTTCTCTTCATCTAACTCATCTAATAAAATCTCAACTCCTGGTGAATGCAACTATCTATACATTCCTCCCTTGTGTCTAAACAACAGAAGCCTGCTGGATAAAAATCACAGGGCTGACTTGCCTGCACTCACTTCAGGCTGAGGAATACAGACCGTAAGCCTACTACACCTCTCTAGTAAATTCACTCCCGTTTTTTTGAGCTGGATCACTATTTCACACCGTGTCCCCGCTCCTTAAATTTGCAATACTTCTCCACCCCCTACACTGCCGTTTTCAGCTCTGTTCATCTTGTGTCTAAAAAGAAAGCAGACACAACCATAGGACTCCCTCTTCTTCCCGAGAACAGTGCTGCCAGAAAGAACTGCTTCTGGCCCTATCTAAGGCCAACCCCTCTGTGTGTGCTGGGTAACATACTCTGGTCCTGCCATTAGCCTCTTTACTTTTGGCATCCTCAATTCCTTCCCTTCAACTGGCTCTTTCCTGACATAAAACATGCCTTAATACCACCTATCTTTTAGGGACGCCTGGGTGGCTCTGTCGGTTAAGCATCTGCCTTCAGCTCAGGTCATGATCTCAAGGTCGTGGGATGGAGCCCCATGATGGGGCTCCTCTGCTCAGTGGGGAGTCTGCTCCTCATTCTCCCTCTCTACTATCCCTCTCTCTCTCTCTCTCTCTCTCGAATAAATAAAGAACATCTTAAAAAAAAAAACCACCTATCTTTTAAAAATCTCCCCTTGAGTGTTGTATGTAAATGATGAGTCACTGAATTCTAGTCCAGAAACCAATATTGCACTGTATATTAACTAAGTAAAATTTAAATTTAAAAAAAAAAAGGCCTTACCAAAAAACCCCCCAAATATATAAATTCACTGCCATAAAAATTAGAGTATCAGAGATAATGCAATGGGACCCCTGGGTGGCTCAGTCGGTTAAGTGTCTGCCTTCAACTCAGGTCATGATCCCTGGGTCCTGGGATCCAGACCCACATCACTCTTCTTGCTAGCAGGGAGCCTGCTTATGCTCTCTTGCTCTCTCTCAATCTCTCTCAAATAAAGGTAAAATCTTTAAAAAAAAAAAAAAAAAAAGACAATGCTTAAGCTCACACTGACACCAGTGTTGCCATTTTGATCTTATTTATCCTTACTAGAGGTAAACATTATGAGTTTTGTATATGTATTTTTCTATTTTTTTCACATATAGGCATTTACAGAAAAAATACATATTATTTTGATTTTTAAAAATTAAAATAATTTTTAAAATTTCAAAATCTTCCCTTGAACCTATATATATATATATACCCATCCAGTCCCTGCCCCAATTCTTTGCCCCACTCTACAACTAAACATTCATTATCTCAACAGTCTCACCTACCAATTAACAAACCAGCCCATTCCAACTGGCTTTTTTTAATCCCCATGATTCCAACTGAAAAAGCTCTTACCAAGTTCCCAATAACCAACATCCTACCAGGCCAATGACAAATTATTTGGTCTCAAATTATCCAAATACAGTCCCTTCCTCTTCAGAGTCCACAACAGCACACACTCGCCATCTCTCCCTCCTACCCTACCCAATTCTCAGTACTCTCAGACCTCTACTGCAATGCCCTGGGCTTTGGCCTCAGCCCTGTTCCTAGTTATGGTCTTCACCCGGGCTTTAAATACGTGCAGATGAATCTCAACCTTAGAACCCCATCTCACACTTCTCCTCTAAGCTCTAGACTCCTATCAAATTTTCACTGAACTTCTCCACCAGGATGTCTAATAGAGCTCAAGCTTAACGAGTAACCTTAAGTACTATTTTCTCTGTGGACTCTCTGTTCTCTTGTAAGGAAACAGCCTGTCCATCTTCATTCTTCAACCCAAAAGCTGAATAACCCAGATTCCTCTTTCTCACCACACAGACAAGCCATCTTTAGTCCTCTCCAACTGCCCTCCAGAGTCTAAGTCATCATCAACTCTTGCTTTGACTACAACAGCTTCCTGACCTCCCTTATCACTTTCCCTGAAGAAAGCCACTCTCCTGATTGAAGTCTCCGGTTACAGTCCCATTTTAACAAATCTCTATCATGGGGAATGATTGACGCCCATCTACCTCTCCGTCTTGTCTTCCTACAAGCTTCTGGCTCTCTACATTCCAACCACACCACCCCTCTTTCTGTCCTTCATATACCCCAAACTTACTTGTTTCTGAGGACTCTGTATTACTACTCCTTTTGCTTATAATGCTCTCCTCCCATATTTTAACAAGATGATGTTAATCATTCAGGCCTATCTCACCCCAGCTAAAGCATTCAGAGTCATATTTGTTTACATGTTTTACAATTTTATTTTTCCCAGTTAAAAAACTCTTTATGGGAAAAAATTTTGTCTTGTTCATGCTCTTTCCCCACCCCTTAGAAAATGATCGACACATAATTGTCATCAATAAGTATGCTAACCACTCGAGTCTCCTATTGTTCATACAATTATTTGTTTAACCCCTTACAGTTTTCTGAGCTTTTAAAATATGCATCAAACCAATGTCACCCACAATATAAATACAAACTCTCCAATAATAAGAGAAACCCCTTACTATCTTTCTAATACACAAATCTGATCATATCTGATCCTGCTTAAAATCCATCAGTGGGGGGCGCCTGGGTGGCTCAATGGGTTAAAGCCTCTGCCTTCGGCTCAGGTCATGATCCCAGGGCCCTGGGATCCAGCCCTACATCAGGCTCTCTGCTCAGCAGGGAGCCTGCTTTCTCCTCTCTCTCTCTGCCTACTTGTGATCTCTATCTGTCAAATAAATAAATAAAATCTTAAAAAAAAATCCATCAGTGGTTCCTTACTGAATAAACAAGCACATATTTTACACTGTTCAGATCACCTGGTCTCCACAATTCTAAATTCTCATCCACCACTATTCCACTCATCCCACACATAAAAGCCACATGGAATTACATACAGTTTCCAAATAAACAATTATCTCATCAATCATCAAAATCAGTGACCCTTCCTACTCCTCACCCACTCTGCCTGCCTGTCTCAGCTTCTGTTAAAGACTTCTCCGAACTCCTAGATGTTGTCAGCATATTTCAATTCTCTCTTCCTGCCACTCCTTTATCTTGATTTCCTAGCGTGCTGGTTTTCCTCCTGAAGAACTAGCTCTCTAGAACCTTGCTCCCTGCATCCTTCGAGGGTTGGTTCCTCTTCTACCAGACATTAATTTCTCTTCTTGCTCTGCATTTTCTGCCCTTTTTTAGGACATTCGCATCTTAAGCCATCATCATACCTATACGTAGTTCTATTACCAAAGCATGCAAATTCCTCACAAAGTTATAGCTTAAACCTCTATCTTCCCTTATATTTCCAGACCTACGTAGCCAACTATCTAAGCAGAATTTCCCCTTGAACTTTTCAAAGTTACCCTAAAATAATAAATTCAAATCAAACTCATAATCCCCTTCAGTTTCCCTCCTCTAAAAACCCTGGTCCTCCTTCCAAATACTGACAATATTCCATCAATTTTTTTTTAAGATTTATTTATTGATTTGAGAGAGAGCGAGGGAGAAAATCCTCAAGTAGATTCCCCATTGGGCGCCCCCATGCTGTCAAGTTTACCTTGGGCATGTCTCTCACACAGTTCCCCCGGTCTCTGGCATTCTCTGCCACTTCGAGTATTACACACCAACACCTGGCCTCTCCTTGCACTCTTACTTCCCTCTAATCTGTGCAGGTATCTTTAAAAACAAAACAAAACAAAACAAAACAAAAACAAACAAATCTAATTAACAACTCCACTTCAGCCTACTCCCAATCCTACTTAAAATCTTTTAATGGCTTTTCACTGCCAAGTATCTATTCACAGGATCTGGCCTCCAGTGTTATCTGAATTGAACTGTTTCTGTGTTTTGTGAAACGCAGTTCACTACTCAGTCTAGTTTTCTCAGTTCACTACTCAGTCTAGTTTTCTCGCTGTGCAGACCAATTAGAATGGCAAAGTTGTGACCAAAAGTGAGCATTAAGAGATTAGCCTGCGGGTGCCTGGGTGGCTCAGTCGGTTCAGTGTCTGATTCGGTTTTGGCTCAGGTTGTGATACTGAGCCCTGTCTCAGGCTGGGGGATGGGGGTCGGGGTCTGCTTGAGATTGATCGCTCTCCCTTACTCTCTGCCCCTCCCCCACCCCAAAAGAAAACTAAAGCTAGAAGGGTCATACACTGGTAAATGGCTTTATCGGGACCAAAAACTCTGTCTTCAGACTCACAGTATGCGGCTTCCACGTTTTAGGATAAAGCATCAGTTACTGAGACTTTACTCTAAGATAGTGGATCACTTATCTGAGATGACTCCATTATGTTTCCCAGAACTACCACACTCTTTTTACAACCTGGAAAACCAAGGTCTATACAGCTACGTAACTTATCTCAAGTAACTGATGGATATGGAAACAGAATTCAGGGTACCTTATTTTCATTTCTCCAGTTTAGCCCATAGCGTGCTAAATGGCAGCGGTGACAAACTAAACACTACCAAACAAATAAAGAAGATGTTACACGTGTGCAGTAAGCTCTGGGGCCAGAGAGACTAGGGTTCAAATCCCACCTCTGCCGATTCTCAACTATGTGACTACCAGGTTACTAAAGGTGCTGCTTTCCCATTTGTAAAATGAAGGCTAATGGCCAACTCCCAGGTGTGCTGAGAACTAAATGAGGTGGTTTGCCTAACATATATGCTACCACTCAATAAACAAACAGTTAAAGTAAATGGCCAAAAACATCAGCTTCTCCCCAAAGAGGAGAGTGTGAAAAGAAAAACTGCCATAGAGTTAAAAACAGATGGGACTGAGCTTCCGGCTCTGCCATTTCCCGTCACGTGCTCTCTCTCAGTTATCTTTCCTCACTTGTACAATAGAGACAATGATACTTAGCCCTTAGCACTGCTGTGAGGATGAAATAAGATAACATCTAAAAGCATCTTCTTAAGTGAAGAGCATCATACAAAAATCATTATTATCTGTGTACACACGCTCACAGCTGCTGTGTTCTAAATGTTTCAAGGGCATGAGAAGTCTTTAATCATCTTTGTCTTTGTACCAGCTGGTAGCACAGTCCTCTGCCCATCACAGGCATCCGTTAAATGTTGGCTGAGCGGAATTATTAAGAAGAAAGGACTGAATTATGGCAAAGCAACAGTTTCAAATGAAATCCACAAGTTCAGCCATTGAGAATACGGGTAAGAGAACCTAGAACCAGACTAGCTAAGATCAGCTCAGACAGAACACATCGTAATTTCTGGGAATTTAAATAAATGGTCTGTAATTTTGTTTACTGGATATAAATTGTATAATCATCCAACAAGTAAGTTCCATCACTACAGGAATTATGTGTCTCCCGCCCTCCTTCCCTCCCTCCCCTTCCCCTTTGCGCCACCCTCCTCCCTGTGTTAAGCCATGAAGAGGAGAGAGAGAATATAAAGGATAAAAGGAATGTTTACCAGTATTGTACACTCCCCCCAACACACCAGTAAAAAAAAAAGAAAAATTTGAAAAAACAAAAAAACAATAGGGATTTTTTCCATCAGGAGGCAACTTAAACGTGGGTTCTCCAGTCACAGGTATTTAAAATACTGGTTAAGGGGAGATATTTCGCCTGAAACTAGTGTGTGTTTATCAGAGTTCTCCCTACACAAAGTCAAACACTTCCTTAACTTGCTAGAGGTAATGCTGGCGGGTGGAGGGGAGAGCAGCCTGTCCATGCAAATTTCAAAGTAAAAAGTTGACCTGCACTAATTATTTACTGAGCATCTACTATGTGCCATTCAACACATCTTAGATGATCTCGGATTCTCACGATAACCCCCGTGAAAGGTTATTATTTTCTCTCTGTGATAGATGAAGAAACGAAGGTTCGGAGAGGTTAAGTAATTTGTTCATGGCCATATGACTGGAAATGACAGAGGTGGGATTTAGGCCCAGTAAAGTCTCAAAACCCATGTTCCTGGTGCCATACGCTGCTGTCTACTGATGCTAGCAAATTCTCTAAAAGGGAAGGGGACTCTACAGGAAAGTGGGAAGAAGATCTGGCAAAGAGACATGCACAGAGAGCACAAGATGGTGCCCCATCTCAGAGTTCTAGACACGGAACCAAATGAAGAAGCCACGTCCAACTACACACACCAAAATGCCTGGGGCTCTTTTATTCTTCAGATTCCTCAGAATCTGTTCTTCAGGTTCTGAGAATGTCAATACCACTCAGACATACTGACGACTGAACACAGTTCAGTAATTTTTCTAGAATTCTGAGAAAGAGTAACTTCTTTCTGAGAAAGAGTAACTCACTGCTGGTAATAAACCAAGCAGGGAACAGGGATGACTACGCCTCCCCGTCCTCTCACGCTTAGCAGGACCCAAACACTCTGACGCAACTGGGTGTCCTTCTGGCATATGTACTGCTACACAAATTCACACCACAGACCGGAGCATTAGAAGAAGTTCTATTATCTTACGGATGTAGAAACTGGGCTCGGAGCAGCTCAACGATTGCCCAGTGTCACATGGCTGCGCCCCGGCCTAGACAAAACTCTGATCTCCCATTGTGTGGTCAGCAAATTTCCCCCACCAAACCTCTTCAGTGCCTCCCCACTTGATGCCAGACCACCTTGATGTCCTTCTCTATATTGGGTTCTTATGCAGCTAAGGCTCCTTCTGGACATTTTCACTGAATTCGACAAATGTGTGGGGCGTTGGGAGAGATGATGCAGATAATAACAGAGTTGACGCACATTTGCCCTCTGGACAGTGCTACTCTTTCAGATGTCACAACACATGTAGACAATTGTAATATTTTAAGGCACAAAGTGGTAAACTAGAATGCTTGTGGTTCAAGCGACCAGGAGAGTCCTGGGCCCCACCTGCTGCTCCAAGTGTGGAGGGGAGTAGTTACGTCAGCATATGTGTATCGCAGTCCAATATATCTGGTACTTTGGTGGGGAAGTTCTGTTCTAAGGCTTTAAGTTCAGGGAACTGAGATAAATTCACAAATAACTATAAGCACAAAGAAAGCAATGAAGACCACCACTGTCTGCTCTCACCAAACATTAATGAGTAGAAGTAAGATTAATTCAATTTGTTTCCTTTCATAACTCCTCTTCCAACAAATCAAGACTGAAAAACTCATCCTCTGGTCAACAGAGAACTGATCAGTCCCACTACCAAGACCACAAAGACCCTTGACACAGACCTTGCTCACAGGAAGCTAAAAAACTACTTCAAGCTCGTAAAGTGTGTCGGTGAGTTCTTTGACTTCTTACAAACACCAGAAAAAGAAATCAATTGAGAGGAGGAAATTACATTTCAAGGTCATATTCAAATATGAAGGGAGAATCAGGAAAGAAGCATCCCCCAACACACACACACACACACACACACACACACACACACACACACAGTGACCAAGCTCCATCTCCAGAAACCTCATTAAAATTTTGACTTCTGATATTTATAAATTTAGTCTGCCTGAGCCAAGTAGGTTTCTGCAATTCCAGACATCTAGGCTGAAGGGCAAAGGGCAAAGTGAAACTTTCAAAAGCTGGCAGGTAGCCAAGGGCATCACGTCCAGGAGGCTCCCTTAGCAACACACAACAGCTGTCCGCTCCAGAGAGGGCGCCGCCATCTTTGCAGGGGTTATAGATGCTCTTATTTTCACAACTAAAAGCAAGGGTTGTTTTTTTTCTTGTATTATTTTCCCTGTCATTCCCCTAAAAGTTATCTCATCTCACAATTTCAAAACCTCTCCAACCCCAGTATGTTTCTCTTCATCCCAAATTACAATGTCATAGTTCACGATAAATTAAAATAATGTAAGGTATTCATTTTTGGCAAATATAAAATGCTTTATAATGTCTAGTTATTAATTACTATTCTACCTGCTACAGACTTGGATTCTAACTATGGGCAAGTCACTCTGTGTGACTTAATTACTTCCTTCATAAAATTTTCATAACAACAGTGACCTACTTCATAAGACTATGGTGAAGGACAATAAAAATTTTTAGATAAAAACTTATAAACGCTCATTCCTAATTAAGAATCACGCCACCCATTGGCTTTCGCTATCTGAAGAGATGGTCTGATTACCAAAGACAGTGCCCCCGACACACAACAGCGCTGGGTCCTGACCCAGCAGGAAGAGCGCGGGTCCGGAAGCGCCTGGCTCAGCGCGCCTGCCCCATCTGCCTTCTCCAACCCTACCAAGCCCTGGGGATGACACCGCACTGGGAGCTCACCCTCACGCCTAAGCCTAACAAGATAAACAACATTTAAAAAAAAACCCAACCAATGTCACAATCACTGCCAGGTTTCAAAAACCTAACACCTGGGAGCAGAAGGGGATGTGGCAGTCTGTGCTCTGAGAGGAAGGCCATTTGTGCGAGAGCCGAACCTCGCAGCTTTCCACTCCTTATATGTGCAAGTGCAAGCCCTCAGCCACAGCACTCCGTACTCACCCAGAGGTACATCATGTCAGACCCGGCTGCTCAGACTCAGCGGTCAGTTGATCCTGGACTGCAAAAAGGCACTTCAGTGAACTGTAGGAAAGGAGGTGCCAGACTGTGGGGGGGCAAGTGTTCAGGGTGGGGAGAAACCCCCCCAAATCACTTGAGTTTAAAAATCTACAAGGACCGGTCTCCTCCCCCCTCCTCCCTCCTCTCCAGCTGACTGTTCTGTTGTTCTCTCTCCTCCCTCTCTCCCTCCCTCTCCCCCCGCCCGTTCTCCCTCTCCCTCTCTCTGGGAGTTCCCAGCCCCGTGTGCGTCTGAACTGGAGTGTACAGCACTCTCTCTATTTGCCTTCAGGGAATCTCTCTCTGTCATTCTACTTCTAGAAACACAATCATCACTCACAGAGATTATTGCAAAAGGCAGGGATAGGCGGGGCTAGTAATAAACCACCAGCACCAGTTTCTAATGCTAGACACAAACTAGTTTAAGATGGGTTCTCTAAACATGAAAGAAGCAATGAAAACACTCTGCCCTCCAAGATCAAGGGGAGTTGAGTCCAGTTTCCCCTCGGTCCAATTCTTCCAGAGCCCCCCTTCAGAAGCCAAGCGCAAACAGAGCTTGCTCAGAGCCTGTATCCCCTCCCTGCAATGCTGGCCTCACCCCACTCTTCTAAATAATTCTGAATTTAAAACAGAAGAAAAAGTACGTGTAAACTTGAATAGGCTTTCATCTTTTTTATCACTGTTGCCCTAGTTCAGATCAACACAGACAGCTCCTTTCTGAAGGGAGAGAGGACAAGCAAGGGTTTAGAGTCACATGGATTTGGGGCCCCTAGCACGTTGCAGACTCTTTACTAGGCATGGGGAACAGCACAGGGGACAAAGCACGGGTTTGGAAGCTGGGTCCACAATTATTCTCATGATGGCCTAGGGAAAGTTATTTAACTTAAGACTAGGCCCCTGTTTCCTCAACCAAAAACTGCGTAGTCTAGTACTCCTTGTGAAGTAGTTGTAATTAAATCAAATGGCAGAACTGTGTAGACTATCTGTCAAGCTCCTGGTGACCACGTTCCCTAAGTGCTGTTCAAACACTTAGTACCTCTGATACGCCAGGCATATTCGAATCCATTATCTTCAACAGTGAACAAGTATCATCAAATCATGTGTCCTAGTGGTTTTGATTCTGAAAATAGCTGACTCCTCCATACACCAGTGCCCATGCTCTTTCCTTACTTCCTACCCATTTCCCGCTCGCTCAAATCCAGCAGCCCACCCCAGCTGCACGTGAAACCCTCCCTCCTCTGCGAGCCAGGCGTCTGTAACATGGCTTTCACCATTTGGGTCAGTGACTACTGCATTCCTGTACCTACCAACCTTATCTCCTTTATCCATATCTTTCAGGGCAGAGCCCATCTAATTTTGGCTACGGAGTCTTGTGTATAGTACCTAGCACACAGTAGGTGCACCATACACTCTCCAAGGATTCTGTGTTTTGGGGAATACTTCATTCCATTAAAGAAAGAACAATATGAGACCAAAACAAAACAAAACAAAAACAAGAGGCCTACCACCTTCCAGCTGCCTCAGGGTTCTGTTCCCCTCAGACATGTTGAGACGGCTCTCCTGTGCTTGTAAAATCTCCAAGTAAGGTCTGCAAGCCTCACCCTCAAGGCCGGCCTTGCCGCTGGGACAGGTCCACTTGCTCTCCTCCACCTAATCCTTCCCCACTGTAACGCTCCTGTCTAAGGGGCCTTCTGCAGTGGAACTCCTTTTTTTCCTTAGGGTTCAAGTCACTTTTCCTTTCCGTCCCCACTATGTGCCTTCTGCCAGAGAGCTTACAATAAAGACCTTTTCTCTCCTCCCACCTACTAAACTCCCAGCTCATTTAAACTTGGGAGAGGTGGGGCAGGTGTTTTCAGCCTCACCCAAACCTTTTCTTTTTCTTTATGCAGAACGTCTCTGCTTTCCTCTGAAGGCAGGATTACCTCATTTCCAGTACAAAAGAGCAGTAAGAACTTCCAAGCCTAAACCTGAGACAGCCTTTTTTTTCCTAATGCGAAAATAAACCTTGACTTTCTACAAACTGTTAAAATCCATAATCAATTTTATAGGAATATAAATACAGTTCTTAATAACTATTAAAATCACACTGGTAAGCCATTATAGTCTTTTCAAACTCTCTGAAGATAGAAAATGGTCTCGTTCATTCTTAACCAAGTATCAAAAGAACAAATACAATAGAATTTCACATATTATCACTTTATGGTGTTACCTTCTAATCAAGTATGGGGTAAGATACCGTGCTCTCCTGGAGTGAATAAAGATAAAAACACAGAAAGGGGGTCCTAGATACAAAATTGGAAAAGTTCAAATATGTCACCAAAAACCCAAAAACGACCTCCAAAACACCTGTAAGTGGCCCCATTATAAACTTTGGAACCACAGGGAAAGCTCGTAAATCCCCAAACGCTTCTTTTCCTTTTCTGATTATAATTTTTAAAAACTGGGTAAGCAGTCAGGCAAAATCAAACTCTTTTGTGTTTTCTTCACACACACCGAAAAACTCCAAAAACCCACAGGCAAGCTAAATGAAACTTCTTTTATTCATGCTCCTGCATGTCCACATTTTCCTACCTTTAAAAAAAGGGGGGGGGGGAAGCAAACAAAGAGGTTGGAGGGAAAAAAAAAGTCTCTCAAATTGTCAAAGTCAAAGGAGGAAACCCATACTTTATAGCTACTCGGATTAAGAGACACAAAAGTACAACCATTCCACACTACGAGGACACTGTGAGGAAGATCACGGTCTTCAATGACACAGAGGATGAGGGTGCATACCTCATTCTCTGAGAACATTTTATCAGACTGCGTGACCGTGCTCTGAGGTTTATCGGCCTGTATGTTAGTTCAGAGGACGAAGCATGTGAACCGGAGTTTCAGAGAAGGTAACGTCCCAGGGAGGGCCCACAGAGCAAGTCTGGCACGCGTGCTTCCGAGAAAGAAAAATCAGATTACCAGGGACAGCAATATGGGTGCTGCCAGTAATTCTAACCGTATAATGCATCCTGAATTCCTGCTTCTGAAAGCGCTAGATTTTGTCATGTGGAGAGTCTAGTGGGCCAGACTCTCAGAAAGGGTTGGGAGCCACATTTTGCAGTCTCTGCCACAAAGTCTAACAGTTCAAGAGACTGCCTGTTTTATGCAAGTTTCTCTGTGGGTGCAGAAGGCTGGCGGGGGACGTGTGCACCTCTGGGGAGCCAAGACAATTCTGTAAACATATACCTGAGAAATCAGGCCCTGAAGATTTCCAAAAGAAATCCAAAGGCAACCTTCTCTCCGTAATGTATATTCCTTTCACCTTGGGGACGGGTAGAGACAATACAGACTCCCCACAACACTGAGCTATAGACATGGGCCACATGAGGTCCAACTGAATTTGACTTAAAAAAAAAAAAAAGTTGAAAGAATAGGGCTCTTTTAACCTTGCCTCCTCTCAGCTTAAAATAGCAAGGATTCCCACAGGGCAATTCTCTAATAGAATTCTGCTACTCAAGATCTGACCCACGGACTAGCCTCAGCAGCACTACGGTCGGGGTTGGTCATGGTCAGGGTCAGTCAGTTGGCTGGAAGCTACTTAGCGATGCAGACTCTCAGGACCCCAGCCTAGATTTACAGAATCCAAATAAAGCCCCAGGTGGTCTGCACACACGAAAGTCTGGAAAGCTGGTCCAGACAGCTCACTGCCCTCACAAAACAGCAGAGACTCAGGAAGGAGAGACAGGGTGGCCACCTTCCAGGCCACCTTCAACCTTGGAAGACACACCAGGAGCACTCCTCCCGGGCTTACGGATTTGGTGTGAGACACCACCAGTGGCCAGCACTCACCCAGGACAGACTCTGCGCCGGAACTGGGCAGGCATTTTCTCCTTACACCTTCACAGTATCACTGTGCAGCAGGCCCTGCCTTATGCTTTTCACATATAAAAGGAAACCGGGGCTCAAAGGAGCCCAAAGCTGAACACAAGGCTGTGGGACTCCAAGATGGTGTCCCCTGCACACATTCACTGGTAAAATCTTATTGAGAGTGACAGAATCGATGGACGTTTTAGCCTAGATATGACCCTGCAGGCTACCTCTGCCCGTCACCAAGGCCTCCAGCAACAAACGATGGCGGTGGGTCACGCTCCGTGTGTGAGCTTCCAAAGGCTGCAGCTCTGGTCAAGGACCGCTCCTGCTCCCTAGGACCGATATCACTAAGAGCACAGTTTTAGAAACCTCTTGGAAACTGTGGTCACCTTGTATGATCTCTAACGTAAGTTCAAGATGCACACACGGAGAAAAGAAAGGGTATGTCCCAAGCTCACCTCTCAGAACAGCTACAGGCAACTTTGGGATATTAGAGCTCTTACCCAACGCAGAGCAACTATCCCTAAAAGAAGAAAATGAGTTATCTTAAGAAAGCTCTGTTTTTCCTTATTACGTTTCAACCATACTCTCAAATAAGCTCCCATACGTCCAAGTTACTCACTATGGTACCCCCTCCAGTACAATTTCTGCCCTCCTGGGAAGTCCCTATCCCGACCACTTCTTCATTATCTACCCACTCCAGTCATGTCCTCCTTTCCCTCCTCTGTGCAACTGTCATTCCAATGGTCCATAATTATAATCCCTCCTCTGCAAATACCCTCAATCATGTGTCCTCTCCATCCCTGCCACGTGGCAAAAGTCCAAACTTGGTGAAACAGTTATCTGCCTTCTCTGTGCCTGTGCCCACACAGCTGAACGCTGCTGGAAAGAGATCACATAACCAAGCTGACCGACTTGACTACAAGTTCATGATCACAAAGCTCAAATGGGCCCTTGACAGTGCCAAGCAATTCCACCAAAGCTGCCCTTGTAAGCTTCCCACTCTCCAAAATGACTGCACTCTTACCTTCTCCTCAAACCTATTTCAATCTCTCCCCACCATCCAACTTTCGGTTGTTGCTCTATCCAAATATTTCATTTTAAAAAAGAAGCATTCAGGGGCACCTGACTGGCTGAAGCAGTGGAGCGCATGACTCTTGATCTCGGGGTTGTAAGTTCAAGCCCCATGTTGAGTGCAGAAGTTACTTAAAAATAAAATCTTTACCCAAAATAAATAAGTAAGTAAATAAAAATAAAAGAGAAGCATCCGGACGGTCTTCTCCCCACCAAATCTACAACCTGCACTAGAAACGCACGCATCGCCTCTCCCTTATGCTCTTTTACAATGATGGAAGCATCCCTGGCATCAAGGCCCATTTCACCTCTTGTGCTCACACCCCTCCCCAGGCACCTACGTAAGGACTGCACTGCTCTGCTGATCACCCCCTCTCCCAAACATCAATCTCTCCCCTCTATACTCATCACTGTCAGGCCGGCAGATCAACATACGTCCGTCTTCAGAAAACCTCCCACTGCTCTCATGCAGCGATGCGGAAAGTATACAGTGGTGCCACCACTTTGGAGGTCCGTTGGGCAATATCTATGACATTCTGAAACATGCGTGGCCTGTGGCTCAGCAATCCCATCTCCAAGGAGCCTATCTTAGAAGAGCCCCACAAGGGACACTGGGGTGGCTCAGTCAGATGTCTACCTTCGGCTAGGGTCGCAGTCCCAGGGTCCTGCGATCAGGTCCCATATTTGGATCCTTGCCCGGTGGGGAGCCTGCTTCTCCCTCCACTTGCTTCTCCCCCCTGCTTGTACTTGCTTTCTCTCACTCTGACAAATAAGTAAATCTTTAAAAAAGAAAAAGAAAGAAAGAAAAGCCCCACAAGGGTAGAAGGCAGTTCATCGTAGCAATCTGTAAGAGCATAAGAACTTCAAAAAAAACCGTAATGTTCAATAACTGGCAAGTGACTAAATGAATGTCGGTTTTTATAAAATTCTTCTTTGACCCCTTACCTCCCTACCGTTTCCCAGCTCACCACTTCACAGTGATACTTCTCCAAAAAGTTGACCACACCTGGTCTCTACTTCACCCCTCTTTTCTTCTTCAATCTACTCCAAGTTTCCAAGCTCTCTACTCCATTAAACTGACTGGCCAATGTCAGCTACTTCCTGTCACTTAATTCAATGTGGTCCTCAACTTACCTCACCGCTTATCAGGATTCAACAAAGTTGGCAACTTCCTTGAAACACTCTCTTTCTCTAAGCTTCTAAGATACTGCAGTCGTGGGGGGTAGGGGGGTTTTCCCCTATATTACTGATTACTTCTTCTCAATGCCTTTTTCTGGTTTCTCCCTCAACAGGTCTCTCAAAAAGAAGTGCTCCTTGGGGCCCAATCCTGGCTCATCGTCTTTAATCTGATTTATCCCACTCGTTCCCACTGCTTCCTATACCACCCACATCCTAATAATTACAAACTGACACCCCAGCCTAGACCTCTTCTCATGCTCTAGTAAGAGACTTCACCATCTCATAGACAAGTCGAACATACATGTGTGCCCCACACTGGGCTTTAATTCCCACCACCACCACCACCTCGAAATCTAATATATACTTGGTGTTCCCTCTCCCACTAAGTGGTACCAGCAGGCAATTATGAAAGGCAGAGTTCCCTCCCAGATCCCTCACCCCTCACACGAAACCCATTAGCAAGTCCTGCACGTCTGACTTCTCTGTCTCCACTACCACCACCTTAGCCCAAGCCCCCAGCAGCTCCTTCCTGGACATCTCCGGGCTTCCTCCACTTTCGCTGCGGCTCCCCTTCAAATCATTCATCGCAGAGCAGCCGGAGGGAGTTTTTAAAACACAACTCAGATCATATCACTTCTCTGATTCTACAGCATCACGTCACACTTAAAAATGTTTGCTTCCTGGGGGCGCCTGGGGGCTCGGTCAGTTAAGCATCTGCCTTCAGCTCAGGTCATGATCTCCGGGTCGTGGGGATCGAGCCCCAAGCTGGGCTCTGTGCTCAGAGGGGAGCTGGCCTGAGATTCTGCGCCTCCTCCTCTCCCTCTGTCCTTGCCTTCACTCATGTGCTCACGCACGCATGCGTTTTCTCTCTCTCTCAAATAAATAAAATAATTAAGTTGTTAAAAAATGTTCTCTATCTAAAGCCCTTATAATGGCCTTTAAGACCGGTCCTATATGATCTGCTAAGCGCCTGCCTCTCCAAGTTCAGTGCGTATCATTAGCTTACCTTCAATCTCCAGGCTCATGCCTACATGAGCGGACCTCATGCCAGTTCCTGATCTAGAGCAAGTCCATCCCTCTCCCCGGCACCCCTTAACTCCTTTATTCCCTCTTCTTGAAATCCCTCCTCATCCTCTGCAAGGCCGGCTCCCTCTTATCTTCAGGCCTCAACTTAAAAACACCTCCTCAAAGAGAACTCTCCAGACCGCTCTCTGCTCTCTTTCATTGGAGGGCCTTCCTCTCCTACCACGTCCTCTCCTAATGCGCTTGGTTTATTTTCTTCCTAGTTGATATCAAAATCTATCACTTCTTGATTCCTTTGGTTTCTTGTTTGTTTTTAGTATTATTTTGTTTTCACCATTAAAAAGTAATATTTTATGTATACCGCATACAACTGAGATCTACTACGGAACATTTTATCCCTTGACTTTCTATTAGGAAAGGTCAAAGTTATTTGCAGGCATCTCTGGCGCTCAGGCAACTGTCTATCCAAGTCCTATAAATAAAGTTAGAGTGCTACTAATTTTGCCCTAGTAACCAAAAGGACTCAAAGTTTTACCACAGTTAGAAACCATAAATACATGCCTGCACCAATGGCTTTAGAAAAACAGTTTGAAATAATCGTAATATTAATATGAAAAAGCAGCTCCAATCTAACCAATTACTTTAAGGTAATCTGAACATCAACATTCCAAACTGCCTCTCTTCCAATACCATAAATTTATTCTGCTCAGCACAATAAAACAGCATCCCAATCCAAACTCCACTATAACCACACTTGCTGTAAACAAGTTAATTATCTAGAGTCTAGAATCATGCCTCTGACACAGCAGCCACTAGTTAATACTAATAGTTTAGTTATTACTAAACTAAACTAATAGTTTAGTTAATACTGAATTTTCAGTTCCCCAGTCACACTAGCCACATTTCAAGTGCTCAAGAACCACATGAGGGCAGCGGACAGGGCAGATATAAAACATTTCCAGTGCCAAAGAAAGTTCTATTGGACAGAGCTGTTTTAGAACATGGTAATAACTAGGAAGCAAATGGCTCCCTAAGTATCCAAAATACCAAAGTGTTCGTGTACTTTCATCAGCAGTACAGCTCTGCCAGGCCTTCTCTCTCTATCTATTTATTTTAGAAGTAAATTTCCGTCCTGGTTATCTGGCTACTTGCCCACTGAACATTTGAAAGGCAAATTAGGAAAAGGGAACTTGGAAGCAGTTAAGGACTAAGTACCAGAGGAAAGGGGACTATTATGTCAGAGGCAGCCACATCAGGAGCATGAGGGACCAAGAGAAAAAAAACCAAAAACCAGGTAAGATATCAAAATGCAAAATGGGACTATACGGTAAGGCCAAGCCAGCAGATGCTCCTGAAATATCATCCTTTAAGTCAGAAACAATAATTGATGTTGACAACTGTGTTAAAACCATTAAGAAAAGTGTCTACTATTATACTATGAAAAAGAAATATATAGTTACATAATACCTTTTACAAGGATTTATTTCCAAAATAACTTAAACATCTTGGTGCTCAGAGAAGGGAAAATCCTCTCAGGGAGTTGGAATACACCACCACCAGAAATAACTCATTCCTAAAATATTCTGCATAGTCAAATTCAACTCAGTTCAAGCAACATGAACGAATGTTAAGTTCAACCAATATGAACAAATGTTGTTTACAGAGCAGGGACAGATAGGAGAATAAGACAAGATCCTTCTGTTTAATGAATTATGTATGGTTCCTCCTTACAACAGACACCATATAGCCTGGGCAGGGGGGAGAAAGTTCTTAAAATACTGTTAGGAAATACTCTACTACATATTTTTAAGAGATAAAAGAAAGGTTCAGAACAATGCATAGCATAATAGCATTGAAAAGAAAAAATTGAGGAATTATATACAAAATGGTAAAACACCCATTGCCTCCAGGGGATAGGCACTGCGAGGGCTCAAGACCAGAATCAAGGAGCAACTTTTTACTATATGACTATTTTATACTTTTTAAAGAATTTATTTATTTATTTATTTATTTGAGAGAGTGAGTGAGAGAGAGGGGAGAAGTGAACACAAGCAGGGCAAAGGGGAAGAGGGAGAAACAAGAGAAAGCTCTATACACATTAATAGCATGCTCACCTGATGACTATGACAGAAGTTATAAAAGAACCTTTAAATGTCTAGGCTGCAAGTCTAGGCCAAAAAGTCAACAGTCTATTTTCCTAATATACTGTCTCTAACCATTCCACACCAAAATGGTAGAAATACAACTTTAACTTAATTTCCGGATTCCAGTATGAAAAACAGTCAAATGTATATGTATGTATGTGTATACACACACTCTCTCTCTCTCTCTCCATTGTCTATAAAATGGGGGTACTAATGCCGACATCACAGGGATACTGTCAGACTCAAATCAAACAGACTATGCTAACTAGTCTGTAATCAGAGCGTTACATCTATCATTACCATTGCCAATTACTGCTACTAGTAGTGGGAGTTACAAAATGAAATTTACATGAAAGCAATTACAGGGAAACTCGGTTTGGGATCCAAGGAAATCCATGAACTTGTCAAGCCCACCTCACCAACTTTCTTATCTCTTCACCTTTCAGAAAATACAGTATCAGGAGAACCTCGGCATTCTATTCTGAAGTATTGGGGGGAAGAGGGAGCTGAGTGGTGGTTAAGGGAAGAAAAAGAGGCACAGCAGTAGAAGGGTTAAAGCACTTAGGGAATGTGACACCTTGGGAGTACATAAACCCATTTTAGCATTTCACCAACGTCAGGAGGCAGCCCCACAATTTTTAGATGGATGTTAGCAATGGTTTACTTCTACAACGTATTCATTCGAAAGAAAGCACCGAACACATGCACACAGCACTCAGAGTGGATGCCGGACCTGAGAAATAAGGAGAACAAGCGAGACTGCCTGATCCGAAAAGACTTTCTGTAACCGGCGCGCTCAGGAGTGGGCAGTGCACGTGAAACAAAAAATGGCTTAATCTCATTCATGTTTACACTTTGAAATGATTTAACATTTAACTCACTTCTTGAAGCCATTAGCCCGTCTTTGAAACCATTTCTGGGAACTCCTTTCATGCCAGCCCACATTGTGCGGGAGTCACATCTCACTGTGTGGCTCCACACGTTACAGGTCACAAAGTAGTCCCTGGTCAAATAACTTGGAGGAATATGCTTTAAGCAATTCCACTATTAGCCAAATTTCAGCTTCTCATAATCTTCTAGGAGGATACTGAAATTAACAGATGCTTTTTACTAATTTCAAATACACTGGCAGGAGGAAAACAAGCTAGCCAGGGGTGTCAGAGATTAGGTGACAGGCAGACAGATGCCAAGAATTTGCCGCACGTTTTAAAGGGTTACAATCAAGATAACAGGAGTGTGAGAAACAAAGTCAGGCATCTTGAAGGTTTTTGTTCTGAGAAAGGCTGTCGGAGAAGGTACTGCCTGCCAATTTACTTTGCATCCTCCTCTGAATGGCCATATCCAACCTGCTCTAATTAAGTAGTCCGATTTCTGGGGAATTCGAACTATTTTACCTTCCCTAGATGACACACTTATTTTATAATGCCTGTTTGTGAGTCTGGTGTATGACTGCGGGTTGGGGGTCTTCTGATCCAGCAGGAGAACTAAAAACACCGAAATAACATTACTTTCTGAGAAGGTAATCTATCTAATCCATGCCAGAGTGAACCAGACCATTCTATCCCAGATCTAACTGATGGCTTCAATATCAAAGTTCTCCCAAAAGATAGCACATACTAAACTCTATAAACTTATTTTCAGGCTATGACTACACTTTTAATAACATAAATGAGTTCAGTGGGACTTACTTTAATCATTTCTGAAACACAGTTTATTTTTAGTAAATATAACAGTCCCCCACATGGGAAGCTACAACCATGCCAAACATTCTCTATGAGGAGATAAAATCCTATTTATAGACCTATCAGTTGCTCCTTGCTTAGGTTGTAACATAGTTTCCACTTTAAGCCTGATATGACCTCCCCTGACTTCTCTCCTCTCTAACGTTCTTTTCATCCTGAAGGTTCTCACGTTTATCTTTACCTTCACAGGGTACTTAAGTTAAGCTACTATGAAGCTGGGGAGAGGGGAGAGGGAGAGATGAATCTACTTTCCCTACGCCTTCTCCCACTGGAGGGTTTAGGTAAGCTTCGGACCCAAAATGGGGGAGAGAGAGGGGTTCTTCATTAGGTGAGCTTTTTGCAAGGGAACCTAATAAAGTATCTGACAACCAGCAAGAAGTTGCTGGTTCTTGCTACGCAAGTGAGGTGTGCTTCCGGCAAACGGGCCTCCTAAGGTCTTCAGCAGCGTATGACTTAGCTTAGAGTTCTCTACCTTTTAAAAACCCAACAAGAATAAATGTCAAGGTTTCTACAACAGAGAATACTGTTCTCAAAAGCTAACCAAGGAACTGAAAGAGAAATACAGAGATTGCTTAATTTTTTCATAAAACCTGTGATATCAGGGACCAAGCTGCTGTTGTGCCACACGAGCCGCCGGCACCTCCACGTTGCCACTTAAAATGCCGACTGCTGGGCCTCCCCCACCGATTCCAGAAGGGTAAGGGCCTTATCCTCATCCCGTGAGCCGTGTTCGCTGCCTCCTTTCCCCAGGAGTGGCATGAACCATACCCCATCTTGCCCTGGCCCTACCCTGCCCCACACCCTGGACGAGACTGGAAATGAACCCTGTCTTTACTATGCGGGGAAACCCGAACCCCTGTGATCTCTGGACCCCGGTAAAATGTGCCATCCCTGGTTCACTTATTTGTTCACAACCTTAAGCGTATAACTGCCTTTTGTTAATTCTGTGTCTGTAGGTCTTCTATCCTGAATGAGACTTCAAATTCGACTATGAGAGCCTCCAGGTCAGTGGTCATGTCTTACCCATGTCAGGATCACCGGTGTTATGCCAGGCGACTGGCATAGAATAGGCACCCGGTACTCGTTGTTGAAATATTTGTTAGGCTGATCCAGAAGGCAGGGACCACCTAGTCAAATATACTTCTCTTGCGTGAATGTCTCACTGCACACAACTCAAGAGAGCCGGGAGAGCCCAATAGAACTTTAACGGAAGTGCATCCTAAGTGGGTCCTGAAAGGAGGGAGAAGTCTGAGGCCTAAGTAATTAATATCTAGCCGCCTTGCATTGTGGGTTCTTGTCCCCACTCCAAGTGCTCAAAGACAAGGTGAACAGAGGATATACCAGATGCTGGAGCAAATGATAGTATTTCCTTACTCCAAGAAAATTCAACCTGCTTTACTCTATCTACCTGTATATTACTCCTCTTCTAAGGCCCACCTCTTCCTGCCCACCCTAATTCAAAGTGAAATTCCTAACTCTCCAGGATCTGATGATGAGTAGCTGTTTAGTATTTTCATTTATAACCAGAAGGGAAGGGATGGATTTTCAGTGAAAGTAATTCAAACTAACCATCAGTAAACATTACCTGATTGTAAAAGTTGGCATAGACCAGAAAATAACACCTCTCTTGAAAATTTGTTTTCAACTCTGATGTTTATCATGTAACATGGTACTTCCCTTTTTAAAGGAAGACATAGATTTTCTGGGGTGATCAGAGCTGAGGCATGGCCACAGATGCTTAACTGAACTCTCAAGATCATTTTCTGGAGGCAGCATGGTACTAAAGAAAGAACCTGGTTTTGGAAGTGGCATCAAATTGCCAAATCACCACTCACAGGCTCTGACCTTGAGCAAGGACTCTAACCTAACTTCTTTCAATAGCTATTTCTTCGTCTTTAAATGCAGGGCTGTTATGAAAATCAGAAATAATGTACATACAAAACTTAGGTGAGTGCCTGTCTAAATAATTATAATTGTTCATTGATCTGTTTATTGTCATTTCTTCTCAGCCCACAAGAAAAGGACAGAAAATGCCTCCTTGGCAAATCTGACATGTTAGGGCCACTACTATAATTTCTTTTAAATTGGTAGCAACAGAACATCGATGAGAACTCACCTAAAGAGAGCCATTTTCTCTGTGACTTTTAAAGGAAAACCTGCAGGGAGAGAAACACAAAGTGTTCCACTGGGCAAGATGTCCCTGTTATAACAGATGGCTAGGAGAATTTACAGGGACTATCATGAAAAACAAAGCTCTTCGAAAGGGGGAGCTTCTAACACGGGGCGGGGTGGGGGTGGGGAGACAGATGTCAGGGGTTCCTGGTAGAAGTAAAGCCAGTACTGCAGGATCTATGTCACAGGAAAGCTTCAAGTAAAGGACGTGGGGTTTTTTGGTTCTTTTATTTTTTTTACTCTCTTCAAAATTGCACCCGTCCCTTAAATCAGAAATACTTACCCGACAACCATAAACACCAGCCACAGAGGAAAAGGAAATACCTGCCTGTGCATGAGGGAGGGGCATGCGTAGGGAACGTAGGGAGCAGGAGATGGTGGCTAGAAAGGATGCGCACTTCTCTATGGAGGGAAGGGGAGAATGGGTGGCTGCGCCATCTTCCTTCAGGACTCAGGAGATGACAAGACTGTCGAAGTCACTCAGGTCGTGTTAGGGACAGGGCTGTGAAGGGGAAGACAGCCATGTTTGGGCTTCCACAGGACAGGATTAAAAGCCACTAAGGAGTTAAAGCTTTCAGAGCATGAGAATGAAAATGCTGGAACGACTTGTAGGGCTTTTTTAGCCAGCCCAGTGGAATGGAAGAAAGCCTGGGCTTTAGAGCCAGATGGGCCTTCCTAGCTTTGACCTTGGGCAAGTCGGACAGCCTCCCTAGCCTTCACTCTTCTCATCTAGAAAATCGGGTGAATGGCATGTGCCCTGCAGACAGCAAAGTGTAAAATGCAAACTGCTTCAGAAGAGGCACGCGGTGTAGGCTGCACGTCTGTCCGCACACCTCAGGATAGCCATACATGAAGCACCGGTGGCTGGCATAGATCGCTGTGTCACATATGCTTGCTCTCCCCCTTTCCTTTCCACTTAACTTAGCAGAAAGGAAATCAAGTCCAAGTAGGGAAAGTAACTTTCCCAAGGTTACACCGCTGGTTACTGGCAGCATTAAGGCTTAAAATCAGCTTCTGCAAGCTCAGTGCATTGCACCTTGCCTCATTAGGAACATTCCCTTGAGGGCACAAGCAAGCTTAGCCTACCATCATACGGGCTCAGAGAGCCCACGTGAACTAGGGAACAAGCTAACTGCAAGGTCAGACACCCAAGAGTTAAGTGCTCAGCCTCCGCCAAGGCTCCAGAGAGCCTGGGCTGGGCAGACTCCTATGGGAGGAGGCCAGGGAGGCACTGAAATCCACTCCTTGCTGTGATTGGTCGGCTTCCCAAGGGGTGGGGAAGAATGTCACCCGATCCCCACGGGTAAACAAGAGCAGGAGCATCTGCTCAGGTTTTCAACTAAATCTGTAAAATATTTCTGAACCCTTGACCACCAAACTCAGAAGACTGTAACCTCCGGCCTTCATGAACAACAGAGCACTTGTTCTTTAATGACCAGAGTCTTAGTAACACAATCTGGAGGGGCGAGCCAGTGCAAAAAGGCAGTTTTAATATTGGTCTAGCACAAAATTAGTAAGGAACGTTCCTGCTCTAGGTGCTTGAAATCAACACCGCCACCATCCTGCCTGCCCCCGGCCCTTGCAGCGGGGAACCAGCCTGCTGGCCTCCACGGTACCATTTTTCTCCAAGTCTGCCATTCCAAAAACATGACGAGACTACACAAGCACATTCCCTCCCCCTGAATTTCTCTCCATCCTCTTCAGGAGGCAGCCCTCCTTTTAAAAAAGGATATCTTATTGCAAGATGCAACCTCTCTGTAATTATGTTAGCACACATGTGCAGAGCAGAGAGAAGGGAGGGTTGGGGGAGAGAGAAACCCAATACCTTGCCAAATCCACTGGGAAGTCTGCCCAAGTTATTAATCTAGGAAGGGCCACTTAACTGAATTGGTTGAGGCAATGCCCTTCAATCTTGGCTATATTCTTTCCCCCAGGGAAGAGTGCAGGAAGGGCCTGTCTCCTCAAAACCTTATGGCCCCAACAACTCTTGTTACCTCAGAAGTTTCTCTCCCATTTCAAGGGTATACCAAAATATTTCAGTTCTGAGCAGAAAGTCAGAGAGGCAGTCCTATCCCCAAGACTCCACGGGGACTCCACAGGACTGGTCACTGAAGAGCCACCCAAACCTGCATTCCCTGTGTTCCTACATACAGCCACGAGTCATCAGCTCAATTCTAAACTCCCAGTAACTGAAATGGGGGTCGGGGAGCAAGAGAGTGGATCAAAATAAAATCAAAGAGGTCTCCTAATAAAGGATGGAAACAGGAGACCCTTGAAGAAATAAGTCAGCCCAGGCAGCAATACAAGCCTGCCTCAGTGTGAGCCCAGGAACGACAGCAAGGCCCACCCCAAACAATCCAGAATGGCCAGGCAGACCCATCCCTCAGGAAAGGTGCAGACTAGGAATGACCTGACCCACGGTGGACTCAAAGAGCAAAGACTCCTCAACATGCGGCCAAAACAAATCAGCTTCAGGAAGTAACAGAGGCTCCTTATGGCTCCCTTTTGTTTCTGCTCTATAATCCCAAAGCCAAATCCAATCCAAACTATGCTACGAGTGCCCTTTGCTAACACAGATGTCTCATTTCTAAGTCCCAGGGAACATAAGTGACTCAGCTCTCTTTTTCAGGAATGCTCAGCAAATTAACTACTCAAGGAGACGCCACGTGGTTATTAAAAACAGGCTCCATTGTCAGGCAGGCCCAGGTTCAAATACCTATTCCACCACTTTCCAGCTCTGTGACCTAAACCTCTTCAGAGCTCAGTGCCTTCATCTGCCAGACTGGGCTTTCACCACCTACGGCAGAGGGAAGGCTGCTAAGAATGGTCGGGAACTGGGGCGGGGGGGGTACTGCACACAGGATTGGCTGCACCGTCAGCATTCAATAAATAGTAGCCATCACTATAAATTATTCCTGAAGACCATAAAGCAACTTCTATGAAGAAGTAACAGCGCCAAATGACAAGTGTATTAGCGTCCCTGCACCTTTACCCCGCCAGCCCCACCAGAGACCGGTAAACAGCACCAAGATGCCAAAGGCTATTTAACGACCATCTACTGCGCAACGTGCCAGGCGCTGGGGTCTTGAAGAGCGAAGGACACCACCTATCCCTAAACAGCAGTTCAGGCTGGTGAGGGAGGACAGGACAGACAGGACACGATGGGGACGAAGGGAAGTACTGCCCAGAGCTGTGTTCCTCTAAGAACGGGCTGCTTTTAAGGCTGTTGCCAGCAGTTGGGGTCACGCTGCAGAAATCTGTCCGCGTCACGGGGCAGGGGTGCCGGAACATGCGGCGCACGCGGAGCTCCATGCGCCAACCAAGAGCGAGGGGAAGGAGAGCGGGGCCATGCACTGGGGGAGAAGAACCGTGGGTCGGTTCTCTTCATGACACACCAGGGGAAAAATGACACCGAGCATGGAGCTGGCAGCCACGAGCCAGCACCTTCAGACAGACACGACAAGATGACTGCTTGTTGGGCTTGGTGCGGCAGCACATACATTTTTTTAGCAAATAGACATGGGGGCTCTCGAAGAATGACAATCCTATCATCAAAAACATGACTTGTCACTGCAAAGCTGCGTCGGGGAGGGCCAGAAGGGACTGCGTTCCATCAGCCAGCGGCACCCAAACTCACAATCCAGTGCTCTTGCTCTTTCTTGACAAATTTTCATCCTCACAATCCCAATCTGTCAAGCTGTGTCTCTCTCTCTCTCTCTCTCTCTCTCTCTCTCTCTCTCTCTCTCACACACACACACACACACACCCGTAAAATGTGCACTGCTGATGGACCAGGGCAGGGCTAGGCCACTCCTTGGTCATGACAGCACACGGTCATCAGGAAACCGCGCCATGTGAAGGGGAAAGGCACCAGCCTGAGAACAAAGGTTCTGTACCACAGACCCAGCTCCACCACCAGCCAGAGCTCTAAGCCCATGGGACCACAGCCTTGTGTAGTCAACTTCTCTGAGCTCGGTTTCCCCGACAGCAGAGCAGAGCGAGGCGACGACACCCAGCTCTGACATTCAAGGGGACTGAGGGCCAAGCCGATGCTCCCTACCCTGCACTTGTGTTCCCATGTCATGGCAGACAGGCCACAGGAGAGCTGGGGTATGACAATGTACTCTCAAGCGAGGACAGTTTCCTCTCTCAACTAGACTGGAAGTTCAGGCAGAGGAGAAAGCCGGCTACAACCTTTCTGGAACACAAACGACAAGGTTTTGGGATTTACAGTCCTGGCCCCTGAAGTCCCGTCAGGACTCTCTGTTCCCTGATCAGTAAGGCGGGAAAGAAGGCAATGGAAAGCGACGGGACAACGGCAAAGTCACCTGGCACCTGCAAGGGCACGTAGTTTGCCGGCACACAGAGCCCGCCAGAGAGGATGCTGAGAAGGACACACAGGAATGGCAGTTGCTATTTCTGGCCAATAGATCAGGACCTGGACGCCGGGTGTATTCTCCACTGGACAAATCGTGTGGTCAGAAATAATCTTGCAACTGCCAGCACTCAACAAACCGGCAGCTCTTGAGAGAGGGCTCTCTGGAGACGTGGAGCTGCCACAACCGAGGGACATGTACCCAGATTAGATCGGCGAAGGCCTCTCGGGTTCCACAGGAGGCATTGTAGGGAGCAGGGGCATGGGCTGGCGCAGAGAGCAACACAATGAGCTCCCGAGCGCTGCACGTGCTCAGGTCAGAAGAGCCGCCGCCCTGCCACCATCGACTCCGGGAGCCGCCAGGCATCCACATACCTCTGCCTCCGCTCACAGCTCCTCTAAAGCGCCAGACAGCCTGGCTTTGCAGGGCAGCCGTCCATTCCCTCCATTTTCTATTAGGAGGAAGAATTCTCATTTTCTGTCCCGTTCTCTTTACCTTTCCCTTCCCAACATAAAAGCGCGAATCAGAAGTGGGGTGTGCACCTCAAGGGATGTTATCTAACAACAGCAAAGAAGGAAGTACTACTGGCGCGTGGCGCATGCGGGGGCAGCCTGAAAACACGCTAAGTGAAAGAAGCCGGACACAAACGGGTCACGTATCACAAGGTCCATTTTCTAGGAAGTATCCAGAATGGGCAAATCAGCGGAGACAGAAACTAGACTAGTGGCCGCCTACAGCGTGAAGCAGAAGGGCCTAAAGGAACTGGGAAATGAGGACTTGGGGTCCATAGTTTTGGGTTTTTTTTTTTTTTGGAATGACGAGAATGTTCTGCAGTTGACCGTGGTGACGGCTGAACAACTCTGTGACTATACTAAAGCCACAGAACTGTATACTTTAAATGGATGAATTGCATAGTATCGAATTACATTCAACAAAGCCGTTTTAAAATGCCTGGAAGGAATTACAACTTCCTCGGGAAGGGAAATGTAATGGGGGAGACGGGCTCCCTGGCAGTCCCTAGTTTCCACACACCCGCCCTCGTTCCTTCCGATCAACTGCTCATGTTGCTATTCCATGCCGTGCTCCGCTGCTCAGCCGACCCCTTCCCCAAGATAACTGGGCTGGATGGCAGCTTTGCTTGGGTCTCAAAGTCTACCCCTGCTCTGTCTTGCCTTTCGTGTCCCTTCTTCCACATCTCGTTTCTCTGTCCCCACAGACACTGTAAAATCGCCCCCACACCACATGAGCCACACGAGCAGTGGCCCATGACCTACAGTGCCATGGAAAGGAATGAAGGTAAATGACACTAAAGAAGCACAGGTTTGGGAGTTTCAACACATCTGGGTTCCAAAGTACTTGACGAGTGACTCTGCCCACTCTCAGTTGCCACTTCTGTAAAATGGGCAAAACACTACCTGACACGTCTAGTGCACGCAGGTACTAGCAAAGCTAAATGGAAAGCTCTATATAAGTGATTAATATGCTGCCTGGCACCCAGAAGGTACTCAATAAATAATAACTTATTTACAGAAGCCGTGTGCCCATTGTTTCCTGTTGTCATCCAGCACATCAGCCTCGGTGCCCAAAAGGCAATAATAAAAAGCAGGCCATTGATGTGCCCTGAAGTTAAATATATTTAAGGCCATTTTTATTTTATTCTTTTGGTCTCCTGTATTTTCTCAACTTTCTTCAAAGAACGTGTATTACTTTTAAGAAAATGATTTTAGGGGCGCCTGGGTGGCTCAGTCAGTTAAGCATCCACCTTCAGCTCAGGTCATGATACTAGGGTCCTGGGATCCAGCCTTGTATCAGGCTCCCTGCTCAGCAAGGAGCCTGCTTCTCCCTCTCCTTCTGCCTGCTGTTGCCCCTACTTGTGCTTTCTCTGTCAAATAAATAAATGAAATCTTAAAAAAAAATTTTTAAATTAAAAGATTTCAGGGATTTTTTTCTTTTAATGAATTTAAATAGGGGCATCTGGGTGGCTCAGTCGGTTAAGCATCTGACACTGGTATTAGCTCAAGTCCTGATCTCAGTGTCTTGAGTTCAAGTCCCACACTGGGCTCCACCCTGGGCATGGAGCCTCCTTTAAATAATAATAATGATAATAAAATAAGATATCTGACTTCAGTGTGGGACAAAACGTCTGAGAATGTGGGCACAGACCAAACAAACCGCGAGAGACAGTCGCACGGTGAGTCCGGCACCGTGAGTCCACTGCATGTTGCCCGGTGCCTGCCTGGGGAGCGGAGCACAGCCTTCCAATGTCACAGAGCACTTGCTTTGCTCTGGGTGCCCTCTGTTGACAAAAACAGATATAGCCACTTGCTCCGGGGCTCTCTCCCTTTTCTCCTCCAACCCCAGGAGAGCCTAAAGTCCTCTGAGTGTAACTCAGACTTGAGGACAGGGCTTCCAGTTGCAAAATCTTCCTAAGCCCCCTATATAATCAGGATAGCCCTTTTCTTCTTCTGATTTCCCAAGTCCCCCCTCATTTTGTAACCGAAGCTTATCTCCAAACAGGTGAGCTCTCTCACAGGCTGGCAGAACACGAAGTGAGCGGCCTTTACAAGAACGTATGTGGAACTTCAATCACGGCTGCCGCTCACTTCAGAAATGGCTCCAGCATCAGCACAGCAGGAATAAACTGCTACTGTAAATAGTCCCCAACACAGTGTGAAACCCAATAAATGTGAAACAATTAAAAAAAAAAAAAACAACTAACTGGTGAAGTACTTAAGAGCGTCTATAGATGAAAACTGTTTAACAGCACCATTCCAGACAACTAAGAACTAACAACAGAATAAAAGCACATCAGAGTTGCCAGGATCTCAAATATTATCATCTCGAACTTCCTTATTTCTAGGAGGAAACTGAAGGGCCCAAAGAAGCAAAGTGACATATGCAAAGTCAAAATTAGTGAAAAAGCCAAGTTTCCTGACTCCCTCATGACGCATGGTCTCTCCACTACACTATACAGTCTTTACTCAGAAACTTCTTCATGTAACCATTACCCAGGACAAGGACAGCTGCATTTTAACCACTTCGTAGAGGGTAAAGAAACTAAAACATGTAATAATTCTTGAAAGGAAATGGAGGAAAACAAATCCTTTTTCTACTGTGTGATGAAGCCTTTTATAGTAGCACTACTTCTTAATAGAAATCAGTTTTTAAATTAAATTACTCTTCACAGGGTTAAAAACTACACTGTCAACAAGCAACATCTAAATAAGGAGTCAGCAAGCTATGGTCTACGGTCCAGATCCAGCTCATCACTTGCTTTTGTACAACCTGCACATGGACCATGAGCTGAGATGGTTTTTACATTTTTTTTTAAATGCTTGGGGAAAAAAATCCAAAGAAGCTTATTTCATGACATGTGGAAATTCCATGAAATTCAGTGCCCTCAAATAAAGTTTTATTAGGACACAGCCACAGTCATTCATCCCCATGCTGTCTACAGCTGCTCACACACCACAGCAGCAGAGCTGAACAGCTGCGAGAGAGGCCCAATGGCCCCCAAAGCCCAAAATATCTGCACACTGATCCTTTGCAAAACGTGTCTGTCCATTCCTGTTCTCAACGACTGATAAAAGTGATGTGTGACCCTTCAGTCGAGTGCAAAGCGCTGTAAGTTCTGGGAGCGCAGCCTCAGCGACAAGCTCCCCACGCTCTCCAGCAGGAGCCCCGCACATGCTGAGCAGCCGACCTCGACCTCCTGACAGGCTGATGGCTCCTTCAGAGAAGCCCAGCAGCCACTGAGCTAGGCTCAGGCATGCTTGTTGGTGACATGCATCAGCAATCCTACAGAAGCATGCCCACTTTACAAACGAGCACCCGAAAGCGAGGGGAAACATCAGGCAGTAACTAAAACTCTGAGCCCACGTCTGCTTGACACTAAGGTTCTTTGATTATTCCCCAGTGGTCTCCAAAGAGTGTTCCAATCAGCTGAGGGGGCTTCAGGGTCAAAAGGATGCTCAGAGGGTGAGGCTCCAAGTCCTCCAAACAAATCTTTGCTACCAGGACTGCCGCACTCACATTTTTCATAGATTGTGTCCACCGACTTCATTAGAAAAAGAAGGTACTGCTATGGAGTTTAGTCTGGAGGGCAGTGTGCCTCTTCAAAAAAAGCTATGCTCTTCTCCCTGTGCCACTTATTACCACCCTTGGAAAATCTCTCACAAAGCTGGACATCGAATTTCCTCATCTGCCAAAGGAGATTAAAACCCTGGCCTCCCCCACCCCCGCCCACATGTAGATCTCAATGGGGCTCACCAAGATCAAATGAAAATGGACAGGAAAGTGATCTGTAAACTCCACAGGACTAGAGGAATATAATACAGAATTATTACCCCCTCAGTGTAGGCTGGGGATGGGAAACAGAAAGGAAGTAACATTCACTACCAACTAAAGAAAAATCAAACATGCAAGTAAGATGTAAAAAAACACACACACATGGGGTGCCTGGGTGGCTCAGTGGGTTAAAGCCTCTGCCTTCGGCTCAGGTCATGATCCCAGGGTCCTGGGATCAAGCCTCACATCGGGCTCTCTGCTCAGCAGGGAACCTGCTTGCCCCTCTCTCTCTCTGCCTGCCTCTCTGCCTACTTGTGATCTCTGTCTGTCAAATAAATGAATAAAATCTTTAAAACACACACATTTTTTTTTTTTTAAGATTTTACTCATTTATTTGAGAGCGAGCGAGAAAGCCACTTTCCCCGCTGAGCAGGAAGCCTGACGCAGGACTGGATCCCAGGTACTGAAGGCAGACACTTAACCCACTGAGCCATCCAGGCACCCCAGAACACATATTTAATTAAAAGTAAATAAGGAGGGGCTCCTGGGTGACTCAGTCATTAAGTGTCTGCCTTCGGCTCAAGTCATGATCCCCAGGTCCTAGGACTGAGACCCACACCAGGCTCCCTGCTCGGTGGAAAGCCTGCTTTCTCTCCCACCCCCCTGCTTATGTTCTTGCTCTTGTTGTCTCTTTGTCAAATAAATAAAATCTTGAAAAAAAAAAAAAAGTAAATAAGGAAAAGACATGTGCTCTTTTGGTAGAAGTATCATCAACGGTCCAATCTAACATTCAGATTTAAAACTCAACTTTTAGGAGGCACCTGGGTGGCTCAGTCAGTTGGGTGTCTGCTTTTGGTTTGTGTCCTGATCCCATGGAGCCCTACATTGGGCTCCCTGCTCAGTGGGGAGCCCGCTTCTCCCTTTCCCCCCGCTTGTGCTCTCCTGTGTGCTCTCTCTCTCAAATAAATAAATAAATAAAATTAAAACAACGACAAAAAAAAACCTTCAGGGGTGCCTGGGCGGCTTAGTCGGTTAGGCATATGACTCTTTGATTTCAGCTCAGGTCATGATCTCAGGGTTGTGAGATCAAATTGGTGCCTTTAAGTTTCCCTCTCTCCCTCTCCCCCAACTTATAAAAACTAAAAATAAAAGTAAAACCCAACTTCACTAATTATTAGCTACACAGTCTTGGGCAATGACTTAAATCTCTTTGAGCCTTGGTTTCCTCACCTGCAAAGGGGAGGAATAAAATAATACTTGCTAAAAGCTTGATACAGGATTTGGCACATAATCAGTGTTCGACACACGTTAACTCTCTTTTTCTGGGGACCCCTACTTGCGAGTCTAAAATTTAGACACAACCATCAAAATGAGTGCATGAGCTCCCTACACCAATGACGAAATAACAGAATTAAGGAGCTAGAAGCATCTTTAGCTTAAATGATTCTAGGATCCACATGACACCCCAAAGCTTCTGAGAGCACAGGCTAAAGACGCTCTAAGGAACAATGAAAGATCCTAATAATAGGAGATACACAGGCAGGCCCTTGTTGAAAAGTTCTACTAATTCAATAAGGATGTTTATTGAGTGGTTTAAGAGCCTGTGTGGCTCCACAAAATGGCAGATTTACATTTAATATCCACTTGACGAAACCCATTAAACTTGTGAGGGCACTCTCTCTTGCTGAAGATCAGATATCTACCTTCTTAAGTATTAATTTTTTATATAGTTCTGGCAAGGCAAAAGCAAAAAACCCAATGAAAGCCTGAACAAAGATTTTTTTTTTTTAATCTTCCACAGGAAGAAATCCCCACAGAGTAGTCTCTGTATTTCAAGAAGGCTAGAGATAAGTTTACTTTTTAATTGATCCCTTTACCAAATTCTTACTGAGTACTTACTCTGAGCAAAGTATTTAAGAATATCAAGAAGTATGATAGGATCCTTGCTCGCACAGAACAGTATGGGCCAACATAAAATAATATGCAGTGATAAAGTGCCATTATAAAGTGGAAATTCTGTGCCCTGGGAGTTCAGCAGGCAAGACTTCCTGAAAGAGACAGCATCTGAAGCGGTATTTAAATGATGGTAAGGATGGCCAGTATCTAAACATGCAAAAGACCATAAAGAAGAAATTAGAATTAAAACCCTTATCTGATTTCAAAACTATACCACCCCAACCTATAGTGTGGCTAGAACACAGAGAACCTTACAAGACACAGAAGGATAAACACTGGGGCCATACCACAGATGTCCCAGAGTAGCCACTGAAGAGTTTTCAGCAAGGAAACAGCTAAGCAGAATAATGATACTCCAGTGAAATCAGAGCTGAGCCTTCGTTTAAATGTACGATTACATTGAATTTACTGAAATTATCTTATGATGGCACCACGTTTTCTAACACAAAGACCTTAAATCATCTGTTGTATTCCCCCTGCCTTTCTAAATCAACCCTAAATCAGCTCAGTATAATGGCATACACTAATGCTATCAAGAAAATAAAAATATTTTATCTATAACTGAAGCACGTTTTGGCCACCAACTATGAGGCCTTTTGCTTTATCTTACACTTAACTAGCTGGTTTCATTCTAAATCACCTGCCAGTGGCTGTCTGTTGAAGGACAACGTTGAAGAGATCGATCATGTTTCTTAAAAGTAACTCACGAAATGGCAGCCAGGTGTGCTTATGGCTATCTGCCGCTTATGTCTACTAACTACGTGGCCGCCCTGAACAAGTCTAAAGAGATGAATCACCTGATTTTGAAAACTGCAAATAAAGAAAATTCTAGAGTTTTCCTATATAAGTAGTCCCAGTGATTAATAATCCTTAGTCAGATAAATCTTTTCGAAGGCCATATTAAACTTCTCATTACAACACAAATCAAATGCCCATAAAGGTTAGGTCAATCTACTGGAAAGCCAACCAGTGAAGTTATGATGCATCCATTTACAAAATAGTAAGGATTTGCGTCAAGAGATGAGTACAAACTGTTCTGACAGCCTAAAATCACAGCAAATCCAAACTGAGTAAAAACTGGCAAAGCTGGGGGAAGAAGTCAAGCCACGGAATAAAAGACAGGATGTGACAAAGAAACCACATACAGAAGAGGGATGAGAAGAAAGCCAGCCATCCTTTCTGTGCTTCTGGTTTGAGTTACTCATCTATCCCCAGATCCAGAGCAGCCCTGCTGAATTCAGAGGTAGGAAGTTAAGTGATAAAAACCCCCACTGTTTTCCTTAGGAAGCATGATACTGTCAAGAACCACAAAGTCAAACCCATTAGAGCCAAAAGACTTCTTAAAGGAAGAAGAAAAAACTTGGGCCCAGAGATGAGAAGAGACTTTCTGGACTACAGGAAAAGCAGAAGGTAGAAGCAGTGAAATATCACGTCAGCTATTAAGTCACTTTTGACATGGAAATTTTACCAGTGTAATGCTTACAAAAGTACTGTCCTCCTCACTTTCACCGATGACAACACTGAGCCTTACAGAAGTTAGATTTTGCTCATGGTCTTCATAAATCTACCAAACTCACTGGCTCTAACACTTACGGAAATGCTATGCATATGAAGTGCTAAGTGAGTTCAAATGAGTAGAGGCAGTAAGCAAAGGTCTCATACAGCAGGTTAAGTTACGGCGGGGGTTCCTGAAGGATACTTAGGGTTCCGCTGGGAACAGGAGAAATATTTCAAGCAAAAGGCACTAGGAAGAAATAAATACCCAGGACGGAGATCTGAAGGACTCTGAAGAGCCGTGCACAGTAGAAGAAATACGTGGAAGGGCCTAACGAGGAGCACAATGGTTGTAGAGAGTCTCGAACAGCACAGTTTGGCCAGATTCTGTCCAAGTCATAGCAATCTCAAAACTGACTCCACTCCCTCTTTCTACGGATGCTGCCAAGACCCATAATGAGTTATGTAAATAAACTGGTACAGGTTTCATTCCCCACAACCAAGCATATTTTTTTTTTGGAAATACGGTAAAGCTATGCTCCTGGGCTAGAAATTTCAAATCTACAGATTTAAGTCATCTCACATGGTAAATTCAAAGCCTACATTAACTAAGCATCTCCTTATAAAGCTTCCCTAAGGCCCCGTTTCCATATAATTAAAGAGAAAAATGACTTAATGACCCTATCGTATGCTGGGAAATTTATGTATGTTACCTCTAATTGCAAAACAACCTTTCACAGTAGATACTATTCCTATTTTATAGATCAAGAAACTGAGGCTCAGAGAAGGAAAGTACTTGCCCAAAGTCATACAAGCAAGGGCAACACTGATTTTTAAATCCAAAGCCAGGGTGTGGTTTGTGCAGGTGTGTGTATGTTTGTGTCCAGAGGAATTTCCATGAAATAGCCTTACGGAAGCTACAGTGCCTTGGTTAAATAAAGAAAAGTCAATGACTGTGGCTGATCCTCTACCACATTACATCTCTTATGACAAGTAGAAATCAGCATAATAGCTCTTCACTGCCTGAAGAACTTTCTTACCTAAACATGCCAGCGACTAAGGATCTGGAGGATGTGTCAGCCAAACACAAAACCACTATAAACCTACCAGTCTTTTGGGGGAGCCATCTCCAGTACTGAACAAAGATAGTCAAATGCCTGTTTCTAGTCTCTTTCCCAGGATAGTTATATAGAGTTTATCCAAATTTAGTAAAAAAGGATGAAAATATAGTTTTGTTTTATTAGGGAGAGGGGACAGATTTGTCTTGCAAAATCTCATAACTGAGAAAAAAAAATCTGCAAATTGTAAATGTGACAAAGAACTTGTACCCAGAATATATAAAGAACTCTTATCATTCAAATAAGAGTACAAACGAACCAGTAAAAAGTGGGCAAAGTGAAAGACTTAAACAGATATCTCAACAAAGAAAACACAAAGGGCTAATAAGCCCCACCAAAAAGGCAACTCTACATCTTTCAGTATAAAGAAATGCAAACCAAAACCAAATGAGCTACCAACACATACTCTGTATAATAAAAAAGGATAAAAACCAAGCCACTTTGGAAAATAGTGTGATAGTTTCTGACACACGAGCTTACCATAAAACCCAGCAATTCCACTCCTAGAAATCTGCCCGAGAGAATTAAAACATATGCCCACACAAAGACTTCAATGCAAATGTTCGTAACAGCATTATTCATAAAGGCCAAACTGAAAAACGATCCAAATTATCTATCAACTGGTAAATGGATTAACGAAATGGCATACATCCACAGAAAAGAACACTCTTCAGCAACAAAGAGTAATGACATAGCGATGCGTGCTACAACATGGATGAACCTGAAAAACATTACGCTAAATGACAGACGTCACACACGCAAGACTCCATACATATCACATGATCCCATTTACATAAAATATCCAGGAAAAACAGAGTCAGAAAACAGATCAGCAGTTTCTGCTTGGGGTGAATTGCAAAAAAATTCGAGAAAATCTGGGCGGGAGGGGTGGGGAGGTGTGTTATGGAAATATTCTAAAACCAAACTGTGGTGATGGTGGCACCACACTATAAATTCATAAGCTCACTGAATGAGTTTGCCTACATTGAATGACTTTTATGGTACAGAAATTACATCTCAATTGTGCTTTTAAGTGATTACTAAATTTATTTATCTACTTATTATTTTCTATATATATCCATATATATATTTAATAACTCCAGGGAAAATGGAAAAGTATATAAGAAAGTGAATATATGATTCAGCTACACTTAGTCATAATAATATAAATATTATATAACCATAAATTAGTAATAAACATGGATTGTTTTAAACTGGCTTTATTAGAAAGGAGACAGTGTCTAGAAAACTGTTAATATCTCATCTCCAACAGTAGGAAGCCAAAATATAGTGTCTAAAATTGGTAAATCAAGAAATAGCAGAATAGGCAAGTTATTCAGACACATGGCAGACAGCAGCCGATGAAATGAAATGGTCTTTTCCAAAAGGAAAAGGCTTACTAACTATTTGTAGAAGGAAATGATCTAAAATGCAAGAGTGAGTCTGAAGCTAATTACATGGTTCGAGCAAAATGCTCAAACACCAGATGCCACAGCATTTACCAGCCCTTCATCCACTAGAGGGTGTGAGGCAACACCGCAGAGGTCCTGACCACGGATGGGTGACCTGGTGTCAGAGACTGGGGCGAAGCAACCATTTTATAAGATACTTTGCATGGCTGAGAATGGAGTTCTATAAAACCTAGGGGGGGGGGCTTTTATATGTAATTTAAAGCAAAGCAGAAGTATTTTTAATTAAAAGGGGACCAGTAAGGGGGCACCTGGGTGGCTCAGTGGGTTAAAGCCTCTGCTTTCAGCTCAGGTCATGATCACAGGGTCCCAGGATCTCCCCGGATCAGGCTCTCTGCTCAGCAGGGAGCCTGCTTCCACCTCTCTCTCTATCTGCCTGACTCTCTGCCTACTTGTGATCTCTGTCAAATAAATAAATAAAATCTTTAAAAAGGAGGGGGGACCAGTAAGAAAATTATTATAGATTGTGAGATACAGAAGGGGTATGAAACAATTTACTTCTGAACCAGTCATTTTAATAGTTTTCAGCCATGGGGGGGGGGGTGTAAAATTTCTCATTTGACAAGTCCTAGCTGGAACTGATATTAAACACAGCAAATAATTAAACTTGTTGCCTAGACCATTCTAAGACTGCTTATTTTTCCTTTCTTTCTTTCTTTGGTTGTCCTAAAATTCAATTCCTCACAGCAGCCAGAATGTTCTTTTTAAAAATGTAAAATAAATCACATCACTTCCCTGCCTCAAACCTTTCAAAGTCTTTGACGTTAAACAAAATAATTTTCATTTATTCTTTCAACAACTATTTATTGATCTCCTCCTACAAACCAGGCTCTGCTGTAAGCAAAGTCACAGCTTGCCCAGCGTATTTTGGTGGAAGAGATGCACCATAAAGTACGTGCAGTGGACAATTTCAGATGCCAGTGAGAGACGCGAAGAAAGTGCAGTTGCACGGTCAGGTTATGGATCTGAATACAGTGAGACTGGTGTAGTCAGGGAAGGCTTCTCGGAGGAGTAAATTGTGCAGCTGTGGCCTGAATGAGAAGGTGAGTAGCTGGGTGAAGAGCAGTGCACAGAAGGCAGAAGGGACCGTGACTCCACACTGAAGCTGGGGTTGTGCTTGTTCGAGAACACCCAATGCCAACTGCAGGTCGGAGGGCGGCAGGGAGCTCCAGAGGGAGGCAGGAGGCTCATGTACAGTCCTCCCTGCACCATACGATGGGACAGGACTCAACCAACAGGAGCCACCTTCATTCCTGCTACAACATGGATGAACCTTGAAAAGATAATGCTGAGTGAAAAGAAACCAGTCACAAAAGACCAGATATTGTGGGATTCCATTTATATGAAAACTCCAGAAGTGGCAAATCCGTAGAGATGGAAAGCAATGAGTGGCTGCAGAAGGATGTGGAATAGGGAAGCAACTGATAAAGGATAAGGAGTTCTTTAAGGCTGCATTTTTAAGAACAATTACTAGAATTTTGTTCTTCGAAACTATAGATGGCCATCTCCTAGTAGGTCCAGAAAACCAATTTTGCTCTAACAACTGCTGAATGGAAAGGAATAGAAAATATACAATATAAATATAATATAATATAATATATATATATAATATAAAAGAAAATATAAATTATATTAATTATAATTACATGAGTAATTATACTCGTGTGTGTGTGTGTGTGTGTAAACTGGGTCATGATGTTAAAGCTATTGCTGACTAGGGGGTGTTGTCTTTTTTAAGCTTGAAAGCACTGAGCTAGAACTTGAACCCTCTCTTACCATGTCCTCCATTCTAACAAGGGAGGAAAAGGAGCCATCGTTTCTTCGGCACCAAACAAAATGAGTAGGACAGAAAATGCATTTGCTGTTGTCCATGGCTCCCAAGCAAAGTAACTGAAAGCCCTGAAAGTTAATTTATAAAAACAGTGACTAAAATAAAGCCCATACCAGGAATAAAAGGAAGAACTGGTTAGAAAAAGGGAAATTTTTTTTTTCAATCCTTAAGAAAGAAAATACTTTTGAAAAAGAAATCCCTTAGGTCACCTTTTTTTTTTTTTTAATTTTTTAAGTAGGCTCCAGACCCAGCATGGAGCTCAACAAGAGGCTTGAACTCAGGGCCCTGAGATCAAGACCTACAATCAAGAGTCGGACACTTAACCAACTGAGTTAACTCAACCAACTTAACCAACTGAGCCACCCAGGCACCCCTCATAGGTCATTTTTAATCTATCCTCTCAATTAAAAGTACGGCTGCCACTCCCAATTAAAATCTCTTCACAGTCAAAGTCGTATCTGCCAACTTGAACATCTCCTTTGACATTTTGTTTCTGTGTTTCACCTAAACATGTCAACACAATGGCTTTTCAACAGAATTTTAGGAAAAGGAAAAAAATTTCAAGGAGCCACTGACCAGCATTTTATAAAAAAGATAAAAATCCTAACACCATGACATTAATTTTTTCTTTATATTTAAAATACAAAAAGATAAACTGTGGACCATAAGCTATTTTAACAAACAAGAGAGGAAGAAAATTTGACAGACAAGTTACTCAAGGGACATCCAGGTCACACGAAACCTTTTCATGTTGCTACATTCCCCAAGGATTCCATAATATCTTGTCACACTAGCAAGAGAACATCCCCATTCAAGGACTAGAGAACATTGACAGAAGAATACAAATGGGAAATACAAGACACTGGAGGCTGAAAATCCAGGGTTCAAGTCCATTTCTGCCACCTCCCTTCTATGTGACATTGGAAATTCATTTAAAAATCTCTGTGATGGGAGACCTGGGTGACTTAGCTGTTAAGAATCTGCCTTCAGCTCAGGTCATGATCTTGGGATCAAGCCCCATATCAGGCTTCCTCTCCAGCTCCTCCTGCTTGTGTTCCCTGTCTTGCTATCTCTCTGTCATAAATAAATAAAATCTTTTAAAAATAGTAATAAAAATATAAATAAATAAAAATAAAAATCTCTGTTGGTTCTATTTTTTTAAGATTTGTTTATTTATTTGAGAGAATGTATGTACAAGTAGGGGGAGGGGCAGAGGGAAAGGGAGAGAATTTCCAAGCAGACTCCCTGCTGAGTGGGACGCCCAATGTGGGGCTTGATCCCAGGACTCTGAGATCATGACATGAACTGAAATCAAAAGTCAGGTGCTTAACTGACTGAGCCACCCAAGCGCCCTTCTGTGTCGGTTTTCTTATGGATAGAGATAATAAAGCCCCATCTATCTAGCAGAGCTATTGTGAAGGTTAAAACTCAGTAACCATGGAAGCACACTGTAAAGTACTTTATAAATGTTAGTCTTTTTTTTTTTTTAAACATACTATTACTCTCAGCTCTACACCTGACTCAACACCTGAACCCAACCAAGAGTCTGTACTCTCTCATCTCAAACCTGAATGGCAATGTTTCATTCCCGCACAGGTTAAATGTTACGTAATGCACTGTGCCCTAATTCCAATTCCTGATCACAGCAGTCGAGGGGACATGTGCTCGAGTTCTGGCCTTACGGCGAAGATGACCACACACCCCACCCATCTCGGTTTGCCTGGGACTGTTTCAACATGAGCTTTGCTTTTTACTCTCAAAGGCGCCCCAACTAGAACGAGGAACGGTATGGCCACCCTAATGTGGTAGACATAAAGTTACAGCACCAAGAGGGCTGGCCTTGGGACTCCCACTGTACTCTCCAAAAGCCCCTGAAAGCCATCCTAAATAAACAAACAATGTTAGCAAAAACAGTAAGCCTGCTCTGCAGAACTAAGTCCTCTTCTCACCAGATTGCTACGCCTAAGTCCCTCCTATCTAAAAACTCTGGAGCTAATACTCAGACATTCTCTCATTTAAAATGTTACAAACCCACAAAATATTCCAGCCTTAACACTAAAATAAGCACCTGCACATATGCATAAACCACAGAGAAACAATCAGCTGGGAATCTAAACCCTATATTGTTATCAACCTGACCCTCAGCCTTCCAACTGGCTTTCACTTCTGTAATCTGGACGATGTCCGTCTCCTGCACGGCCACAGAGAGAGCCCATGAGCAAGCACCGTGAAGCGCTTGCAGTGCCTTATGAATGCAGTGGCCTGTCATCTCAGAAAGCTGGCTAACTGACTGGCAAGAAGGCTGGGGCAACCGCACATAAAAAAAAACAAAACCTCCAGAAGGTGGCAGGTGTTTTTTTTCCCCCTCCTTTGCTCCGAAAGTTCCTGATTCAAATGTGCCAGCGGGAGCTTACATAACAGCAGGAAAAAGGTCACTGAACAGTGAGATGTCAGTCTACTTGGTCCTCAGCAGCTCAGGGGCAATAACCCTTAACCAGGGGCCATGGCTTCCGAGATCTGTGGTTGAGCTTCCCGAGGCCAAACGATAAACCAAGTATTGGGGTAAGCAGGCACACACGCACAGGACCACATTTTCCTTGTGCGAGGGAACAATCCCCAGGACAGGGGAAAGGGCCCTCAACAAAACCAAAGACAAATTTCAGTCCTTACACAGCTACGATCGTGTACGCTGCCTTGCATAAGCCACTTGACTCTCCGTGTGCCTCAGTTCCCTGCTCTCTCCAAAGGAAGTGTTTTATCTACCTCAGGAGGTGACTGTGTGGATGAGTTGGGAAAGCACGGATGACGGTGCTCTAGGAGGACCAAGATTTTAACTCCGCCTCTTTTAAAATCACGAGGAGATGCTGATAAAAATGTCTCGGGATGGTTCCCATCTGTTTAGAAAGGAACGGCAAAAGAATGAGGAGGGCAAATAAAGACACAATTAAAATTCACCTTCACCTCACCCCCACTGGCTCCTGGATTTGCTGAGCCAAACCACTCTGGGGAGATGTAAAGATCTCACGTTCAGTTTCTGTCCAGCTCAGGCTGCTCGGTGGCCAGTGTTGCCCACTGATAAATGCCTCCCAAACCTCCACACACAAACTGAGAGTTCACAAGGTTAGAGGCATTAATTAGCAGTACTCATTTAGATTCTGTATTCATCAAATACAACAAGCAGCTATTCAATATTTGCCTGTTTGCACTGCTCTAAGATCTCTAATTCAGAGATCCAGCCAGAGAACAAAATAAAGCCCAAGAAAATAAACTAATATAAACCTGTCACCATCAGAATGTGCCTCAAAGTAAATGAACAGCTTTAAACTGTGGCAAAAGGGTCTGCCTAGACCTACAGCAGACAGAGTCTGAGTAATGAGGGTGCAGGTGACAGAAGTGGGTCCCTACCACAAGAGAAAGGAAAAATAAAGCAGTTCCAAGCAACTGGGCTTTAACAAATTCCTCTTAACTCTTTTTGCTTAGTTTCTCATTGATCTGCAATCCCCACAGGAAGAAGAGAGCATTACACAGTACCTTTCAGATCCTTTAAACTCAGCACATCTATCCCCACGCTTTGTCAATTACTTTTACCTTCCCATATCTAAAATAAGCCTACATCCAACATAAGTAACATTTTATAAGGAAGTAAACATACGCACTGGTATGCAAGACAGGAGACTGATCATGATCCTTCCTAATTTAAGGGTCCCAGGTGAAAAGTACAGGATGAAACAGAAAATGCCACTCCTTTTAACATAGCCCATAGCACTACTTTTTGACTCCGGCTGCAAAACAGCATCAGCTGTAGAGGGTTCTAAATATGTGAATGACTAAACCCGATTTTAGGCCTACTGAATCAGAACGTCTGCGGGCTGAGCTCTAGGCCGTAGTACTTTTCCTGATATACGGCCATGGTAGAGAACTACTATCAAAGGGCATAAATTCCACAGTTTACAAAAGCTCTAGAGCAGACCCAAACCAGAAAGGAAGGAAGGAAGGATGGATCATCTATATTTTGTTTAGATCTGTAGTAAATGACTATTATCTTTCAACAAAACTTCCATAGGGACAAACTTCAATTGCTATGGTGATGATCCCACTGGGAGATGAGCATGGGGATCAGCACCACTCTCCCTCCCCCTTTTTCTCCATACCCTACCTGGGGCCAGTCTGATACCAACCCAGCACCAAAAGTGCAAGAACTGGGCAAGTACTCTGAGGACTGCGATGATGGGTCGTCCTAGTTGTTAAGGTCAGCATCAGGCACTCTGATGAGATCCAACCATGTCACAACACTTCGGTTTAGCGCTCTGATGACACATGTCCTTTGGACAAGCCCAACAGTGAGGGGTTTTTTGGACCACCCTATAGGGAAGTTGGACGGGCATTCAAAGATAGTGCTAGGAGCTATCCTTTCAAATCTCCTGAAAAATATCTATATGCCCAGACATCAAGGAGGCAAATTTCAGAGGGTAGCTATCTTAAGCCACATCATTCCTCTGAAGCAGCTTTACCTGTTCTTCTAGCCTAATGCGGCTTCAGCCTCATCTGCTCAAGGTTTCAGACAGTGGAAGGCTAGGGGAGGCATTTTATACACTCACCTAAAGCATCCAGAGGATGTCTCATAGGAAGCATTACTGCTCTACCCACAATAGGGCCTGGGTTTTTTCCCAATCATCCTCCCTATCTAAGAAAGAAAGACAGCAGAAACTTCCCTCTCTCAAGCAAGTCTTCCCTGATTAAAACCATAAGGCTGAATTCCCCCAGGAAGGAGAATGGAATTTTCTTGCTGCAGATTATTGCAAGGACTCAAAAAAATCTGTGCAGGCAGGGGCTAAGTGGCAGAGAATTAAGAGACAAGCCCAGCACTTAGAATTATGAGACATCAAGAAAACCAGGTTAAAAAATTATCGTCAGCCTGGAGAAGAAAAAACAAAAGCAATTATGGCTGTGCCTCAGTGATTTTTTTTTCCCCTGTAGTATCCACAGTTTCAGTAACATGATTATAATTCTTTTAGGATTAAAAATATATATTTTATTCATATCTCTAAATGTAAATTCATTGCTGACACTAACCGTGTCACTCTCCAAAATTATTTCAGGAAGTGCTCTCTACCACATCATCCTTAGTATGAAAACACACACACACACACACACACACACACACATCTCATCTGAGTTGTAACAGCAGATACCAACCTGGCTGTCCCGTGCTGGGAATCCATGATAACCTGGGGTCAGAGGCTCGTTCTAAGAAAAAGAAAAGAAAATCAAACTATAAGACAAAAGAAAATGTTAAGAATCACCAAAATCATCCAAATTGATCAAATATAAATCCTGCAACAGTTCCTAAGATGTTCCATTGCTATACTCCACTCCAACTACACACCTCTCTCAGTTCAGCCTCTACAATGGCAAAAACCAAACCAAACAAATAGTATTTGCTTCAAAACACAACTCATAAACACTATTTTCCTCCTTATACAGCTAAATCTGTTTCCTTTAAGAATATTGCAAATAGGAAGTCACTGTGATTTGGAGCAAATCAGCTCCTAACTCCACAGTATGGGACTTTAGCCTCCCTGGCCTTTAACCACTAAAAGCCAATAGCAATCCTGAACACTAGGACAACCAAAAATATCCATACTTTCCCAGAAGTCTCCTGGCTGAACAGTGCCACCCATTCTGAGAACTACCTCTTGGCTTGGAAGTTTTTGCCACTCCCCTCTCTCAATATGTGTTCCTTCAGTTCTTTGAGCCCTACGTGAAATCCCATCTCAGCTCAGGACTTACTCTACCACCCTGTATCACCTTGTAAATCCAAGTGACTCCTAACATGTATATATTAAAATGTATTTAGGCTATCTGTACAATTTCCTTTTCATATTATTTATGACACAATAAATCTTATTTTTGTAAAGCTGTATCATATTGAGCATCTCATCTTCATATTTACCCCTAAATCAAGAACCTTGAGGGCAAGAATGATAGCCAATAAAAGCTATGCAAACCCTAATTTAGTATAAGGTCATAAGATAGGAGCACTCATTCATGGCTTGACCAATGCAATTATTCAGTCAACAAACAGTGAGCAGAAGGACAGAGAGAACCGTAAGCAGGCTCCATGCCCAACGTGGAGCCCGATGCAAGGCTTGACCTCCCAACCCTGAGATCATGACCTGAGCCAAAATCAAGAGTTGGACCCAGGCTCCCTGAACAGCTAATATTTTTAAAGTACTGTTAGATATCAGCCATCAGTAAGAAAGATAAATAACACAAGGCCCTTGCCTTCAAGTGAACTTTTAAATGGGAGATTTATGTGCACACCCAAGTGTAAATGAGAACATACAGTGCCTTTGTAATTTTTTCAACGTGCGCAACACAGCTACCTGGAAAATACTCATTCTCTTCTTCCATCCATTTATACTTTCATTCCGACTAGTAGAATTACAAGATAAGAATTTGCACTGATAGGACTTTCAAATATGGCAAGAGCTGCAACCAATGATAGATCTGCTTTGATTATATCCTTTGATCTATCAAACGTCCACACTGCATTCAAAAATACGAAACCAGGAGCCAACATAAGCTTGCTACAGAGACGCCGTGTGCATTCATCCCGGTTTCCCTGCAAAATAGCACAGTGTCTAACACACGGTGGGTACACAAAACGATGGATAAAGAAGTAACTGGAGGTGAATAAGCTGAAGTTATTTTGGCATTTATCACTGATTCAATCACACAAAATCCAACTTCTTCTTTTTGATTCCTAAGTCTCTATTTTGGACATTTATAAATTAAGTCTCCCAAGAGAGAACACATCAAAGGTAACAGCCTTAAAAAATCACAGGTGCCAAACAATCCTGAGAAAGAAGAGTAAAGCTGAACTCATGCTTCCTGATTTCAAAGTTTCCTACAAAGCTAAAGTAATCAAGATAGTGCAATACTGGCCTACCGCTAGACATAGAGACCAATGGGCTACAACTGAGAGTCCAGAAATAAACCCTTAAAATTATGATAAAATTGTGATTTTTGAAAAGGGTGCCAAGAAAATCAATGGGGAAAAGAACAATCTTTTTCAACAAATGGTGTTGGGACAAGTGGATATCAACATACTAAAAAATGAAGTTGGAATGCTATCTTACACCATATAGAAAATCAACTCAAAACAGATCACAGATCTAAAACCACAAAACTCTTAGAAGAAAACAGAGAAGCAAATCTTCATGACTTTTGGTTAGGCAATAGCTTCTTCAGTATGAGACCAAAAATCCAAGTGACAAAGTAAACAACAGATAAATCGGACTTCAACAAAATTAAAACCTTCTGAACTTTTTGAGTTGGGGGGGTGGGGAGGAGGGACAGGGTGGCTCTGTTATGGACGCTGGGGAGGGGATGTGCTGTGGTGAGCGCTGTGAAATGTGTAAGCCTGAGGATTCACAGACCTGTGCCCCTGGGGCAAATAACACATTATATGTTAATTTAAAAAAATTTAAAACTTCTGGAACTCGAAGGATACCATCAATTCTGGGTATCTAATGTCTGGCATAGTGATTATTGTTAATAATACTGTTTTATATACCTGAAAGGTCCTAAGAATGTAGATCTTAAACGTTCTCACCATAACATATATATGGTAATAATGTGACATGAGGCAGGTGTTAACTAACCCTGCGTTGGTAATCACTTCCCAATATATAAAGGCACCAAATCAAAACTTTATACACCTTGAACTTATACAATGTTACAGGTCAATTATATTTCAGTAGAGTGAGGGGGGACTCCATCAATAAATGAAAAGACAACTCCCAGAATGGGAGAAAATACTGTGAGTCATCTGTCTGATAAAGGGCCTGTATTCAAAAGAGATATAAAGAACTCTTTTTTCTTTTTTAAGATTTTATTTATTTGACAGAGAGATCACAAGTAGGCAGAGAAGTGGGCAGAGGAAGGGGTGAAAGTAGGCTCGATCCCAGGACCCTGAGATCACAACCTGAGCCGAAGGCAAAAGCTTAACCCGCTGAGCCACCCAGGCACCCTAGACATAGAGAACTCTTTAAAACAACCACCTAATTTTGAAATGAGGAAAGGATTAGCACAGGAAGTTCTCCAAAGAAGACATACAAATGGCCAGTAAGTACATGAAAAGATGTTTGACCTCATTAGTCATTAGGAAAATGCAAATTGAAATTGCAGGGAGAAAATACTTCACGCCTGTTAGAAAAAAGAGACACACTTTAGTGAAGATGTGGAGAAACTGGAATTTCATACATTGCCAGTAGGAATATAAAGTAGTAAAGGCACTCCAGAAACTGTGGAAACCTAGTAGCCGCCCCTCAAAATGTTACAACAGAGTAACCATCTGATGTAGCAATTCCACACTTGCTATGAGGAAGAAAACTAAAAACACAGATCCACACAAAACCTTGTACTGGAATGTGCATAGCAGCTTTATTTCATCATCACCAAAAAGTAGAAACAATCCAAATGCTCACCAGTTGACGAATGGATAAATAAAGTATGATATAACTACAACTGAATGTTACTGGGTAACACAAAGGAACAAAGTACTGATACAACATAATACTGAAAACACCATGCTAAGTTAAAAAAAAAAAAAAACAGCAAATATTCAGAATGGAAAAATCTACAGAGAAAGAAGAGATTAGCAGCTTTAGGGAATTAATGGGCAAAATGGGGAATAAGTGATAACTGGTACTGGGTTTGGTTTTGGTGATGACAATGTTCCGGAATTAGTGAAGACAGATGTGCAGCTTTATGATTATACTAAAAACTACTAATATCACTTTAAAAACATGAGATTTGTGCCACATGGGTGGCTCAGTCAGTTAATCATCTGCCTTCGGCTCAGGTCATGATCCCGGGGTCCTGGGATTGAGCCCTGTGTTGGACTCCCAACTTAGTGGGCAGACTGCTTCTCCTTCTGTCCGTCCCCTGCTTGTGTTCTCTATCAAATAAATAAATAAAATCTTTAAAAATTAAAAAAAAAAGGGAGGGTGAGATTTATGGTCTGTGAATTCTATGTCAATCAACCTGTTATTTATTAACAGTGATAATCATCATGGGCCATGATTAGCTGCTTTCACACTAATTTTTACAGGGGAGACATATACAGCTTAGACCACAACAAAAAGAACAGAGTTCCTTCTGAAAACTATGAGTGCCTTGTTTGTTCTGGATTCTGTAATTTACTTTGACACCATTCCCTACAGATTTTAACAACAATGATGATGATAAGGATGGTGATAACTACTAGATACTAAGCAACTGAATCAGGTCTAGTTTCAGGATGGAGGGGAGGAGGAGCAGAAAGCAGCAAACAGAAGATAATAAAGCATAGGTATTGAGTGGAGAAAAACATTTCAACCCAGGTCTGTTGGACTCCAAGCTCCTACTTCTTCCATTTTGTCAAGTTTTCTACTATAGTAATTGTTCCACATTAATTTTTTACAGTAACTATTTCAAAATCATCTGAGAAAGAAATTATATGATTAAGAAAGTAATGGAAAACACCCAAAAACAAAATTAACATTCATCACTCCCAGAGAATATCCCACATATAAACTATATTCTTGAGTTCATCAACACAAAGAACTTCTTATAAGGAAAAAATATATATATCAAACCTACAAGCCGGTGTTCTCAGAAACATTAACAGCAAGACAAATGTAGCAGGAAGCACAGATAAATATCAGAGGAAATGGACTCCTTCCTTCATGGGCCTTGGCAAAGTCAAAGCCACCCCCCAACCTCAGGTAAAGTTATCTGGAACTCACCGGCCCTCAGAAACTCCCCGCCTCTGAAAGTAGCCTACCCTTAATGACAAAGGTCATCACTTGCTTTCCTTTTTAATTTTATCATGTATAAATATGTCCTTTCAAAATGCATTAACTTTGCATTTTTTTCAATTTATAGAAATGGGTCTTATCGTCCATATTCTTTAGCAATTTCCTTTTCTTGCTCCAGACTGTGAGATTCAGCCCCCCTTATGCATGTCACTAGCTCGGACCCCTGTTTAGTATTCTATCTTACGGCCATGTCACAATTTATTCACCTGTCTTATTTTTCTCTTAATGGATTTTTAAATTGTTTCCGGTTATGCTTTTTCTTTGCACTCACAAACCACACTGTCTATGAACATTCTTTTGGATTTGAGAGATCATTTTTCACTCTTAAGACTGGCAAAAATGAGAAGGAAAATGTCACAATTTAGCAAGAAGAGTAAATAGGCACCTTCCCATCTAATAGTCGGAATATAAGTATATTGCGACCACTGCTTTGGAAAGCAATTTGACAGTAATCATTAAGATGCTAAGTGCACACATCTTGTAATTTCACATCTTCGCTCTCTGTAGCCACTCTAGATAACCATTTTGCACATGTGCTCCAAGAAGCATGTGCAAAGACTTTCAATGCAGTGCTGTTTGCAATAGTGAAAAACTGGAAAAGAACCTTAGTCCCCCTTAATAATGAGAAACCGTGCTACTATTTCATCTCAAGTTTTTATTTATTTTTTTAAAGATTTTATTTATTTATTTGACAGACAGAGATCACAAGTAGGCAGAGAGAGACGGAGAAGCAAGCTCCCTGCTGAGCAGAGAACCCCATGCGCGACTCCATCCCGGGACCCCGGGATCATGACCTGAGCTGAAGGCAGAGGCTTTAACCCACTGAGCCATCCAGGTGCCCTCAACAAGTTTTTAAAAAGGTAAAATCTCTACAATCTCATGTCATATTAAATGATAGCAGAACAGCATATTTCTTTAAATCATAATACAAAGAGATTTCTATATGCATATTAAAAAAAGTAAATAAATGCACAGACTAATAAATGCATAGGGGTTACCTCTAGGGAGAAGAAGATCTGTGGAAGGCCAAGAGGTCAGGCTTTATCTGAATTGTTTCAGTTTTACAAAATGTAAAATTCACATATTATTTGGCATATTAATAAAGAACCCAAAAAGTCACTATTACCAGTATTCTGTAACGTTTTATAACTTACAAAAATACCTTCATTTAATCTTACTTAGGCCTCACAATGCAGAAAATAGGTTTTTATAACCCTCATTTTACAGATAACAAAATGGAATCTCAGAGAGATTAAGTGATTTGCTCAAAGCCAAAGAGCTAAGGACAGTGGCTGTGCGGCCCTCACACTCCGCTCTCAACTCTGCACCCAGGACTTCTGCTGCTACGTGACAACACCCAGAGAACTCTCCTCTGGTCCCGAGATGGGGCTGACCATCTAAGATGTGCAGATCTGAGTTTTCGATCAATGCAGAAGTTATAACTGATGTTTAAAGCAGAGATGGAATTACAAGGCGAGCTAATGGAACAGATGGGATGGAAATCAGACATGTTAAACTCCAAGAGAAAAGGCCTGCACAGCTCTTCCTACACCTCCAATAAGCAAAATTCCGGGCCTAGCAAGACTGAACGAGTTCCAAACTTGACTCTGCCTAGGCACAGAGGCTGCTCAGGAATAAAAAGAACATATAAGAAATAAAACGCCAACCCCAAGAATCCTTAGTGACTACAGAGGTCAGCAGTTAAAACTGTTTAGAAGCTTCTGGTTAGTGGACCTGTGAAAGAGTAACAGAAGGTTCCCGACATCATGGTTAAACAGAGCAGAAGCAGAGGGAAGAAAATGAGCACCTGGCTCGGATTCTTCCACGGGCCGCTGAGAGGCCCCCACGTGCACCCATGTTTGAAAAATCCATTTAAGCAAAAGAATTCTTCCCCTAACAATAAAAATGACTGACCAATCGCCTATGACAAACACAGTGCTGGTATACTTGCCCTTGAGGAGCTCAAACTTACAGTCAGTACAAGATAATGTAACCGGTACCATAACTAACATCTAGTTAAAACAATGGCAACAAAACAGCTCCGGAGGCCTTCCAGGAGCTCTGTGCAACAGTGTGTGTGGGAACCGGGTTGGGCACTCATTGGAGGACCACGGCTCAGCACAGTGACTGATGAATGCTTACAAGACAGCAGGGTTCCTAAAGCCATTTTCCTAAATGATTCTGAAAGTCAATACCACTTCTGAATGATTAGCCAAATATCTGCCCATTGCAAAAAGTGCCCAATACTGCACCTGAGAGGAAACGCAAAAGGCACTGACTGCTTCCTTGAGCATTCTTAAAATGCGGCTAAAGAAAAAAAAAAAAAAATGCGGCTAAAGGAGGAGTGTCAGGAGAAATTACCAATGCGGAAAATCAAGAACGCCCTACATTCATTCCCATGGAAATACAGTCGTGATAAAATGCTCTAGCTATGACTCCTGAGCAATGGGATGACCCATAAAACATTAACAGGAGCCTAAGGAAGATACCCTCTGCCAATCTCCCCTAGTTTCACCTGCTGAACAGACTGGGAGTCCACTGTCCAGAGCTTTGTTACCAGAATGTTTCTTATTGGCTTCTATCACTGACAGAGCTGTCTAGCAGAGTGGAATATACAATGAAGTTATACTAAGCCATAAAAAAATTAAAATAAAAATCCACCCCATTGTCTTCATTTTGTGTCTAACAAAATCAAACCCATTTCACAAAATGAAAGGGAAAAGAAAATACTGAGAATGGAACAAAATAAATTCTTGCCACCAGGCAATTTGGGGAGAGGTGAGTAAAAAAGAAGCAAAGGAAAGAAACAGAAACAAAGCTGTCTGCTACAAACAAAACTCGGGCAAGGGTAACAAGCCCCGATTTTTCACCAACTTACTCCCAGTTGAAAATGAACTTCACATTACCCTAAACACATTTAATGATGGAAGGAAAGATTGATTTAAACCACACTGGCTGGAAAAAGAAGTGAATCAAGTTTCCCAAGATATTTCACTACCTTGTTCTGCGGCCAAAGTTACTGTTTTTCAAGCATGGACATGGAAGGGAACACCACAGGAACTAATGATGGACCGAAATTCCATATGCTACTGCCTGCAAAACCCAATCCCAACAACAGGAACCTTTGGCTCCGGAAGAGAGATCGCTAAGCAACCAGAGGGTATCATTCTGCTTCCAAGTCATACGGAGTTCAAGGTACCCAGAGACAAGATGAAGACTTCTAAGGGATATGAATCTGGTAGCATCTAACAACATAATCTCAACATAAGTCCTACTGGTAACTGGTAAACTAAGCCTTCATGCACCAATAAAATAAAACATAATTTATTCTACATCCTGATCAATACAACTGATGAAAGTACTTTGTCACACTCACCACCTCCCACCCCAAAAACCCTTTTTTTAAAAAATTTTAAAAAAGTCCCAGTATAAGTAATGTGTTTCATGTCAAAATCTGACAGTGATTGACTGGGTCTCAAAGCCCACCTTTGGAATACACTAAAATTTCTTCTTTTCAATTAACAGTGACAGATTTCAAAAAGATAACCAATCAAATCCCTTTTCTTTATAGGTGAGGAAACTGAGGCTTAAAGAGAAGTGCTCTGTCCTAAGTACTTCGATTAAGCAGACAGAAAAGAGAACCTAGAGCTGAGAACTCTTGTCTCTCAAATCACGGAAGCAATTCATCCTCCAACTCTGCTAACTACAGATACAAATAGCTCCTTTCATGACACGATACAGAAAGCAGGGGCTTTGCGAGTGAGAGAGATGAAGATTCAAACACTGGCTATATCACTTTCTAACTCTGTGACTCTGGGCAAATCATGTAATCTCTCTGAGCCTCAATTTTCTCAAATGTGTAATAGACAAACTCTACCTCGGAAAGTTGCGGTGATTAAAGGCGATAACTCTGGTACAGCTCATCTGGCACAGTATTTAACATGCTGTGAAGTTGTAGGGAACTCCCCCATGCCTATCAGTTGCAAATGACTTGAGAGAGAAATCTGGTCAATCTGCAGGACTCACTCCTACAAAGTCACACAATTCCAAATAACTAACCTTCAATTTTTCTTAGCTTAAAGTCAGTTCTTTAGAAATATGTGTGAAATGGCCATCCATCATCACTGAAGGTGTTCAAAAACTAGAGTAAACATTAGCCATGTTGGGAATCCATTCCAACAGTTAATGAGAGAAACTAGCAAGATCAACTCTAAGGAAACCAAAATGACTTGGCCTTTCTCGACATATATTTGCTTCATACAGCTAAGCAGGGCCCTCTGCTAGATCAAGTTCCTGATCTGCTAACACTCCCAGTTCTTAAATTTCCTTTAAAAATCCATTCTGTTAAAAAAAAAAAAAAATCCATTCTGTTCTTGAGGCACCTGGGTGGCTCAGTGGGTTAAGCCTCTGCCTTCAGCTCAGGTCATGATCTCAGGGTCCTGAGATCGAGTCCCACATCGGGCTCTCTGCTCCGCAGGGAGCCTGCTTCCTCCTCTCTCTCTCTCTCTCTCTCTCTCTGCTTGCCTCTCTGTCCACTTGTGATCTCTCTCTGTCAAATATATAAAATCTTTTAAAAAAAATCCATTCTGTTCTTACTTATTTTTTAAATTAAAATACAATCATGATAACCAAATTATATTTTGAAGTACATTAATAATAAATAAAATTCTACTTCAATCTACCCCTCCTGGTACTAAGGTTTGAGATCATCCTCTAAATATTCTCCAGCAGTTTCTACTTTTTCTTTTTTTAAAAAATTATGGTTATATACAAATAATACAAAATTTACCATTTCAACCATTTTTAAGTGTACAGTTCTTCGGCATTTAGTACATTCACACTGTTGTGACCATCACGACATCCATCTCCAACAACCCTCTCCAACTGAAATTCCATAGTCACTAAACTCCCCATTTTCCCCTTCCTCTATCCCTTGGCAATCACCATTCCACTTTGTCTCTATAAATCTGACTACTTCAGATACCTCACCTAAGTGGAATCATAGCCTTTCGTCATTGGCTTATTTTATTTACCATAATGTCTTCAAAGTTCATCCACATTGTAGCCTAAGTCAGAATTTCCTTCTTTTTAAGGCTGAATAATATTCCACTGTATGGACAGACCTCGTTTTGTTTAACCATTTATCTGTTCATGTACATTGGTCTCCTTCTACCTTTTGGCTACTGTGAACAATGCTGCTGGGAACATGGTGTGCAAATATCTACTGGAGTCCCTGCCTTCAGTTCTGCAGGTATACATCTAGAAGTAGAACAGCTGGATTACTGGTAATTCCATGTTTAACATTTTGAGGAATCGCATACCCCTTTCCTCCAAAGCTGCACCATTTTACATTCCCTCCAGCAATACACAAGGATTCCGATTTCTCCACATCCTCGCCAACATTTCTTTTCTTGTTTTTGTTTGTTTTTTTACAATAGCCATTATAATAAGTGTGAACTATTGCTTCATTGTCATCTTGATTAGCACTGCCCCTATGATTAGTGATGCTGAGCATCATTCCAAGTGCTTACTAGGCATTTGTGTATCCTCTTTGGAGAAATGTCTATTCAAGTCCTTTGCCAATTTTTTAATCAGGCTGTTTCTTTCACATCTGGTATTTTCACCATAAGCAACTCTGCCACAAGCATTTTTTTTTTCTGCAAACATTTTCACTGCACAGCTAAGTGGCCATGAAGCAATCTTGCCATAAAAGAGAAATTCACAAAAGAGGGACATTCAACAAAAAGAACATAATGAAACATGAAAAATGAATAATAAAATGAGAAAGACTATTGGAAAATACAAAATACTTGAATACATTTAAAATGTATAGTATAGAATCATAGTAATAGCATTCAAATAGCTTATTTCATTTTGTGGATTATACCTAATCATTTGTCTTCATGTCTTTCATGCATAGCATTATACTTTTTTTTTCCTCCTGATTGGTCTCCTTGTTTGGCATCTCACTTTTCCTCTTTTTTTTTTTTTTTTTCACTAAAATTACTTCCTTCATTAAAAGAGGTATCAGTTTCCAAATATGAAGGTGTCTGTTTATAACTAGGCTCTGTATTAGACTATGAAAGCCTTCTACACTGTTGTTCTTTGCATCCTGTCACATGTTTGCTGACAGACATTACAAAGTTCTATGGGAAGTAAGGGGTTCAAAACTCTGTACTACTACATGGACCACAGGAGAGCTAAGATTTATATAATATACAAATGGGAGTACTGTGTCAATAGAGAAATAAAACCTGTCGGCCACCTGCTGAAAACAACAACTGTCAAAACAGTCAACCGGTTATTTTTGTTTCTTAACCTTTTACCACAAAATTGTCTTACAATCAATTAGTTATGCAGCAGAAATACTTGTGCAAAAACACCTTCCATGAAACAACCTAGAACCTGTTTTTTTGTTGTTGAGTTGTAGGAGTTCTTTAAATATGATAGATATCAATCCCTTACTACATGTAGGATTTATAAATATTTTCTCCCATCTGTGGCTACTTTTCCATTCTGTTGATGGTATGCATCCTTTGATGCACCAAAGTTTCTCATTTTCATGAAGTTCAATTTATCTGTTTTTTTAAAACAGATACGTACTTTTAGTACGAAGTCACACCCAAGAGTCTACTGCCAAATCCAAGGTCATGAAGATCTCGCCGTATGTTTTCTTCTTAGGGTTTTATAGTTTCAGATTTTCTGTTTAGGTCTCAGATCCATTCTGAGTTAACTTTTGTATATGGTATAAGGCAAGGGTCCAAATTCGGGGTGTTCTGCATGTGGCTCACTTTATTTAAGGTCCTTAGATCTCCATTTGCCATCTTCCTGGTTTCCAAGCATCTGGAATGAAACAGGCATTCCACGCACATACTGATCACCCGTTAGTGGACGCGCAATTCTACAGTCACCCTTTTTGCCTGCTCGGTGAAAATGGATCTGGGCCTTTTAAGTAGTCTTCCTTTGACGCATGATGTCAAGTTGTGTCCGCAGAGGGCTCAGGAAATACACTCTACAGGGAAAGGGTTTTGCTTCCAAGTCCCAATGTGCCCTCTCAGCAGTTTCTTACAAGACGGGGTTTTCCTCCTTGCCGGCTCCTGAAGCACGCAATAGCAAGCGGCAGCACCCATCCCTGAGTCGCCCCCTCCGCTGGGATTGGGCTACAGCAGGGTACGTCTGGTAAGACAACTTCCTGTGAACAGCTTTCCTCGGGACAGGTGTCCCCCACCTTTTTGAAAATTTGTCTTACAGCACTTTAAAGGAAAACCCACATTTGTATCTGGGATTTTGCTAACAGAAAGAAATCCAAAGACGATTTTCACTTCCACAAAGAAAGGTACAGAGTGCAAAGTGCCCAGTGACCATTTGTAAGCGAGCCATGACAGGGCAGCACTGAGAGCCAGTAGCCACTGAGGCGCCACCACGCTCCTTCCCAAGAAACCACGCTCAGCATCACAGCATCGAGGCACCCATCTCTGAACTGCATGCGGGAGCAGCCGAGGTTTATCTCTGTTCTGTGCATCAGCTAGCAAGATGTGTCCGAAAGTGTCAAGAACACCAAAGGAAGTTATTTTGGGGGTCCACAAATGCTCACATTTTTTTTCCATCTATATTAATGGGAATCATTTCTTCACTTTACTCCATGTAGGCTTACAAAGCGTTTCATAGGAATGCTCTACTTTCCGATGGCAAAACCTGTACCGTCCAAGGTAGATTTCTGGAAATTTTTTAAAAGGCAGATTTCCAACAAGTTCTGCAGGTCTGGCATCACAGGGACTCAGAGACACAGCCATGCCCTCCCCAGCAAAGTCTAGATCTCGGCCCCTGGTGCAGGGAACAGGGGACAGAAGGACAGCTCTGTCTCTGCGTGCCTTATCTCAGTCCGGGGGGTAACTGCCATTATATATTAATTCTATCGATGATATTTTATCACATTATTACATTATATTATACCTGCTATTATATTACATCTGCTATTCTTTTGAGCGCTCTTTACTTCTTAATACTCGTGAGCTGAAACAAAATGTCAACAGCCACATGCTATACACAGGACACACATTACGTGTAGTTATAGTGTTTTCTATACATTATCACTTGGTATTCTCATTAAACTCTATGATACATCTTTCTATAGTAAGAAAGTGAGGCTCAGAAAACTATGCAATTTGCCTACAATAACACAAACCCAGGTCTGGCGGACACTAAAGTCCCTGCTGGTTTTCTACTTTGGCATTTGATTTTCTTTACAGAATGCAGCAACACTTTTTAAGGAGTTAAAACATCTATCCATAGGAAAAGAATATAGAAGCCTTGACTGCCATCCTTAGAAAGGGCAGCTTGCGAGGTTGGCCTCAGTTGGTGTCTGAACACTTATATTTCCTTTTGGGAGGGTACCAGCAGAACTGATAAAAAGAGTGGTCCACCGTGCCGAAACTGTGCAAATAATATGGTTTATACTGAACACTGCCTTCCGAGAGTCTGGATTTGGGATGTACAGTAAGTAGAGGTCCCTCTTTGAACAACCCTTCCCACTTACCCTTCCAAAAAGAAAAATCTCAGCACTATGTCTCTAATGAGCTTCCCTGGCAGACAACATTGTCACAATTTGCCGCCGAAGAAAACAAGCACATCTTGTGCGACTCTACTGGGAGAGAACTCTTGGAAGCTTGAGCCTGATTTCTTCTGGACTTCACCCCAATGCACTCTTTCCCATTGCTGAATCTGCTTTATAGCCTTTCACTGTTATAATTCACAGCCATGACCATGACTATGAGCCATGTTTATTAACTCTATGTTGAGTTCTGTACATCCTAGTGAATCACTGGACCTAGGACCATCTTGAGACCCCCTACACCACCTGTGAGATGCCAAACATTTTATTAAGTGCAGAGGACACAAAGATGAATAGGTCCTCTGCCTTCAAGGAATTTCAAGTCTATTTAAATTTCCCTTCTCTCACTTCTCTGATCTTCACTTCTTAGTCTGTTACCACTTAAAATAGATTAGATACATTTCCCTAAGCTAAATTTCCTTCTTAGTGCTGAAGTGATGCTAAATATTTAATAAGTCCATCAGGCAAAATCTGAGATACAAAGCTCTAATAAACTCAAAGGCCACACATATTTTCTCTTTCCTTTCCCCATCTTATTGTGTTCCTCATTAAAAATAAATTGACAAACCTTTGTACGCTGCTGGTAGGAATATAAAATGGTGCAGCTGCTGCTGTAGAAAACAGTTTGGTGGTTCCTCAAAATGTTAAATATAGAGCTACCATATGGCCCAGCAATTCCACTCCTAGGTATATTCCCAAAAGAACCAAAAACAGATACTCAAATACTTGTACACACAGGTTCATCACAGCACTATGCACAACAGCTAAAAGATGGAAACAAATGTTCACCCACTAAGGAACCGATAAATTGTGGTATATTCATACAAAGGAAGAGGATCCAGCTATAAAAAGAAACAAAGTACTGGTACGTGCTACAATACAGATGAACCTTGAAAACATGATGCTAAGTGAAAGGAGCCAGATACAGAAGTCACAGATTGTATGATTCCATTTACATGAAATGTGCAGAACAGGTAAATTCACGGAGGCAGAAAGTAGACTGGGGGCTGTCAGGAGCTGAGGAGAAGGGGAAATGGAGGGTGACTTCTTACTGGGTATGGGGTTCTTCTAGGGGTGATGAAAATGTTTGGAAATCGGGGTGGTTGCTACATGACACTGAATATAATCAATACCACCAAACTATTCATTCTAAGAAGGTTAATTTCCGGTGAATTTCCTCTCGATAAAAACAACTTTTTAAGCAATGTATTATACAATATGGTGTAAATAAAGAAAACCAACCTTCCTGATGTCATCTGAATGGATACTTACAGCTTGAAATAAAGTCATCTGCCGCTATAATAGATAAGACAGTGCTGTATCTCAGTATATGACCTAGAAAACTGTCTGAAGACTTCAGATGGTTCTAAGCAACGATACAGATACTGATGCATCAGACTGCAGTTAGAACCACAGAAGACAAAATGTTTCTACTTATATAGTTTCGTATATTATTTTAGATATGTATGAATAAACAAAATTAACATTTTAGAGACATCTGCCTATTTCATCAACATCCCTAAACATTTACATATTTAGGTCAGCCTATCCTTTCGATAAGGAAACAGCACAAAGTCTTTTATCCAGGGTTTCCTTACGTGCAAGCATATATATAGCACATAGACATACCTTTTTTTTTTTTTAAGTCTGAAAGGATATATCCCAAAATGCTTAGTGGTTATATGTTTTGGTGCTGAGTTCAGATTTATAAGTCATATACATTATTTTTCTTCTGCCTATCTGCATTTTCTAATTTTTCAACAATGAACAAGTATTTTTAACCATCAAAAAGTGGAAACAACCACCACCAAAAAAGGAAATAACAGTACCTCTCCAGGATGCTATTAAGATCAAATGAGATAATACACACTGAGCCCTTAATACAGTATTCAGGATATTGTAAGTATGCAATAAATGTTAGGTAGCATGGGTATTGTTGTGTTTATATTTTTGTAAATATTCCTCAGGATATGTGTTTTTCTTTTTCTTTTTTTTTTTAAATATTTTATTTATTTATTTGACAGAGATCACAAGTAGACAGAGAGGCAGGCAGAGAGAGAGGAGGAAGCAGGCTCCCTGCAGGGCAGAGAACCTGATGTGGGGCTCGATCCCAGGACCCTGGGATCATAAACTGAGCCGAAGGCAGAGGCTTTAACCCACTGAGCCACCCAGGTGCCCCAGGATATGTGTCTTTCATTAGCTACGACAAAAGCATTCACCTTAATCTAGCCCAGGGTCACCTGACTCAAGTCTAAATTACAGTAATAGTATTTTGGCTGGTCCAGCAGCCTCCATCCACCTCTTCCCAATTTTCTCACCAGGGCCAGGCTTAATTTCATAAAACGCCACCCATACCATTCCCATGCTTACATGATCAAGCTCCAAACACCCATGTATCTGGCCTCACCTGGTCATTCCTCACCATTTATTTATTCTTTCAACAAACATTTACTAAGGGTCTTTCAAGGGTCTGGTATTACGGTAGAAACAGAAAGGTTACTAATTCTTCTCTTAAAGAACTCCTAGTCTGGTAAGAGAAAGGGGCATGTAAATAAATACAATATGAATCATACAACAAAATATATATACGAGGCCCAGAGGGAACAAGTATACGTGGTTGATAATAGAATGAGAAAGGCAAGAAATCACAAGGGGAACTCACAGAAGACAAGATTTGAATGGGGTTTGCAGGATGACAGCAAATAGCTATTTCCAGATGAAAGCTCTACTCAATTTACCTCACATCTTAGGGTGTTCTCCCACATCAATTCAACTTAGGTAAAATCTAGCAAAGTCCCACCTCCCTACACAAAGCAACTGCTTTGACTCTAGCTCAGTACTTTGTCAAGCAGTGGATCAAGACCATTCATGACGCACTGAAGACGTCTCGATCGTTATTAAAAAGGGTGGGGGGCAACTCTCAAACTTTTTGGTCTTTGGATCATTTTACTTTCTTAAAAATTGTGAAAGCTTCCAAAGAATTTTGGTTTATGTGGGTTGTAAGTACTGATATTTGCCTATTAAAAACTAAAACTGAGTAATTTTTTACATATTTGTCAATCCATTTTAAAACAATAGTAAACCATTACACTAAAAATATTATAACTACATCCAATAAAAAAGAAAATCTTAGTGAAAATGATTTCATGTTTTACATTTTTGCAAACATCTTCCACATCCAACTTAAAAGAAGATGGCTAGAATGTCCTATCTGTTTCTGCACCCAATCTGTGGTATTGTGCTATTTTGGCTGAACTATAAGAAAAAAAATCTGGCCTTCCATAGATATGTATTTGGAAAAGGTAGAAATACGGAGGTGCAGGTGGCTCGGTCAGTTAGGCACCTGACTCTTGATCTCAGCTCAGGTCTTGATCTCGGTTCAAGGCCTGTGCTGGGCTCCACACTGGGCATGGAGCTTACTTTAAAAAAAAAAAAAAAAAAAGTAGGAGTACTTTAATAGTCTTCTTCATACTCTGTTACATCAAAGTCCACTGGTCTTAGATTTTGAATGGATTTTTACCTATTATGATTATTTAACATTATGCATTTTTCATTTATAAAATACTGGTTCACTAAGTTATAAGGTCTCCTAAGTGCTGAAACATTCCATTACAAAATGCCAAAAAAAATTCACATTCACTAACATCACCACACTATCATGGGAAAAGTCTAAGTATTAGAGCTGGCAAGCCCACTGTCCAGAATAGAAGTTTTCTGAAATCTAATTTCAATCAGAATTTTCCTTGAAGGCTCAAAATTTATTATTGATACCAAATATTGTCATTGTTTTCTTCTGAACAGGCTCACTTCATTTTTAATAAAATATCTGCCAGATACCCAAGTCTAAATAACAATATCCAGTCAATTTGATTTTTAAGCAAGAACGGTATTCCATGAAAAAAGTGGCTAGTTCAGCTGGAAACTCAAACAATCACAAAAATGTTTCTCCTTGAGATAACCCTCATACTCAGTATGCAAAAATGCCTTACATGTATTACCCACTTTGTCACATAGAATACTAAAAAGATGCATACTCAAGGTGGAGATTTAAAAACAGTAATAATTTTTACTGCTTCATAGAGAACATTCTTAAGTGAAATTGGCTTTTCCTTCTTTAACTCCAAGTGTGTGGTGGTAAAGAAGACTAGGAGTACAATCTGTTCCAATGCTCTGATTCTTGCTAGGGTGTCAGTAGTTCTAAGCATCACTGCTTATGCAACATCAGGGCAAATATCATCTTAGTGCAATTACAAAAATAGTTCTGACCTTTAAGTCCCTCTTTAAAAAGTGCCTTGAGGGGGCACCCAGGTGGCTCAGTTGGTTAAGTGCCTGCCTTCAGCTCAGGTCATGATCCCAAGGTCCTGGGACCAAGCTCTGCATCGGGCTCCCTGCTCATCCAGGAGCCTACTTCTCCCTCTCCCTCTGCCATTCCCCCTGCTTGTGCTCTCTGGTTTTCTCTCTCTCTCTCTCTCTCTGTCAAATAAATAAATAAAATCTTTAAAAAAAAAAAAAAAAGGCACCTTGAAGGTTCCACTGGCCACACTTTAAAGAATCACTAGACTAGACTATAATAGAATTTTTAAAAAGAAAGAATCTGGGGCAACTGGGTGGCTCAGTCATTAAGCGTCTACCTTCGGCTCAGGTCATGATCTCAGGGTCCTTGGATGGAGTCCCGTGTCAGACTCTCTGCTCAGCAGGGAGTCTGGTTCTACCTCTCACTCTCCCTCTCTGCTCTCTTTCTCTCTCTCAAATAAAATCTTTAAAAAAAAAAAATCAAGTACATTGAGTAAGGGTAAGAGTTATTTCATGAAACTTGTCTTCAATGTATACATACAAATATTTGTATACTAGGTTGTCACATAAAATGAATCTCTTATCATGGGTCATGGTCAAAAAAAGCTTGCAAAACAACCTCCAGCCCATACTGAATACTCTCTTCTTAAATCAGCATTTTACTGAGAATCACCTGACTTTATTCTGCCGCAGACTAACTTCTAGATGTATTATGTATATATCTGTGCCTATTTCCAAACAGATCATATACTCTCCAACTACATTTTACACATCTTTGTATATTCTCCCAATGATACTAGATACATCACAAGTTAGCAAAAAAAAATTTTTGTTGAATTCCTCATTACCATATAATAGGCCTAAGAAGCAATTTTTCTGGCATAATAAGTCCATAAATACTTTCTAGCTTTGACATGTCACAAATAGTTCTACGCATACTAAAGGACAGAAAGGAAAGTACAGTTGTTGATATCACACTGACCTATGTCTCTGACACTTAAAGGTCCATGATCAGGAAATGTTAGTTTATCTCTGAGCCTCAAATTCTTTCTCTTCTAAATCATACCAACCACCTCACAGGGTTGTTCCAAAGATTAACTGAGATAATGCATGCAAAGTGATGTGTGCAGTACCTAGTCCTTAAGAGGATATCAAGCTAAAGAACAATAATGAGAACCAATGCCTTATTGTACATAACACTTCACCACCCCCGAAACACAGGCAGGTGCTGTGGGGCCCAGAGAGACCATCTAATTGTAATCCAGCTCCCTTATCTGCGCTCTCCTCACCTCGCCCCACACTCACACAGACAGACCTTACAGATAAGAAAATGAAAGCAGGAGAAGGTATGAAATGGCTTCCTCATGGTTATAGTCAGTGACAGGCAGAACTTGTATCAAACACATCCTCTTATTCAAAACAATCCTGCTAAATAGAGACTATTAATTTTGTTTGATTGATAAGGGAAACTCAAGTCAGACTTCTCAAGGTAAAGTGACATGTACAAGGTCTCACAGGTAGTAAACAAAAAAAGGGGACATGGGACCCGATCCTCCAATTCCAAGTTTGGGGTTCTTTCAACTAATTAGAAATCTATCTAAGAATATGAAATTTGCTTTGTGCAATCATTGATAATTATCTGCATTTGGATCAGAATGAAATAATAGATGTGATTATGCAAATACTTATTATGGTTAAATATGCCAATTGATAACCACTAACAAATTAGTCTGTGTTGTGATATTTAATTCAAACTGGTGTTTCCATGAACTGAAGACTTCACAGCTTTGGCTTTTAAATAGATGGCTCTTAATTAGCCTCAGAGCATAAAGGAAATATATCCCAAAAGGATAATTCTGCAACATTCAAAAAATCCCTCTAAGACAGGGAAACATGTTGAATATCACAATCTTAATTTAAATTAACAGCTTCACCAAAAAGGTCACTATAAACAAAATAAATTTTATTTAACTGGTATGTATTGGCTCTTTCAACTCAGCTTTTGTAAGGGTCTCATCACTCACACTGCTACTCAACATACTGTCAAAGCAGCTCTGTAGCCTGCTTCTTAGCAGCGACTGAGGCAAGTTACCCAACCTTTCTATCCTGTAGAATACAGGGATCGCGCCTATACATTGCAGGGACATTAAGATTAAGGATAACATACACGAAGCACCTAGGAGTGGATCTACCTCACAGAGGACAGCTACTGTAACAATTTTTATTACCTGCTTTGAGTTCACAATTCTGCCATATCCCTCAGTCCCCTAACATCTTGATGACTGAGTGAAATGGACCGATCTCCTCCTCCTGCTTCCCAAGCCCTATTGGCCACTACTGCTGATCCTCCGACTTAAGCTCTCTGCCATCTATTTCTGGTGTCTCCAGGGCAAGTCTCTGAACTTCCTCTGACTGTATTAATTCCCTGATCAGAAAAAAATAATGCTCATTACTTGTCAATTCAATAATCATCTGATAATCGCCATGTTAATTCTTGCTTAGAACTGATCTCATAAGACTTCAAATGTAACCACCTGAGTTAATGGACTTTTATCTATGCTTTTTTTTTTTTTAAGTACACTCCATGCTGGGTATGCAGCTTGAACTCACGACCCTGAGATCAAGACCTTGAGCAGAGATCAAGAGTTGGGACACTTGGGGCGCCTGGGTGGCTCAGTGGGTTGGGCCGCTGCCTTCGGCTCGGGTCATGATCTCAGGGTCCTGGGATCGAGTCCCACATCGGGCTCTTTGCTCAGCAGGGAGTCTGCTTCCCCCCCCCCCCGCCTGCCTCTCTGCCTACTTGTGATCTCTCTCTAAAAAATAAAAAAATAAAAAAATAAAGAGTTGGGACACTTGAACAACTGAGCTACGCAGGCACCCTCTGTAACTTTTTTTTTAAAAAGCACAAACAGGACTGTTTGAAACATATGGTCAACTACTAAGAATTCACAAAAGAGCTGCCTCTCCGCTCTCTTCACACCTTGACTCCTCTACCAGCTCAACTACTCAATTCCTACAGCTCTTCCAGCCCTCGTGGATAGCAGTCTACATCATGTAAAAGGCCCCTTATAGAAAAAAGTAGCAAAGAAAATGATCTGTACAGTTTTCTGCAGTACAATGAGATGCTCGACATGGCTGGGAGATGGGCAAGAGGCACGGAACCTACACAGGGAGGATGGTATTGGGTCATGACTAGTGGCCCCTTCTGAGGGGACAGAACTACACCTCGACAGATAATTACTGGAAGGTTGAAGGGGCGGGGGAAGGCACTAATGCATGTAGGCACTGTATTGTGCTAAATACTTTATTACATTATTTCACGGGTCTAAGGATTACTTCCATCACCAGGTGAAGAGGCTGGGATGCAGAGGGGTTAAATGACTGGACCAAGGCCAAACAGCTAGTAAATGGTAGAGCTAGAGCCCCAATTATAATCCTGCTCTTCCATTCGGTAACTCAGCCCAGAAAAGCATTCACCCCTGGGCCAAGCAGCAGGGGAGGTAAAGTGCATGCTCATCTACACAACAGCTTAGTTGGACTGTTTCTCTTCCACCGATGGGAATAAGTACAAGATAATTCACCTCTAACATGTAGTTAGCACCCAATTACTCCCGTTGGTAGAAGAAAAGCAGTGTTTCCTACATTTTAACATGCATACAGGCCACCATAGGGTTATCTTGTAAAAAATGCAGATTCTGATTTGGTGGGTTTGGGTTTGGGGGGACGGTGGCACCAGAGATTCTGCATTTCTACCCAGCTGCCAGGAAATGAAGAGGACTCTGGTGCTTGGACCAATCTCAAAACAGATTATGCTCAGTGGTCCCCAAACCAGTTGGACCATCAGAAGACTCATCTGAGAATTATTTAAAAACTACAGATCACTGCCCTCCACCCTCCACCACTCCTGGACATTCAGGAGTGCATGGGACCTTCTACCTCTAATTCTGTTAACTCAAAGAAATGTAGAACTATTAATGACAGGAGCTAAAGTAAGCATCCACTGAGAACACAGCAAACGTCTAAGTGCTTTACACATTAGCTATTTACCCCTAAGCACCACATTATCAGATGGGTAACTTATAACACCATTATTCCTACTTATACATGAGGAAGCCCACACAGCCCGGGACTATCACTTGTCACTTGTCCAAGGTCAGTCAGGGAGTAGCAGAAGAGGGTTTGTTCAAGACTGAGATGATCTGATTCCAAAGAGTCTGTGCTCTTACACGCACTACATCATGCTGTTTCCCACATTACCCAATGGTAATGTCAACAGACACTCTTTGAACAAATAAGTCCAAATGGGTCATCTCGGAAGATGTCACCCTCGGAAGGTTTTGCTCTTATTCCTCAGATGTTGCCATCATTCAAAACACTGCCACCGCTGAACGAAACGATCTAAGAGCTCTCTATCTGCAACTGAAAATACCTTCAGAACCTCCACCTAGGACTTGAGACATCTTTAACAGGGATAAAGGCTTGTCTTTTGCGCATCAATTTGATTTTCTGGCAACCGAAATCAGGAAAAGCCATTCCAAAGAAACCTAGCCTCAGATCAACTAGGTATTTTTTTTTTAATTAAAAAAAAAAAAAAAATTCAGCGTTAGGTATTGAAAATGTTTTCCTTATCTCTCATCTCTGTAGATGATTCCAGATGAGAATTCTTTATGTTTTGCGCAATGTCTGTATCACCACAGCCAAAGAGACTATTTTGAAGGGCAGTACTCATTTGGATGCACAGATTCTGTTAGATTTGTTTAAAAAAAAAAAAAAAAAAGCCTCTGTCATTCCAAAAGAAACACATTTGCCCTTCACTAGCAATATGAACGCGCAGCATATGCTCAGAATGACTGTCTTGGAGCAGGCAGTTTTCCTTTCTGCTGCAAAAGCAACTGTTTTGATTCTCTTTCAGATTTTTTTTTTAACATAAGCAGTGAGTTTTCTGTATATACGCCCAACCCCAGAAAAATAAATACAATCATCGGGCATTAGCGAAGCATTTAGCTGCAGCAGCATCATAAAAGGCTCCTACAAAGGCAACTACATACCCAAACTGTGTGCACAAATATCCTCACATACAAGGAATGAAAGGCGCACACAAATACTACAGGGAATTAGACTATAAGAAGATATAATTTCTACATCTAGATGAGCTCCTTCGGTAAACGAACACATCCTCTTTCAACAAAGAAAATATTCTGCAAATTCAGAATGATTTACGGATTTTTAAAAAGCAGGCATTAATGCAGATCAGCACAATCCCACATAACCAACCTCTCTGCTTGAACTGGACTCCCCACACCTTACTGAAGTCACCATTTCCCTGTGCCAACTCCCACTCCACCACCCCCCACGCACACCCAGCTCCCCACCAACCTCACAGGGGTTCCTGGGCTGGTCCATGGAATCTGATGACATCACTCTCTCTTCCTTCCTGGAATTCTAAACCCTGCTGCTCTCCCCTCGCACACAGCTACCATCTCCATGGCAACCTCACCTCCTCCTGCTTCCCTATTGGCTTCATGGAGCAGGATACACAAAAAGGTTTTTCCGTTTTCCCCCCACCACCCGCCCCAAAAGAAAATGATGCTTTCAACAGGAACCTGAGCTAAATTTAGCTACTTGGGATTCAGAGTCCTATGACTAAGAAAATACAGAGAACCTTCGTCCTTCCGGCATGTCGCCGTCCTCTCAGCCCCGCCCTGGAGTGGCTGCTTCACCTCCTTGCCCCCAACCCAAAAGCCCGACGGCAATACCTGCTGAGCATCGAAACAGCTCGACTGACCCACATATAAGGCTGGTGTACATAGAAAATTCGTACACCCACCTCTCCTCCCAGGAGAGAGGGAAGAAAAAGAGAACAACAATAAAAGTATGCACCCGTCAAAAAAAAACAGTTGGGACATTTCATGTGCGGAGCATCGGACTTCTGAGATCCGGAGCCAGGGACTGGGAACTCCATGCCTAAAGGTAGAAATCTCTCAGCTCTCACAGCTGGATTCTCTTGCTATTTGCTCGGTATTATTTCCTCCACCAGAGGAAACACGCTAAGCCTGGAACCACAAATCCTGGGTCCCATTTGCCATTCCAGGGACTGACCTGCTATGGAAACTGGAGCAAGTTCTCACATCCCTCATCTAAAAGCAGCTCCCACACAGGGATGTTGTAAGAATTACTGACAAAATTCATGTAAAGTAGTTTAAGTCCCTGGGCCAAAGGGACTGAATAAAGAGAGAGTAAGCTGACATCATTAGTAGCGAAATTCCTGTGGATATTAACAGAAATTAATAAGCCCCAGAGGAAGAACATGAACTTCTAAAAAAAATGATCCTTTCATGAGCATAGATATACACAAAATATGCGTAATTTCTTGAACCACAGACAGTTCCCCCAACAGTGTCTATTTCTGGTTAAATCCAGCTTTACTCACCTCATACACCAGCCAATCTGTGACTGGTACTCAACTGGGGAACAAGCCCTACTCGTTCCCTGCCTAGTTCTCACTCTGATTTTGAACTTGCTGCTCACTCTCCCTAAATGATGACTAAACAGGAGCCAGGGCTTCATGTTCCAGCTCAGTTCCCCACTGCTTATTCTAGGAAAGTAATTTTTTTCTCAGAGCCATACTTGAGAGCTCCACACGGAATCAACCCAGTGCCTATGTCCTGTATGACTCCGAAGGACAAAGCAACAATTGTAACCAAGTAGGAAAGGCTCCAAGCAGGTCAGAGCCCTGTAGTATGAAAGGGAGTGGATTAAAATAAGACACACCCAGGAAAACTATATTTTTGGTTTGCAGGGCAAAGACTCAGCTCCAGGGCACCAACTCTGCAGTGAAAAAATAGACAGCAAAGGAAAATGATTCTGTGCAATGAGAAACAGTCATTTATCCGAAAACAGAATTTAAACAATCTAGAACATTTAGCAAAGTCAAAATGCCAACCAGTTACCTGAGAGGTATCCAGAACAGGCTTTACAAAACTGCTGTGGAAAACAGCAATATTTGCTAACAAACTCAAACTCACATTCCAGGGGAAGGAGAGGGAGAAGGAACTCAGTCTGAGTAGCCCATCCTTGAGATACGTGCTTTCCTCTCTCAACTTTTCTGGACTCCTAACAAGTCATCTGTGTGTGAAACCCTTGCTGTATACACCTTCCCAAGATCAGATGATTCCACCAGCTATGATGAGCTCTCTTCTATCTAAAAGACGTTTTTACACTCAAAGTCAAAAAGAAGGCCAGTCACCTTCTGCTACAATGGGAAGACACAGCACAGCGTCCAAGATGCCCATCAAATCCACGGAGCTTGGTTCATGCTAGCGATCGTTATGAAATCCACCCACAACAGCCTCGGCTAAGTGGGCCACTGCAAACACCGTTCTATTCACCTGCTCATTTCGTTCATGTGAGCATTGGTGCCCTCGCGATGTCCCGGGGAAGTCTTACAGGGCTTGTCATCCATTCTCAGGATAAAACCGAACAGCCACAAGTGGTAGACCTTCCTACCTCACTTTGCAAACAGGGAAACAAGAGTTCCAGAGATATCAGCGTGACCAAGGTTATATAACACAGTCTTTAATTTTTTAAAAAGCCAAGATTCTAACCCAGATCTGCTGGACTCCGAAGCCACTGCTTTTTCTACTTGGCCTCTTATTTATAGACAGTTGGGGCTGGAAAGGAACATTTAAAAATCATTTTGTATCTGTGTTTTCTTAGGTCATCAATAAAATGTATCATCAATATGTTGCTTGACATTAAGATCAAAATTATACTTTCACATATTCCTGAAAGTATTAAACCCTAATCAAGCACTCAATACTTATTAATTTATTATTCTAATCCTATTATTCTAAACTTCTGGACAAATGGCAATGATTCTACTCAGATCTTTTTAAATGAAAATTGGCTTGACAAATTACATGCGGAAGTGAAAGGACAAAACTTCAGATAACATATTCTGGAATTTAATTTTATGATATTTGAGATGAACAAAATCACCACTCTCATAATGGTCTAGTCAGAATGTCCTATCACTGCTGGTTTTAATCCATAAACCCTAATGCAGTCAGGATCTATACATTAGATTTATGATTTCTAAATTCTGCATATAGAACCAGAGCATTTCAAAGTATTTCTCCAGGGATTCCACTAAAATTAAATCAGCTGATTAGAGAAACACGCTAAAAGAGGCCAAGGTCATGTGTCTGGTACCCATGTGAACCAGTTAGCATCACTCTCTCCTACTGCCACAATATGCACCCTGTTGTAAATATACACCCCTGGTTTTAAGAAACTAATGCAAAGCAACACTTCTTCTGAAAAAAAATTTTAAACACGTATCTGCTGATGTCAAATATTATAACTGGCTTTTATTCTTTAGAAAGTAAATACTGTCTTTCAGCAAATATGCCCAATTGTTCATCTTTTCTTTCAATATTTACTGTGTACCTAGCCCATGCCGGTTCATAGTTTCGAAAGGCTGGAACTGGAGGACACAGAGTTCAGTGTAGTATGTGATGTGGCCGAGGTATATATAGGTACAGGGAGAGTACACAAGAGGAAATGGCTAACTCTAGAATGTGTGCTTAAGAATGAGCTCCAGGAGTTCATTAGGTAAATGAAGGAGGTGAGGGCCTTCCATGAGAGCAAAGATTTACAAAGGTCTGATCATAAGACAACACAGCAAACTTGGGAGAACTTCCAAGTATTTTGCTAAAGCCAGGTTAGGAATTGAGAGATATGGCCAGCTGAGAGAAGGCAAAGCAACATCTTTAGATTTTCTACCTCATCCAGGTGAGATTTTCCTAAAATGCCTTACTTCGAGTTAGACTTCCTTTGCAGGGGAGGGGATTTCCATGCAGAGAGTTTTTTTCTTTATAGCTTCCATGATAAAAGTCAATAAAACATTTCTGCATAGCAAAGAAAATCATCAACAAAATGAAAAGGCAACCTACAGAATAGGAGAAAATATCTGCAAGTGTTGCATCTGATAAGGGGTTAATATCTAAAATATATAAAGAGCTCCTACAACTCAATAGCAAAACAACAAACAATTCAATTAGAAAACGTGGAGAGGATGTGAACAGACATTCTTCCAAAGAAGACATACAGATGGCCAACAGGTACATGAAAAGGTGCTCCACATGACTAGTCCACAGGGAAATGTAACAAAACTACAACGAGGTATCACCTCACAGCTGCTAGAAAGGCTATTATCAAAAAGAAAGAACAAGTGCTAGCAAGCACGTGGAGAAAAGGGACCCCCAGTGCACAGCTGGTAGGAATCGAAATTCATTCAGCCACTATGGAAAAAAGGATGCAGGTTCCTCAAAAAATTGAAAATCGAAATACCATATGATCCAGCAATTCTACTTCTGGGTATTTATCTGAAAAAAACAAAAACATGGATTCAAAAAATACCTGCCACGCCATGTTCACTGCACTGCAGCACACTTGTAATAGCCAAGACAAAGAAACAATCTAAGTACCTATTGATAGATAAGTAGATAAAGAAAATGTGCATATATACAATGGAATATTATTCAACCACAAAAAGAAGGAAATCCTGCTGTTTTCAACAACATGAATGGGCCTTGAGGGCATTAGGCTAAGTGAAATAAGAGAAAGACAAACACCATATGATCTCACTTACATGTGAAACTGGAAGGGAGGCAAGGGAGGGGCAAACTGATAGACACAGAAAACAGATTGGTGGTTACCAGAAGTGGGGTATGGGGAGTGGGCAAAATGGGTGAAGGTGGTCAAAACGCAAAAATTTCTGGTTATAAAATAAATTAAGACATGAAGATGTACACCATGGGGACAACAGCTAAGAATTCTACACTAGATACTTGAAATTTGCTAAGAGTAGGGGTTTTTTTCCCCCAACGTTTATTTTTTATTTTTATTTTTTCTTATTAAGTAAACTTTTTGCCCAACATGGGGCTTAAAGTCACGACCCCAAGATCAAGAGTCCTGTGTTCCACCAACTGAGACAGCCAGCACCCTGCCAAGAGAGTAGATCTTAAAAGTTCTCATCACAAGAAAAAAAGAAAAATGTACAATTTTGTATGGTGATGGATGTTAAGCAGACTTACTACGGTGATTACTTCACAATATACACAGATATTCAATCACTATGTTGTCTACTTAAAGCTAATATAATGCTATATATAACAACTATATCTCAATTTAAAAAAATAAAGGGCCAAATGAGGTGCATCTGTCTGAAAATGAAGCCTTTAGTAGTCGGGAACCTTTAATGGAGAGGCTCTTCTGTCTGTAGAGTAAAATCCAAATTTGCTGCCCTATGAGGCAAAGTTTCCTCCTTCGTCTCAGAGAACTGGTTTGTAAATTCATCGGGGCAGTTTATTCACCAATTTTCTTTTTCCACTGATGTTTAAAACTTAGTATGTTGAATAAGTGACAAGGAAACCTACATGAGTAGAAGGAGCATCTTTGTGCCAGACAATGCCCCGAACACAAAAATGTGCAAGTTTATGGACACACCCACACTCCGCCAGCTTTGACAGGCGAAGGGTAAGTACATGCATAAGGGGAAAAGCTATCTATCCGCTGCAGCCATCACTGCACAAAAGCAGAATCTAATTTTTAAGCAAACTTTTACTGAAGTGACTATATATATACACAAAGAAATGGGAAACGGACAATGAATTTCCTCAAAGTGAACCCACCCACATAATCAGCAACTAGGCAAAAAAAAAAAAAAAAAATCACTAACACAATCAGCACTCTAGAAGCGTAGCTCACACATGTCCAAAGTCATTTCTATCAGCCTATAACAATGACTCTAATTAACACCATAAATTCACTCTGCCTGTTTCTGAACTTTATACACATGGAATCAATCACACATCATACACTCGATCATGCTGGCTTCTTACAGTCCACACATTTGTGCAACTGCTCCATTTGTTGAAGACAGCAATGGTTCCACCCGCTGCCATCACTGTAGAGCACTGCACTGGATGAATGCATCACCGTTTACTGAAAAACATTTCAGTAATACTGGAAAGGCATTTGTATCACTGACCACTTGGAGGTACTACTAAAAAGGCTTCGATACATTCTTATCCATGTCCTCTGGTATTACCAGAGTACACATGTCTGTTGGGTATATACAGGAATAGAACTGCTGACGACTGGGCCCACTTTGGCAGATACTGCCAAACGCCAATTTTCCACACTTGTACCAGTCTACACTCCCACTAGAAATGCGTGAGTGTTCCCGATGCTGAACAGCCTTGGTGATGTCCACCTTTTCCAGGTTAGCCATTCTGGAGTTGGCGTAGTAGTATCTCACTGTGGCTATCTGCTTGACTCTGATTAATGATGCTGACTACTTTGGGGGCATTTAGATATCACCTTCTGTTAAGTATCCAAATCTTTTGCCTATTTTTTAACTGGGTGGTTCTAAGACTGACAGGACTTCTTTTATATATTGATTTGTAGGAGTTATCTATATATTCTGGATACCAGCCAGATACCTGTACTGCAAATATCTTTTCCTAAACTCTATGGTTTTGTTTGCCTTTTTGCTTCCTTAATGCTGTCTTTTAATGAATACATATTTCTAATTTAATGTAGATAATCTATCTTTTTTTTTTTCCTTTATAGTTAGTCTTTATGTCCTGGTTCAAGTAAGTATCATGAAAATATTCTCATATGTTTTCCTCTAGAAAAGAAAATTTTTTTAAGACTTTTTATTTAGGGGTGCCTGGGTGGCTCAGTCATTAAGCATCTGCCTTCGGCTCAGGTCATGGTCCCGGGGTCCTAGGATTGAGCCCCTCATTGCACTCCCTGCTTGGCAGGAAGCCTGTTTCTTCCTCTCCCACACCCCCTGTCTGTGTTCCCTCTCTCACTGCTTTCTCTGCCAAATAAATAAATAAATAAAATCTTTTAAAATTTTTATTTATTTATTTATTTGACAGAAAGAGGGAACGCTAGCAGGAAGAGTGGGAGAGGGAGAACCAGGCCTCCCGCTGAGCAGGGAGTCCAACGCGGGGGTCAATCCCAGGACCCCGGGAACCATGACCTGAGCTGAAAGCAGACACTTAACGACTGAGCCACCCAACGGTGCCTCCTCTAGAAACTTAATAACGTAGCATCTAAAATGTATATTTTTGAAATTCCCAGCATATCATGTATGTGTATATAAACAAATGAGGTTTTCTTCCACCAACCAAATCAAACAATCTATGAATTGAGCAAGATCACACTAAATCAAATTCATTAAGCACTTCTTCTGTGCCAAGGACTCTCCTGCGCTACAAGAGAGATAAACGTGATATGTAAGATCCCTGTCCTAAGTGAATATTAACCTTGGCTAATGATAAGATATTCAGGTATTAGCTGTGAGGATTCTGACATCAGAGCTCAAAAACAATAACTAATCCTCCTCCATCCTGAGCTATCCAAGCAAATTTCTATTTCAATAAGGAACAGGAGGCCAGAGGCATTACATGATTACTGCTACTCCTTCTTCAATACACATATCTAAAAACCATATCATTTACCAATTTTCAGAAGAGTATACCTAAGATCTGAATAAGATAACTACAAAGTCAGCATTTTATAGCTCAACTACCCAAAAGAAACAGCTCGATTGGGAAATTATGCAATTCTTCCTGAAATTTAAAAAAAAAAAATACTCACTCTAGCTTGAGAAGAGTGGGGCAGAGAAGGGAAAAAATATGTATGTAAACACACCTATTCTCACACACCCACAAAACCCTACATTTTTTCCTTAAATGTTTTCCAATTTTCTTGCCCATAATTACTTATCCTTTTTCTTCCTGGTCTTGGAGAGAGAGGTTACCTTTAAAAAAAATAAGAAGAGGGTTGGGAGAAGAGGGGTAGGGTTATGGACATTGGGGAGGGTATGTGCTTTTGGGTAAATTGGAAGTGGAGGTGAACCATGAGAGACTATGGACTCTGAAAAACAATCTGAGGGGTTTGAAGTGGCGGGGGGTGGGAGGTTGGGGTACCAGGTGGTGGGTATTATAGAGGGCACGGCTTGCATGGAGCACTGGGTGTGGTGAAAAAATAATGAATACTGTTTTTCTGAAAATAAATAAATTGGAAAAAAAAAAGAGGATAATACTAAAAATATCAAGTGATCAAGTAAGATAATTTCACTGAAATTATTTTCTATATACATTAGCTCCCTTAGGGTAGAAATCTCTCAACACCTAGCACATAATAGGTTAGTTGAGGTCTCCTAAAGTGAACAGAAGTTTGTGGTTTAAAAAAAAGAGGTTCTGTTGTGAAGTATTAACTCTGAAACTAAAAGCACTTCTCCCCCCTTTTTTAATAAATGGAATCATAATCATAAAAAAAAAAAAAGAAGAGCCAAGCTTAAGAAAGAGTCTCAGTGAGATAGGAATCAAATTATTATGACCCTTTTATGAGAGGTAAATTTAGGAAGATCAATTCTGAGATGAGAAGTTGAAGCAGTAAAACAAAAGAATAGTCATTAAACCAGTTCAGATGAGCAGAGAGTTTTTAAACCAGAGTCATCGAGTTTTCTCTATTCTCCTATTTTGTAACAAGCCTCAAAACAGAATCATGCTACTCTTCCAAACATGTAGAACAGGAGTGAAAAGAACAAGTCTGCTCATTTTAGAGGTCAAAGTAGACCAGATGCTTCATAGGTTGGGTTTCTAAGCCTTAAGTGTATTTTCTGAAATAATGCAAGAGTCCATTAGTACAACTTAAGGGATGACCTCAAGCTAAAATAGTTTACTACTTTGTTTATGAGATAAAAAGAAAAGAAGTCTATGACATTAAAATTCTTTTATCTAGAAAATTTTCAAAGTCAGTCATCTGACCCAGAATAACAGGCGAATGCTTGACCAGCTACAATTAAGCTCTTCAGCAAGAATCATAATTTCCCATGGTATTCATTCATTCAACCAACTTTTACAATGTGTACACTGACTATGGTCCCATAGCCTAGGGACCATGTGTAACAGTGGGAAAAACTGACACAGTCCCCGCCCTCATGAAGTCTGTGGACAAACTGTGGACCAAAACATTACACCAAGTAAGTATCTAGTTACAGATCATGATAAACACTAAAGAAAACTCAGGTAAATGTACGTTAGGTGAAAGGTAGCCTCCTTCAGAAGATGACCTCTAACTCTCGGAAAAACAATGGGAGGAGTCTTCCTGGTGATCCCAACCAAAGACGTCTGGCTGAGTGACCGTTAGCAATTCCAGCTCACTCTTCCAGTTTCTAAGACTGCCTCCCCTCCAACCTATCCCTTCCTTCTGAATGTTGTCAGTGCTCCAACCAATCAAGATTTCACGGTCCCGCCTCCCTGAACTAGAAACTGCAACTGAGGGCCTCTCTCCACGCAGTACTGACAGCACTGGGCAGGCTTTGCAGCAAGCGTGCATCCCAAAGACAGCAGAGAGCTGCTCAGGCCAAGCGGCCGTCTCAAGAGCCCCGCATGCAACCTCCTTCCATGCCGCCGTGGAAGATGAGTGGGGGCCTCTACCTGCCTCTGAATCAGAGCCTCTGCCTTTCTACCGTTTCAAAAGCGGCTCTTGTACGACTGCTTATGGGTCTACAATTATCCCAATAAAATACTCAATTTTAAAAAAAGCAACTTGCAGAGTCTCAAAGCCTCTCTGTAAACAGTAACTAAATGGTTCACCTCCGTCCTTTCTCCAGGACCAGCTGTTCATATATCAGAGGCATGAAGCCAGCAAGCCTAAAAAGGGAAGAAGAGGACAATAAAGTTCTAAACAATCTTAAAAAAAATTTCTAACCACTTAGAAAAGAATTTTTTTCTGAGAAGAGTTTAGGACTTCTATGTTAACTCGGAGTGCGAGAGAACACATACTGCCTTTGGATCCAGAATGTCATGGACCGAAGCCGTCTCCAGCGCTTACTGGCTGTGTAACACCGGGCAAGAGCACTTTTCTCCTCTCCTGATGGAGTTAAGGCCACAGAGCATTAAGTGAGGTAATAAGTCTGATATTGGCAAATAATAGCCAAGACAAACAAACACACCTTAGCCGCCCTCTCTCCTCCACGCCTACAGGGGGATTTAAAAAAATAAAGGGAAGAGGGAAGATCCTACTGGTAAATTGAAAACATTATTATAAGCAGCTAATGGTTAAAAATACCAACTAATTCTCCATTAGCTTCAATGCCATATTGCTAAGACTCACTCATAAGAAGGACAATTATGTGATCTAGCTCTAAGAAATCCCAGTTTTAAACACTGATCCATTATTCCCAGTAACATCAGACTATCTCAGAAATTCAAATATTTCCATTTCCCATTTCCCAACTATATCTCCCAATCTCACTATCAAGAAACAGCACAAAAACTGTTCATCATACAATATATTCCACACATTTGACTCAAAAAGAAAGAAAAAAAAAAGTGATCACCATACTTCCATGAGGGCAAAAGCAGCACTGAAAGTATGTACAGATCAGGAAAACAAACCTAGACTGCTGGGAACTTATGCCTACCTAGTATTTTTCAATATTCTATCTGAATAAATTCACATTTATGCAACAACATGAATACAACAGCCAAATGAATCAGAATAAAACCTCAAAGACCCAGATAAAACCCTGGGACCACATTCTGCAACAGCAGGTAGATCCCAAAAAATGAGATTCAAACACCAACCATACCCTCAAGTCTAACAGGCATTTGCACCAAAATACGAAGTCAAATTTATGCATCAACTATATCCCCAGGGGAGTCTGGAAGGCCCCTAAGAACGATTCACTGTCCCTGCAGTACAGCCTCACCAAAAATCCTCTTTTAACCTATGCAAAGCACCTGCAAGAACTGAGAAGCTAGCCATATTTAGCAGACATCAGAGCACAGAACTGATGCTCCTGTGGCAACGACGCTGGAATCTGAGTGCAAAACACCTTTCTATTCTATTGGATTTAAAATCATCATCAAACTCGCTCTTTGGCACACAACCAGAAAGGGCCAGTGATTCTCAGTTTATAATATAAACAAATCACCCATTTGCAACATTCTGAACCTTTTGGAAAGAGTACAGTGGGGGGGGGGGGAATATGGAGAGAATGAATGAATGAATGAATGAATGATGGCTTCATTTTCCAAGTCTGCTTCACATTCTCATGTTCCCAATATCCACTGCCAGCAAATACCTCCCAGGTCCAGGAAAAAAGCCTTTCAGCATCTGCCTTTAATTTAGCCATTCCACCCTCCTCCTCCCTTCCCACCCCCCTCTTGCTGCTTTCCCCTCCTCCCAGCTCCCACTCCACAAGCAATAGGGAGGAACACACAAACATATATACATAAAGTGCTGCCTGCAAACAAATGGAGAAGAGATTAGAGAGGGAGGGGGACGAGGACGCGAGGATGCGGAGGTAGACCAGACCGGAGGAAAGGGCAGTTGCCAGAATGAGGTCCAAAGAGAACCCAAGATGGCTGCCCTTGAGCTCCAGCAGGCAGGGCTGTTTCTGATTAGGTGAGTACAATTGCAGAGCTGCACAGGAAGTGCTCAGGGGGCCCTCTTGGTCTGCCCCATCCCAAACACACTGAAAACCTTTGTACTGTAGCAGGCCCATCTGGAATCAGTTAGGACCAAACTCCTAGCAGGCCTTTCCTATAAAAACATAAAATGAAATGAAAACTCCCTAAAATCACTATGCTGAGCTTTCCCGCCTACAACTTTCTCAGCCCTTCCCCCCAAATCACCCTTCAGATCACATTTCTCCATCTCCCATTCTGGGGTCACCTCAAACAAAGGAGTCCTATAAGAACATGAAGCATCCAGAGAGCTAGCATCCTCCCCGGGCCCAGGAACTCCCAGAAAATTACAGCATTTGTGCAACTAAAATAGCTCTTTACACAATTTTGGGATTTTTTAAGTGTTATTTTTAGAAATACAAAGTGGCCTACTTTTTTCTGCATTAAATGAAGCATATCCTTTATGAAACTTTTTTGTCTTGTAACATCACAGTAGAAAGAGTAGAGAGAGACACTGTGGGATAGTTCTCCTAGCATTCAAAAAGGAAAATGTTTTTCCACTCACATTCCTAAGTGAAATTGCCAGTATTTCCTTCTGCAGGAATTCGATTTTTACTGATGCTTTCTATTAAAAAAGAAAAAAAGAAAAAAAAGACTTCAGATTTCTCTGGTAAACGCCTAGACCTAAGATCCAGGAGATCAGGAGAACAGTCTGGATGGCCATGAAGTATCCACGTGGCTAGGAATAAACCACTTAAACCTTTCTGGATCTCTCTTTTTTTCACCAGCAAAACGTGGGGGTATGGCAGACTCCCTAAGATTATTTCCAGCACCACTACCTCCTCAAATTCCACGCACCTAACAAAAACAGAGAGTACATGCACAACTAGCCACCAGCTTCACCTGGGAATCAGCACTTCAAAGCAACTGGACCACCTGGAAAGGAGTGAGGTGTGTGGTGGCAGAGAGCGGGCAGGACCTGTCAGCTAGTACACTCTATAAGCCACAGCCCCGGTGTTCCTATCGCTTAGCGACAGCAGAACCACGGCAGGGGATAAAATGTTTAAGGGCAAGTACCAGGCTAGTCTTCTGGGCCCCGCAACCTAATCGGAGAAGTACAGCACAGAGACCTGGAGAATTCAGTTCACAAAGAAACCACTGAAATACGACTCTGTTCTTTGTACTTAGAAGCTTCTTACTCATTTAACAAATATAACAAATATTTATTGAACCTACCAAGAAGACTAGATTCTCTGGGGACTACAGGGAAAAAAAAAAAATAGAAACTACCCTATCCTCAGGAAATGCCTCATCTACTGGACAGACACAGAGCTGCTCAAATATAATTTTAGTTCAGGGCTTGATAACTATGAGGTAATTTAAAATCCCTGACTGCCGCTTCCTCCGCGTACCTCATTCTCTTATCTTCTTGCCTCTGTTAAACTCTTAAGAGGGTTCTAATAAATCTGAAAATTATCCAAATTATTTCACCACGAAATTTAAAGGCTGGCATTATAAACTGCCTAAACTTATAACGGGGCTCATGCAATGCTGAGTAAGTTTCTATCCGCAGAGTGAGGAGCGGACAGACAAACGCCAGCCCGCACGCAGCACGCGGCAGCTGTCACCAGCACAGGGGCAACGCGACCAGGAGCAAATTCTTTTTTTTTTTTTTTTTTTTTTTAATTTTATTTATTTATTTGACACAGAGAGAGATCACAAGCAGGCAGGGAGGCAGGCAGAGATTCTTGACCCTGGGCTGCGTGCTAGGGATTAAGAACCAGCAGAACAGGGAAAACAGGGAAAAGGTTCACGGTTAGAAGGGTTATTTGTCAACGGCCAGGCCTGCAGCCACGCCCTCAGCCCCAGCCAGAAGGGCCGCAGTACCGCGGATGACAGGTAAGGTCTTAGGCAAGAGGTCAGAGTGGGCAGTACCCGCCTTTATCACAGGTCAAGATCACTGAGGTTTCCTTCATAACTAAAATGGGTCACTAGCGGGGATCTAGTTCTTAGAGGGTCTGTTTTGCCATTTCAGATCTGGAAGTGGAGAGAAAAACCATCCTGTAAAACTGAGACCACTTGCCCTAATCTCATATCCTAGCTCACCTGAAGGATGAGGGGGCTGCTTCCCCCGCACCACTGCATGCGGTGTCCCACTCTGCGCAGGCTCCGGGAACACATAACCCCTTCGGTGAGCTGAACGTGCCCCCTCCCTCAACTGGCAGGACTTCAAAGGCATTCAGAGAGAAGCACGAGTCTCTGACATGCGCCTCCAGAAACAGCAGGGTCACATTTCCTCCCGGCCCCCCACGAAAGCGGAACAGAACCAGGGTCCCGGCCCACTCCCTGAACACAAGCGCATTTCAAATTAGGTACAGACAACTTGGCAGCTCAGCTGAGTCCCAAACCGGCTCTAAACAAAACCGGACTGGTCAGGATTCTTCGTGGCCAACAGCAGTGGAGGGGCCAATGCAAACTCCCGACCCTGCCAAAGAACCGCAGTCTTTCCCTTAAAGGGAAAACACCAAGGTACGGGTTCACGTGCGTGTACTTGGGAGGAAAGAAAAGGAGGTTTTCAATGTTCCGAATTTCTGCCTTCAGTTTACTTTATTTCTGTAAATTCCGTCTCCCGTATTTGCCCTCCTCTAGAACAACACCAGCACCGCTGCAGGGTGACATAAAAAGCAAAAACTCAGCAGAAAGCTGACCGTTGTCCAGACACATGTCACCAAAGGTGTGCGTCCTCAAGGAGAGAACGGAAATTCACCCTTCCTCAGGGCTACCGCTTAAGGGCACTTCGGAGACTTCTCCCAAAGGTCCTTTGCCTAGCTCCTCATCTTTCCCTACTGCCTCTTTCCCTTTCTCTGACCCTGTCTCCCCTGCCACTGCACACGCGGAGTGGGCGGGAGTCGGCCTCAGTGCAGCAGCTCACTGGGCCCTGATGCAAGCAGCTGGAGGGCAGAGACGCTGCCCCGTACCGGGCAGGGCCGCGCCAACGACTTGCAGCACTTCTGTTTGTGAAGCCTCCAACCATCACAGAACGGTGCTTTTATAAAACACCATAAAATGGATTACGAGGAACAAACTGGAATTTTAAGAAACAAAGACATACAAAATACAAGCCCAAACTTGTTATCATTAGATTTGACACTCACAAACTTACTCTGTCAAATTGCTATAAGTTTCTCAGTGCTCACGATCAATTTCTGTACTTATCTTGCAGTGAACTGGTAAGAAACCACTGTGGGAGAATGTCGGTCTACACAGAACACCATGATTAGCCCCAGCATAGTGAAAAGACACCAAGCTTTGGTGCCACACAGGTCCAGGGATGAATCCCAGTTATGGCTTTGGACAAGTTATTTAATTTCTCTGAATCTTAATTTCTGCATGTGCAAAACAGGAATGTAGTATCACCAAATACTTTGCAAGGTTATAGAAGAATCAGGAAAATGTAATAGCAAGGAGCCTAACACAGTGCCTGAATTAGAACAAGAATCCAGTAAAATAATAACTATCATTATCAGGTTTCTCCAGATACTTCCTTTCACCATTCTCTTTTACACCAAAGGCAATTCGAATTCCAGTAAATCCTAACCTTGAGAGTTAGTATTTTCATAGCTAATTACAACAGCAAAAGCCAGATCTATGATCTCTCATTGTACTTAATGTCCTTTCCCTTTCGGTGTCAGAAAGAATGAAACATTCCTGGTGTGCCAAAAATGCATTCCTATTTGATTTCTTTCTCTTTTTTTCTTTAAAGATTTTATTTATTTATTTGAGAAAGAGATCACAAATAGGCAGAGAGGCCGGGGGGGGGGGGGGGGGGGCTCTATCCCAGGACCCTGAGACCAAGACCTGAACTGAAGGCAGAGGCTTAACCCACTGAGCCACCCAAACGTCCCTCCTACTTGATTTCTAGTGTTTACTGCTTAAACCAAAATATATTCCACTTGCATTTATAGTCAAACTCTTACCAATCACCAGTTCTGCTGTCATTCCAGTTTTGTTATGTTTTACTAAATACTAAATAACATGCAAGAAGAATTTTCATAAATTATGTAGAAGACCTGCAGATGACAAAAACAGGTCGCCCCAGTTTCATCAGAATTCTAGTTTTTCCCCCTCCCTCTGATGTGCTGAGGCCCTTCCTCACAGCTGTTCTCAAAAATCTGAATTTAAGTCTCAGCTCTGCCACTTTACAACCCCCATAATCTTCAGAAAGTCGCATCCCCTTGTGGGGCCTCTCTCTTTTCTGGCAAATGAACCCCCGGCTGGATCTCACCCAGGTTCAACGCTTTCAACACAATCCATGTCAGAGTTCCCTGGCTCCTTTCATGATCCGTACCTTTCTACTGTGAACAATTCCAGCAGCCATTCTCCCGCCCTGTAATCGGCTGCCCTAGTCCCTCCCACCGAAGACCCCAGCCACCACCACCGCTCGGCTCATTTTCCGTCAGTCCTTCCTTTCTTTTCTCAACCAAGCACCCTCGGTCAGTCAGCGGGAGAAGGCAATTAATTCCACCGGATCCTCCAGGATCTCCAACTCCCCTCAAGCCTTGATTGGTCCTCTTACAAAGATCTCTCTGAGGGTATTCACAGCATAAAGACTATATGGAAAGCCACAGAGAATCCAGTCTAAAACTTTCTACCTAACTATAGCTATATAAAGAAGCTGTATTTATAATTTAAAATGACAGAATGGGAAAAGATATTTGCAAACACATAACTGATTAAGGACTAGAAACACAATATATAAAAAACTCTCAGAATTCATTAAGACAACAACCAACCCAGAATATCTGGGTGGCTCAGTCAGTTAAGGCTCTGCCTGCACCTCAGGTCATGATCCTGGGATGGAGTCCCACGTGGGAAGTCTGCTTCTCCCTCTCCCTCTGCCCTTTCCCACTCATTTTCTCTCCCTCTCTCTCTCTCTAATAAATAAATAAAATCTTTAAAACAGAGACAACAAACCACCCAATTTCTAAAATGGTTTAAGAGAGCCATCATCAAAGACATATGGATGGGAAATATGCAAATGAAAAGATGCTCAACACCATTAACATTTGGGGAAATTATATTTAAAACCACAAGAGATGCCATTACATACCTATGAGAAGGATTCAATATTTTTTTTTAATTGACAATATCAGATAGTGGAAAGGAGGTGGAGCAACTAGAAATTCGTCATACATTCAATGCTGATGGGAATGCAAAAATGGTAAGCTACTTTGGAAAACAGTTTGGCAGATTCTTAAACATGCTTAAGAAATGACCAACAACCCTACCCATAGGTATTTACCCAAAAGAAATTAAGATACATGCCCATACACAGAGAGAGAGGGGAAGGAAGGGAGAGACAGAGACAGAGATGAAAAGAAAAGAAAAGAGAGAAAAGAAAAAAGATGGGACGTCTGGGTGTCCCAGTTGGTTAAGCTTCCAACTCTTGGTTTCAGCTCAGGTCATGATCTCAGGGGTCATAGATCAAGCCCCTTGTTGGGCTCTGTACTGGGCATGAAGCCTGCTTGGGATTCTCTCTCTCCCTCTGCCCCAATTCTCCACTGGCATGCTCTCAAAAGGGGGAAATACACACACACACATACACACACACGCGTGTGTGTGTATATATATACACATATACATACACACAAATATACATACATATACATGTATGTATATATATATTTCTACACAAAAACTATAAAACTATATACAAATATTTATTGGACCTTTATTCATAATCCTCAAAAGCTGAAAACCCAAGTGTCCATCAACTGGTGAATGGACAAACATTAATTGTGGCACATGCATATATAAATGTCAGTAATAAAAAGGAGCAAGTAACTAATACATAAAATAGCATGGATGAATCTCAAAAGAACACAAAGCAGAAGCCAGACACAAAAAGCTGTGCAGTAATTCCATTTATATGACATTTTAGAAAAGGCAAAACCATAGAAGAAATCAGATCAGTGACTGTCAGCAGCTGGGGATGGGAAGACAGCTTGACTACAAAGAGACCTCTTTATGGTAACAAAGTATTTTATATCTTGACTGTGACAGTCCTTACATGACTGCACTATGTCTGTCAAAATTCACAGGTATGTGTATCTCTCAAAAGGAAGAACTTTACTGCATGATGTAAATTATACTTCAAAAAACAAACAAAAAACACAAAGTCTCCCTCAAAATATAAGAGCCCCCTACCCCCACCCCTTCCACCATAGAGGAGTTAGCTAAGGAGGCAGGTGGGGCAGGAGAGAAAGAATTATAAGGAGGCACAGGCCAGCAGGCCCAAAGACTAGGTCACAGAGTGTTTGGGGGAGCTGAAGGACTGTAAGAAAGCAGGAAGGCCATATGGTAAAACAGGTCAGAGAGCCGAGTGGCGGAGGATTCCAAGTCACGAGGAATGGGGTACAGAGGTGAAGGAGACAACTTCTGTGGCTGGGAAATCGGTTACACCAAGCAAATTAACGAAATAATTAAATGTACCGAGGATAAAAGGAGCCAAGTTTTTCCCTACTTGAGAATATTTTAAAAACTGGAAAGAGGTTGGCTGGACTTAAGATGGCATTATCAATATGAATTCTGGTTTTATGATCTAAAACTCAGGGTTTTACAGTATAAAATCTATAATATACATACACGGATACATATATAATGTATATAATATTTATGATCACACACATACAAACATCACATGTGTGCACACTCACATAGGAATATAGAAATAGTCACAGATGTACATATATATGGTGTGTATACATATATACATATGTATATTTTCTGTCTGCTGAGAGAGCCTAGAGGCAGTGACACCCCAGCAGCAATGTGTACACCTTAGCACCCAGATTTTGGTTTCTAATTACTATGCTCCATTTAAAAGAAGCAGGCTTCTTGGAAATGGCTGATTCCAGGGCTAGAGTGGGAAAAGAACAAAATAAACTTGGAAAATCTTGTGCCAGCAAGTCAAGAAATGTCCCATGAAGGATGGGGTCAAGCCAAAAGAACACGGGAGCCAGCAGGAAGCAGGTCCCATTGGCTAAACTGGCGAAAGCTAAAGATCAGAATATAGAATTTCAACTTACCACAAACTATTGAAGGAAACAAGAATCCATGAATCTCTGCTGACAGAAATAAACAAATGAGAAGAGAAAACTCTTCCTAATGGTGGAATGCCAACTAATAAATACAGAGAGACTGACAGAAACAGAGAGTCACCACCTGGCAACTGTCCCAGGAAGGAGTGGTCAGTGGACGCTAAGGCTGTGAGGCAGAGGTCTGGGGAGCAACAGGATCATGGTATAATCTCAGAATATCTTTTCACAAGATAATAATCAGTAACAAAGGGAGAAATGGTGAATTTGATGTGGAGAAACCTGACAAACACCGACTTAACCAAGTGATCAAGGTTGACATCACAGGTAGATATCAACTGCCTCCAGGTGACACACTAAGGGCACAGCATATTCCTGACAAAAATGAGATGACGATTATCATGAAGAAACAGATGAACCCAGATCTAGATACTTCAAAATCTCAAGGACAGGAAAGAAAGGCAAAAACTCAAAACTGTTCCAGACTGAAGGAGTCGGAGGAGAGGTTCCTGGACCCAAACAGAAAAAAGACATCACGTGGTCAGCTGGCGAAATGTTCACGGGCTCTGTGGATAGATGGTGACAGTGCACCAATACTGCTTTCCGGATCTGGAGCATGGATCCAGGCTACGTAAGACAGTCCTGCTTGGGGGAGTACACACTGAAGTGTTTCCCGGTGAAGAGATCAGATCCGTAGCTTGCTCTTACAAGTTAGGAAACAACAATAGATGATGCATGGATGCACACACAAAGAGAGTGACAGGGCACCTGCGTGGCACCTTCAGCTCAGGTCGTGACCTCAGGGTCCTGGGATAGAGCCCCACATCGGGCTCCCTGCTCAGCGGGGAGTCTGCTTCTTCCTCTCCCACTCCCTGGCTCATGCTCCCTCTCTCAAGTAAATAAATAAAATCTTTTTAAAAAGAGAGAGTGAGAGGACAATGGAGCACACGCAATAAAATATTAACTGGGAAATATGAGGAAAGGGAAATAGTTTCTTTGAGAGTTTTTCTTGTTTTTTTTTTATTGTTGTTGTTGTTGTTTAGTTGTTTTGGCAACTCTTCTCTAATCGTAAAGTTATTTCAAAATAAGTAATTGGGGAAAAATAATAGCCCTCCAGTGCCAGGTAGTGTGCAGGGCACAGTACCTTTATCTTCACAAAAAAGCTGATTCTAAAGCTCAGAAAAGTTAAAATCTGGTCCAAGGTCCTCCAGCTAACAAGTGCTGGACCCACTCTAATTGAGGACCCAATCTAATTTCAAATTTGAAAGCCTTCCATCTTCTACTGCACCATGCTGCCTTGTTCCACAAACAGCCAACCACGGTGTACTAAGGGACAGGTCAACACGGGTGCTGACCACTGAGGATGTAAAATGAATCAGGCCATCCCTGCCCTCAAGGAATACAGCCTAACAGACACGCAGACCTATCAAGTGACAAAGAGATATAAGGCCATGGTCAGCCTTTACTTCCGTAGGGAATGTTGGCCCTCACTCCATCCTAAGTTCCGAGAGACCCATCGGAGGGTCACAATTTGCAATGTACAGGACAAATAGACCAATGGCCACCATGGAATGTATTTAGGTCATGTGAGTGAGAGGTCCCAGTCTAACAAACACACACACACACGCGCGCACACGCGCATGCACACACACACACACACACTCTCTCTCTCTCTCTCACTCCTCCAAGGTCTAAAAAGGGGGATGGGGTAATACAAGGGTTTTTTGGTTTGTTTGTTTTTTAATACAAGGGTTTTTGAGGAGTCCAAACTGCTATTACCCTTAGGTTAAATCATCTCCAGAGGTAGTCGCTGTTTTGTTTGAAGGCGTCCTCTTCTGGGAAGTAGTGGTTGTGGTGGGATTAGGACTGTTGGCCCCAATTCTGACAATGGATTCCTGCCAGAAGTCACACTCTTCCTTTCTAGTGGTTTTCTCCTCAAAGCAGAAAAACAACTATTATTCATGAAAAACAGCAAAGGTCTAAAGCTCTACCAAAGCACCAAGAATCGGGTTTACGTGGCTCGCTGCTTCAATGACTCTGAAAGCCAAATTTACCCCCAGAGGAAGTAGGTTTTACCATCAATTAAGTGTAAATTAAGTGGGCTTTTTTCCGGTTATAAACCAACTGGGGACAAGGGGATACAGTGCCTCTTGGTGCTCTCCGGAGTTTTGCAAACAGCTGGGGTTCGGACCGTATGTCGTCATCTCAGTGAAGGGAAGGAGGCACAGGCTACAGAGCCACAATGCAATGGCACACCTGACCGTCACTGTCTCCAGAAAATGTCCAGTTCTACAACTGAGACAGACAAAGAGTGCTACGGAACATCCTAGAAAGAATATCTTCTGGACTGGGGTGACAACAGGGAAAGGTTTCCTGAATAACAGAACACCCAACAGCTGAGACCCAAGTAACAGGAGAGGATTAACCTAAATTCGCCAGGTTTGTGAACTCATGTGGGTTTTACTTGGAGGCAGATTTTCTGAGCAGGCAGGTAAAAAGTCATACAAGAAAAGATGCATCCAAAGGCAAAAAGGGGAAAGAAATAGCAAGCGATTGTGCCTTGCTGAGACATAAATACCAGGAAAGAAGCCTGTGGAAGGCCTTTGGTAGCAGAATAATAATGCTTAATTGTCACAACAACTCAGCGATGGCTATTATTAGCTCCAGTTTACTAATGAGAAAAGTGGCCCGGACAAGGTCACACAACAAAGAAATGGCAGATCGGGGGTGCCCGGGAGGCTCAGCTGGTTAAGTGCCTGACTTGCGATTTTGGGCTCAGGTAGTGATCTCAGGGTCAGGAGATCAAGGCCCACGCCGGGCTCTGTGCTCAACGGGGAGTCCACCCGAGATTCTCTCTCCTTCTCCCCTCACTCATGCTTTAAATAAGTAAGTAAATAAATAAGTAAAATCTTTTTTAAAAAATGGCGGATCGGCCATAAAAACCATCCTCTCTGTTTCACTCCCCTCCGTTTTTCCCAGAACATAACTTAGTTCCTCGGATTCCCAGACAAATCACCTTTTCCCTGGATAGCCAACCCTAGGTATCTAACACTTTTGAAATCCAAACACTCACCGAAGTTAATTTTAGCTCCATTTAGAAGTCAATCCCTCACTAAAATTTGGTGTATGCACTTTTCTAGTGTTTTCACCAATGTGGATTTCTATTAACGACAACAACAACAACAAAAATTGTTTCCCCTGATGCTGCAGAGGCCCCAAAAGTTGACGGCTGCATGAAGACATCAGCCCACACAGAAGTCCTCTTCGCTCTGTAATGCACAACACATCAGCATCTACTTTAGCTGGCAGCAGGAAGAGACAGGAGTTAGGACCCCACAATTATCCCTGCAGAGAAGCACACGAAAGGGAATGCAGGCATAAGAGCTACAATAATGGTAACACAAATAGCCATCTGCACTTATAGCCGCTCATGCCAAGAGCTTTTAAACACCCACATCCCTAATGCCTCCCTCTCCCCCCATGCAGGTGGGCCCATTTCTCTCCATTCTTCTCCAACCCACGTAATTCCAGAGGAAGAGATAATCCGCTGCCAGGAGTGGGAAGCAAAGAAAACTGCTATACTTCTGTGCACAAAAGACCATAAAGGAAAGGTCCTAACTGCCCTCCCTGTGCTCTATCCATTAAGCCAGTATTTCCCTGTTTCTTCTACTGTCTAAACACATGGAAATGTCGCTCCTGCTAACCCCCAGGCCTGGTCCCTGCCACCCAAGCTGCTCGGGCTGGATCGGGTGCCCTCTCCCCCATCTCAGTGCCCGCTCACCTTTCCCACTGCGCTCACCACGTTACACCTCTGCTCAGCCTCAGTCTCCCCCTCTCTACTGAGGCTCCCAAGGGCAGCGACTGTCTCTCTGCCTTCCCCAACATCGGACATTCAGGCGCTGAGAAGGCTTATGGGGCTCATACAAGGACAGACGGAAAGGGGAAGTGGGCAGTGGGAGAGGAAATGGTTGGAGAGTAATCTGAGGTCTGAGGATCCAGGATATCGAAATAGAAATCATGGTACAGCCAAATCACTGGACCAGAATGTTGAGCAACATTTACGTAAGAAAATCATCCTTTAAGAGTCGCTAATAATTTGCAACAAAAGGTAAATTGGAGAGTATCATGAAAAAATTAAAAACTAACCACAGTTATTACTAGTGTGACGTCCCCCAAAGCAGGACAGCAGTGAGAAGGACCACAGCCTACGAAAGCACCACAGCCCTCCCACCCAGCTTCAGTTCTCACAAATAGCTTTTCAAGCTCTTTTTTTTTCCCCTTTTCTGGAAACTTTTTTTGCCTCCCACATTCCCTTCCCCTTCCCCTCTCTACTCTCCCAACAACCTCGTAGGGAAAACAATGAATGCGTGCAATACCCAAGAAGCCTCAGAACGACACATGCCCCCAGTTCTCCTAAGTTCATCCTGAGAGCTGCTGGCACGAGGAGCACTTTTTTCCCAATTTTAGACTTCACCTGGGTGGCAAATGTAGCCAAGAAGTCCTCAGCAGGGTGCCAGGGACAATGGAGGATCTCACACACATTCTTGGGGGGCACACTTCCCGGTCTGCCAGCAGCTCTACACCTGCAAGGCTTCCAGTGGGCTCTCCCGGCCTCTCATCCTGCCACCACTTACTTCTTCCCCTGGGGACATCCACTCTCCACTCTCCCTTCCCAAGTGTACTTGTCAAAACCCCACAGAACCTCACAGAAAGGTAAGATGGGGGAAAGGGTGTGATAAGGTCCTGGGAGTCTTTCAATTTAAACCCTTCGCTGTACTTTTCTTTGGGTTGTTTTTTGTTTTTGTTCTTTTCCTACTGAAGAAAACTACATCATCACTGTGAAGAGGTGCTGATTTTTACTAGGATTTTACTTCAAATTACTGCAATATGATGTCTAAGCTGAAAAGAACCTCAGAAAAAATTTCACCATATCCCCATATTTCACAGATGGAGAAAGGCCCAGAGAAGTTAAGAACTGCCTAACTACAGTTACACAAAGAACTCCCCAGAATCTCAGACCCTGAATGGGCAAGAGTTGTTACCTAATCCACCTCCAGAATCCAACACAGAGTACAGCCTTAATAAATGGCTGGTAACCGGAACTAAATGAACACAACTAATAGTGGGAAATTGAGGACTATGACCCACAATGTCTTACTTCAAGAACAGGGTTTTGGGATGGCTGGGTGGCTAAGTTGGGGTTAAGCATCTGCCTTTGGCTCAGGTCCTGGGATCCAGTCCCACATCAGGCTCCTTCCTTGGCGGGGAGCCTGGTTCTCCGCCTGCCGGGCGCTCCTCCGTCTGCCGGGCGCTCCTCCTGCTTGTACACACCCACTCTCACACTCTCTGACAAATAAATAAAGTCTTAAAACAACAACAACAACAAAACAGTGTTTTTCATCACATGTGACTAGAAAGCTGAAGTCTCTGGATGATAATTCATGGCGGAGGGGGCGGGGAGGACAGCCGACCCCATGGAATTCAGACCCTCTCCCTCCTCAACAACTAGGTAAACTTCCTTTATCTCTGACACAACCTTATAATTCCAACCTCTACATGTTCTAATTGCTCTAAAAATCATGCATTTCTAAACCGATTTCCTAAAATACCCCTTCTCTCACACTCAGAAAATCTTTTATCTTATCAATTACTTTTTTTCCCCAAGTTTTTTTTAAATTCTAGTTAGTTACCATACAGTGTAATATTAGTTTCCATGTACAATTCAGTGATTCGGCACTGCCATAAGACACTTGGTGCTCATCAAGACAAGGGCTCCCCTGAATCCCGATCACCCATTTCACCCATCCCCTGCCCCACTCCCCCCTGGTAACCATCAGTTTGTTCTCTACAGTTATGAGGCTGTTTCTTGGTTTGCCTCTCCCCCAACAATGTTCATCTGTTTGGTTTCTTAAATCCCACGTATGAATGAAATTGTAGGGTATTCATCCTTCTCTGATCTTCAGTTACTTTCTTAGTGGCTGTCCTCTTTGGGTTCCCTCCTTATACTTTAACTTGCCACAAACTACAACTATCTTCCCTTGCGCTTCCCTAAGTCAATGGTTCTCAACCTTGGCTGCGTACTGGAATCATCTGGGGAAGTTTAAAAGAATATAAATTCCTGGGTCCTACCCTCAGAGTTCCTGATTTAATTGTCCTAGGTGGGGGATGGCCAAGGAATGAATTTTTTTTAGAAACTCCCTAGGGGATTCTAATGCACAGCTCACTAACGTAGAGAGCCTCTGCCTACACCCTCAGAAATTCACTGCTTGGTCCATTATATACCCTAAAGATAACGTGTTGTTCTGGATATGCAAAATCTTAGACTGAAGACATATCAAAACAACACCCTTAATTTATATCTGTCATATTTAGTAAAGAGGCCAGTGATGTTCTATAAATCACGAATTATAATGAATGGCCAGTATCCTGCTAAAAGACTATGAAAGAGACAGAAAAAGCTACACTGGAGTTTTCTGACTCAGAAACACATTTAGTTTATGATTTTTTTTTCAACCAAGGATCCAGGGTCTTTCAAATCCAGATGGTCTTTCTGTTATCAAAAACAGCTTTTTTGAAACAAGATGGGATAGGGAGGGAGACAAACCATAAGTGACTCTTAATCTCACGAAACAAACTGTGGGTTGCTGGGGGGAGGGGGGTTGGGAGAAGGGGGGTAGGGTTATGGACATTGGGGAGGGTATGTGCTTTTGGGTAAATTTGAAGGGGAGATGAACCATGAGAGACTACGGACTCTCAAAAACAATCTGAGGGGTTTGCAGTGGCGGGGGGGTGGGAGGTTGGGGTACCAGGTGGTGGGTATTATAGAGGGCACAGCTTGCATGGAGCACTGGGTGTGGTGAAAAAATAATGAATACTGTTTTTCTGAAAATAAATAAATTGGAAAAAAATTTAAAAAAAAAAAAAAAACAGCTTTTTACGGCCAACCCCAAAGAAGCACAAGAACACATCGTGTATTTTCATGACTCTGCTCATACCAATATTTCTGTGTGGAACACGCTTCCACTGTCTGCACAGAAAACTCCTATTCGTCCCTCAAAGCCCAGTTCTATGTATTGCCTCCTTCAGTCATTCATCAAGAATAGAATCTACTCAGTGACAGGGATTTTTCCAGGCAATGGACATAAAACGCTGTTCAAGACATACTCACTGGTCTCACAGTGCTTACGTTCTATTTAGGAAGCCAGACAGTAAGCAAGGAGGCAAACTAAAATAATTCCAGATGGTGGTTAAGTGATAAGAAGAAGATAAAGCAATCAAACAGGACAGAATAATGTTGGGTATTAACTTTCCCCAAAGGCAGACTCATTTGGTTTTTGAAGACTGAATCAAGAACAGGCAGATTTACCATATATTCCTTTTACATTCCCAGCATTTACTCTTAGTACCAACAAGATGAATATTTTGAATGAACAGAAAACATAATGGTAAGAAAAAAACTTGGTAAAAAAATAAACCTGCAGAAATAATCATCATAATCAATTAAAAGTCAAGAAGCATGACTCTTTACCTAAGTTCTTCCTGTTACCTGTAAGATTTGGGACCACTGTCTTTCTATCCTCTGTAAAATAAGTAGAGTGGTTTAGAGCGGGATTATATTGCTCACCAGAGGTAAATAAAAACTGACGCGCACAGGCAGAGGCCATGTGGGACTGAAGCAAACAGGCACTCCTATAGGAGCCACTGTGTGGCTCCAAGCGAGTGCGCCCCGCAGGAATGCAGGCCCCCTATTGCCCTGAAAAGAAAGGAATCTGGATTTCATGTGTGGTCTCCCAGTGTTTAAATATTAAATCCACATGCCTTCAAAATAGTGTGCAAGCCAAACAAAACCCCATATGTAAGGGCCAGACCACAGGCCTCCAGTTTGCAGCCTCTGGACTGGACCATTCTGAGCCCTTCTAGTCCTGATAGAGCTCTTCAAGGAGACATCTTCTTAAAAACACTGAAGAAGAGACAACAGAATTAGAGAACAAAAAGAGAAAAGGAACAGTCTCCGTCCCCAATGTTCCAATCAGATCACAGAAGACTCCTCTTCATAATTCCCCAGCAGTAAATTCTTGTTGCCCAGAAAGCAATATTCTGTGTCCTAGACAATAAAAAGATCAACCCCAACTTCTACTTTTTAGATTATAAAAACAGTGTGTCCACAATATTCTTAGTGATCTGGAGTAAACGTTTGTGCTTTTGCCCACGTGTGCTTACTAAATATTCCTCTCCTAGGCAATCAAGAATGCTTCAACAGAGGCACAACTCATGTGCACACACACAGACAGACACACACACACATACACACACACCCCACAAAGCAAGGAAATCAATTATGCTGAAGACTGGCAAGATGCCCCAAAGACACAGCAGGAATTTGATATGAACAGCAGGATGAGGAAGAGAATGAATAATTCAGACTCCCGGATTCACTTAACAAAGTTCTGTCTAGCAGAAGCCGAGACCCATGGCTTGTGGGCTGAGCTCCCTCATCTCAAAGGCGACGCTCCTCACTGAATGGAAAGCCGACGGTGCCTGTCCTGAAGCTGCGAGAGGGAAGAAATGACAAACTTGCACCAAGAATAACTCAAGTTCTTTTTCTGAAAGCCAACTCTCATGAAAGACCAAACCTGACAACAGATGATGTTTCCTTACCATCATTAGCAGAGAAAAAAAGAACATGCATATTTTATTTATGTCCACCCTTTAGGCAGGCCTCCATTAGACTAGAAAGCCAAAGTAAACAAGATAATGGGAAAGGTGAAAGAAAAGATACCAGCCAGAACAGCTACAACTGAACAGACATCCTCCCAACCCCTACTGTCTTCCTTCCAAGGCTGAAGCAAGCTACCAGCACTACCTTTAAACTAGCAATAAGGCCTGATTTACCAACTATTCATCGATTGCTTAGCCTAAGTTCTACATTATTTTTATTTTTTTTAAGATTTTATTTATTTATTTGACAGAAAGCACAAGTAGGCACAGCGGCAGGCAGAGGGAGAGGGAGAAACGGGCTCTCCACAGAGCGGGGAGCCCGATGTGGGGCTCGATCCCAGGACCCTGGGATCAAAACCTGAGCTGAAGGCAGCCAATTAACCGGCTTAGCCATCCAGGGGCCCCTCTACGTTTCATTTTTAGACACAGGCAATTCTGAAAACAGATCCAGATCTATCCTGAGAATTAATCAGACCTCATAAATTCAGTCTGTTGGAAGCAAAGGGTTTGTAAATATCTATTAAAAAAAAAAAAAAAAAAAAAAAACTACCAGAGCTGCCACATAAACAGGCTGGCGAAAAGAAAGGTGAACAAGCTAACCTTGTCTCCTGTGCTTCTATGACAAGGTTGGTTTTTATCTTCCATTCTTGGTTTTCAGTGACAAGAATGAAATATTTGTTAACATTCAACATTTAAATCTTTCAAATCTATGGTGCTCACTGATGCAAGTAATTCCTTCAGTCTCACATCTGTGACAATGTTACTTGCAAACCTCATACCAGGAATGCGTTAACTCCTGAGGGCCCTAGTTACTAACATTGCGTTGGTACAAAAATCAGGGAAAGAGAGCAAATCTGAGGTGCTCCTCACATCCTTCTAACGCTGTGAAGATAGAGTCTCTATGCAATAAATAGATCCCAAGGGGCACCTGCGTGGCTGAGTCAGTTAAGCATCAGCCTTCGGCTTAGGACTAATCTCAGAGTCCTGGGATCGAACCCAGTATCAGGCTTCCTGCTCAGTGAGGAGTCTGCTTCTCCCTCTCCCTCTGCTCCACCACTCCCACCCCTCCCCCCACCCCCATTCATATGCACACGCATGCACTCTCTCAAATAAATAAAGAAAATCTTTTAAAAATACAAAAATAAGGGGTGCCTGGGTGGCTCAGTGGGTTGGGCCTCTGCCTTCGGCTCGGGTTGTGATCTCAAGGTCCTGGGATGGAGCCCCGCATCAGGCTCTCTGCTCGGCAGGGAGCCTGCTTCCTCCTCTCTCTCTCTCTGCCTGCCTCTCTGCCTACTTATGATCTCTGTCAAATAAATAAATAAAATCTTAAAAAAAAAAATATATATATATATATATATATATAAAAATATGAGCACCTGGACGGCTCAGTCACTTAGACATCTGCCTTCAGCTCAGGTCATGATCCCAGGGTCCTAGGATCAAGCCCCACATCAGGCTCCCGGTTCAGCGAAGTCTGCTTCTCCCTCTCCTACTGCTCCCCCTGCTTGGACTCTCTCTCTCTCAGTCAAATAAATAAATATATAAATCTAAGAAAACAAAAATAAATATATCCCAAATATTATACCAGTTGAGTAGCAGAAACAGTATCAAGAATTACCATCACAAAGAAATGCAGTCAAGAGTAAGCTCACATTTTTTAAAAGAGATTTTATTCATTCATTTTGAGAGAGAGAGAGCACGCACACAGAGGGAGGGGCACAGGGAGAGGGAGAGAGCATCCCCAGCAGACTCCATGCTGGGTGTAGAGCCCCACATGGGGCCTGATTCCACGACTGCAAGATCATGACTGGAGAGGAAACCAAGAGTTGGACACTCAACCAAGTGAGCCACCCAGGCACCCCAAGAGAAAGCTCACACTTCTAAAAATCATTTTTAAAATCAGCCTGATTCCAGGGGTACATGGATGGCTCAGTCATTAAGCATCTGCCTTCAGCTCAGGTCATGATCCCAGCATCCTGGGATCCAGCCCCACATCAGGTTCCCTGCCCTGCGGAAAGCCTACTTCTCCCACTCCCACTCCCCCCGCTTATGTTCCCTCTCTTGCTGTCTCTCTCTCTCTCTCTGTCAAATAAATAAATAAAATCTTTAAAAAAAAAAATTAGCCTGATTCTTCAAAGTTATCAAAAGCTACAAACAACTCCAAAATTCCAATGGCTAGACAGGAGGTATTTCAGCCCTAAAGGCAAAGAAGAAAAAGCATTTTAAAAAGTAGTAAGGGGCACCTGGTGGCTCAATCCACTGAGCACTCCCTTAAGTTCAGGTCATAATCCCAGGGCCCTTCCCCGCAGTAGGTCTCCCTGCTCAGTGGGACGCCTGCTTCTCCCTCTCCCTCTGCTGCTCCCCCTGCTTATGCTCTCGCTGTGTCAAATAAATAAATAAAATCTTTAAAAATAAATAAGTAAATAAGTAATGGCCTTCTCTTTCTGGTGACGGATAACCAAATTCTCCTACCTGCCTCGGGTCAGCCCCTAGGGAATTCATCTATTATGCCATCACGAAGGGCCGTGTGATCCAAGAGCAGGGACTCCAACCAGACACCCCCCCACGGAAGGGACAGTGATTACACCAGATGGAGACTGTGTGCCACGTTCTACGTTACAGATCATAATTCAAGAGTTTGTAAGTCAAGCTTCTAAGGGTCACAGACAGAAAAGAGCCTCTAATATCCAAATGCTTAATGACAGGCACTTCTAGAAATCAGGTAATATAAAAACCTACCTGCTATTTCTTTTGTCAAAGAGCAAATAAGACTGCTGCTGATCAACTTTAACAAAGTAGAAATGGGGGACATCCTCCCAGAATAAGAAAAAATTTTATTTGGTCAATTTGAAGCAATGAGGATTTAAAAAAAAAAAAAAAAGAACCTCCCCAAATGATGTGAATGGGCAGCCAGAATTGAGAAACATGGGTCCACCCTAAGTTTTGAAACAAACTAGCAAGGGCTGCTTAACTAGTGAGATAAGGGAAATATATTCAAAGGAGGTTTGGCCTTTGCATATGACCATTTGAAATGATTATCTCCAGCAAAAGACCAAACGTCACTCAGTGATCATTCACCCTGAAAATCTGGGACATGTATTCCACACAGATAAGGTTCTTTCAGTTCTAAAAGCTTATAATCTGTCCAACCATTAACAATCCATTAAATACTGGGCCAACTATGTATCAGGCACTGTGCTAGATGATAGGAATTTACAAAGAAAAAGATCAAAGCTTAGTCCTTACCCTCAAAGAACTTACAGTTTGGTAGGAATTCAAGGTAAAGAGGCACTTAACAGACAGTGAGAGAAATGCCAGAAAGGGTCAAGTACAAGGAGCTGTGCTAGCAGTTAGGAGAGTTCTTAACCCCACCTGCGATATTACGCATCAGGTTTCCAAAGAAAACTCACCTATAAACCAAGATCTCGAAGCTTTAGGATAGTGTGTAAAAGGTGGAAAGAGAACCATTCCAGAAATAACTGCCAATAAAGGGGCAGGCTCTGTGCGTGAGCGGGTCAAGCATTCGGGAGATGAGGCAGGAACTGGGTCACCAGAGCCGCCTGACAGGACTAAAGGGCACAGATAAGATCAGAGCTGTTTCAGATGATCACTTCTAAGAAAGGTCACTGCGATAACAGTGACTCGGGATGGGAGGGACATCGGATGGGTAAGCAGCGGCACCGGTCACCAAACTACACAACAGCAGAGTTTTGCCAAGAGGGTGGATGAGGAGAGGTCAAGCGCGGAAATGGTGGCTTCGCTGTGACTACGGGGCCCGAGTGCAGATGCCCACCAAGCAGCTGGACACAGACACGTGAAGCGCAGGAAGGAGATCTACGGCTCAGGAAGGAGGCTACGGATAACAATTTGGAAGCTGTCAGCATAAATCTACCTTTGTGTATCTTACATAAAGATACACAATAGATGATATTGTGATATATAAAGATGATACAGATAGATAGATAGATAGATGATAAATAAAGCCTTCGCTGTGCATGAGCTGGCCCAAGGAGAGCACATGTAACAGAGGAAAACGCCTAGAACAGAATCCTGAATAATGGCAATTCTAAGTGGAGCTAAGAAAGGGACTAGGAAAAGGTCCTGGGGGGTGGGGAAGTGCACGTTAAAACGATGGTGCCGGGGCGCCTGGGTGGCTCAGTGGGTTAAAGCCTATGCCTTCAGCTCGGGTCATGGTCCTGGGGTCCTGGGACCGAGCCCCACAGTGGGTTCTCTGCTCTGCAGGGAGCCTGCTTCCTCCTCTCTCTCTGCCTACTTGTGATCTCTGTCTGCCAAATAAATAAATAAAATCCTTTTAAAAAAAAAAAGATGGTGCCAGAGAGGCATTTCAAGGGCAGGGAAGACCTAAAGGATAGCCACTGGACTTAGCCACAGGGGTTACTGGTGACCTTGGGGGAATGGAATTTAAATGTCGTAGCTGAGGAAGAAACCAGACTGGTTTCCAGTGGGTTCAAAGGATACAGACAATTATTTCAAGAAGTTGATTTGTAGTTTATAGAAGGGAGAAGAGTAAAAAGCAGCTAGAGGGTAAAGGACTGAATATGCCAGATTTTATTTAAGTTTTATAAGAGAGACATGTATAATGTTGATAAGAAAAGATACACAAAGGTAGATTTCGGGGCACCCGGCTGGCTCAATTGTAGAGCATTGTGACTCTTGAGCTTGGGGTTGTGAGTTCCTGCCCCACAATGGGTATAGAGATTACTCAAAAATAAAATCTCTTTAAAAAAAAAAAAGGTAGACTTAAAGATCAAGGAAGAGATCAAAACAGACCATTGATAGGGTTAATGGCAGGAAGTGAAGGCTTCCCAATCTGGTAGCTTCTGTTCCATCTATACATTAAGAAACCAAAATTCTTACTTAACTGAAGGGAAAGTGAATGTAGAACAATGACAAACATTTGAAAAAGCCTTAGTGGCAAATCCCCAGGACGGGTCACTCAAAAACACAGAGGTTGGGGCGCCTGGGTGACTCAGTGGGTTAAGCCTCTGCCTTCGGCTCAGATCATGATCTCAGGGTCCTGGGATTAAGCCCCACATCAGGCTCTCTGCTAGGCGGGAGGCCTGCTTCCCCCTCTTTCTCCGCCCGCCTCTCTGCCTACTTATACTCTCTCTCTCTCTCTCTGTCAAATAAATAAAATCTTAAAAAGAAAAAAACAAAAAAAAAAAACAAAAAACCACAAAGGTTGCCAGGCAGGACTCAAGGGTCCAGGAAACTTTGGAAACCATGAAGGCAGACAGCTGTATCCATCTAGGCCTAGGGTTTTGCTAGGTAGGTAAAACAAAACGAAAATAAAGAGAGAATACTGGCCAGCAGTTTAAGCAAAGAACTGTGAAATCTAAAAAAGGCAGGGAGGGAGCAACGACGGCAGGTTCACAGGAAGGGAGAGAGCACCGAGAGGTCCAGCGCGGTGGACTTGATGACACTGAAGACGCGACGCAGCGACAGTCACTGAACAAGAGCACTGGGAGGGCACTGAAGAGCAGATACGATCCCTCCCATCTTTAAATTTTCAGAAATGAAGCAGTTCCAGATGGACACGACAGAGAGTGTGTCCTTGGAACAGGAGGTGCAAGTGTCTCGCGATCGCAGTCAGGGAAGAAAGCGGACTTGGGAAGAACAAAGAACGGAGAGGACGGGCCCACTGAGGTGCGGGATCAGTCATCCGCACAGACGCTGGGGTGTCCCGTCTCTGATGACAATAAAGGAAGAAAGAAAGCCCACAAACCAGCGCCACCCTTAGGGGGTTTGGGGTTGGGGGTTTTGTTTGTATTGTTTTTTAACAAGGGAGAGAAGCAAGGTAATGGACAAATGACAGCACTGAGCAAGGGAAGAGGGCTGATGAGCCAAACTGTAAGAGCTCCGGGAACTGTGAGGAGCAGGGAATTTCGCCCAAGGGTGACGGATTAGACAGGCTTACTGGAGAGGAGGAGGGGGACAGGATAGCAACCATCCTGAAGCCGCAGAACAAAAAAACCACCAGGCAGGAGGGGGATGGGATATCCTCAGAAAGAAACTGAACTTAGTTAAGAGGAAGGGGTAGAAATAACCCCGGGAAAACGCGGAGGATGAGGAAGACTGTACTACGCAACAGGAAAAATGGGACAGTCCGTGAGGGGACGGGCCGCTGGAAGGTCGAGTCAGGAGAGAGAATACACAGGCGGGCCCGAGATCACAGGAGAACACAGATGACCACAGCTGCTTGGAGGCTGACCAAGGAGTGCAGAGTTGAAAGGGATGACCGGTTTGGCTACTGCAAGGCAAGAGAGGAGAGGACAGAGGAGAGGAGGGAGAGAGGAGAGAGGGGAAAGGGGGGAGGGGAGGGGGGAGAGGTGGGGGAGACGAGAGAGGTGAGGAGAGAGGAGAGGAGGAGAGGAAAAAGAAGAGAAAAGAAAAGGAAAAAGAAGAAAAAAGAAAAACAGAAAAGAAAAGAATCCCAAGAGTTCCTTAATAGAAAACTGGCACCGGGCAGGACTTGGGCCTTTTGACAGCAGTCAGCATCGCCGGGGTTAATCGATCCGGAGAGGTCAGGGTCAGCCAAGACAGGGCTATTGGAATCCCACAGGCTCCACCCTACATAAAACAATGGCAGCCTCTGGTCTCTGGAGAGAGGGGGGGCGCCCTCAGGCTCCGCGAGGAAAAGGCCTAGAAGACCTGCCCGGCCCAATACTGAGCCGTCAGTCGTGACCTGGCCCGCGCTGACCGGAACGCGCACCAGTCAGGCTTCCAGTACAGGACCAGTGACTGAGCAACCAGTACGTAATGGCCAATAAATAATGAGAGGCTCAAGATTCAAGAAGTCTCGTGCCTCTAATAAAAAGCATTAATAAGCTAAACAATTACACTGCTACAAGGCTAACATATGTAACTGTTCCTGTGCTAAGTGCCTTACGTGCAGTATCTCATTAGTTTTCACAACTCTATGAGGCAAAAACTATGATTACATTTTACAGATGAAGGAACTTAGCCTCAGAGAAATTCAGACACTTGTCCAAGGTTATAAATGTATTAACGCAGCAGAGCCGGTAGGAGTCCAAACCCCAGACTCTGCATCTCCACGCTCTGTGCCTCTCACGGTGCCGCGGACGCTGCCGACCTTTCCAAGCACACGTGCTCTTGCACACACAACTCCGAATGGCTGCTGTCGGGCAAAGCACAGAGAAATAAAAGGCTGATCCTCAAGAAAACGAAGTCCGCTTAGAGAGACCAGAGAGAAACACACACGCGTGCGCACACACACACAGGAAAGCAACAATCCAAAAACTACACTTAAGTACCAAGATTATGCAAATGATAACAAGGGCTGAGAAGACAACGAGCTTCGACAGATTTTTAATTTTCAGTCCAAAGCAACAAACTGTCTAACAACCCATTTATCGAAGCTTTCAGATGTCTCAAATGGAAAAGATAACGTCAAATTCCTTAGCAAATGCCTGAGTAAATCATAGCGAGATGCCAGAAAAAATGAAGTCGAGTGGCCTGAAACAAATACCTGCTTCCTGAGTCCTGAGCCCGTTCTTTTTTTTTTTTTTTAAGATTTTATTTATTTATTTGTCAGACAGAGAGAGAGAGAGTGCACACAAGCAGGCAGAGCCAGAGAGAGAAGCAGGCTCCCTGCTGAGCAAGGAGCCCAGATGTGGGACTCCATCGCAGGACCCCGGGATCGTGACTTGAGCCGAAGGCATTGGCTTAACCAACTGAGCTTAACCGACTGAGCCCCCCAGGCATCCCTCTTGAGCCCATTCTAATCCAACCACTTACCCATATATGCCTTGTTTCCTTGACCTGAAGCTCTCTTCTGATGGAGACCAGACAAAAACTGGCCCCACTGGTTATGTCCACTGGCTCCCGTGTCCTGTAGGTCCTGCCTCTCGTGTCAATCTCAACTTCGGAAGTTTGAGGCCAAGCCAAAACTCAAACAGCCACAGGGAGGGGAGGCATGCACGAGCCCACCTTCGGACCCCCAGCCCCGGTCTGCAACCACACTCCAGTCTAACAGGCCCTTAGCTCCCACGCTACAGCTCAAGGTCCCGAGTGCACCATTTCTGTCTCTGCCTCACACACCTCCTCACCCCCAGACAAGTGAACTCACCTCCATTTCCTTTGCAGTAGAAAACAGAAGGATATCCTGGCTTTCCTTTCAAACCTCTCCAAGGCAGAATGAGATACAAATTAGTTCTTAAGTGCTCTGAATCCTCATTGAGAGAACTATGACATGCATGTAACAGTAACACATTGACCACGGAATACCCAAACAGCCTTATTCCACTACTAAAAAACCAACTGAGGCACAGTCATGCCACACATCAACACAGGCATATACCAGCGTTTAAAGCTCAAGCAAAACTGAATTCAACCTTGCCTCCCCCAGCTCTCTGCACCACCAAAAAAAGACAATTTTGATCATGGGTCAGAGTTGGCAGCCTCAAAATGAATAAACCTGTTCCAGATAACACTGCTGAAGTCGCAGGGGCAGGGGAGATGGACTTCAGCCACTGAACTCTGACATTTCTAGAGGTGATCAGTGAAACACGGGTACACTAACGGGAAAGCAGCAGAAAAATAGGGAGGCGCAGCGGTTCCCAAATAGGTCCACAAATTCCTTTATACTACTCCCTTCAAGTGGAGCCTTAAAAAGAATAGTAAGTGAAAAAAAAAAAAAAAAAGAATAGTAAGTGACACTTAATTCTCCTCCCCTTGAGAAGAATTAGACTCAGACACTTGCTTCTAACAAATAAATTAAAGCAGAAATGACAGTGTATACCCACACACTCCATCATGAAAAGCACTGCAACTTCCCCTTCACCAGCTCTCTCCCTTACTCCATCTCTCACTTGATCACTCACTCTAAGGGAAGTCAACATGAGGTAGGGAAGACACTCAAGGAGCCTAAGGAGCCTTAGGTTTCCCACCAACGGCCAGCAAGGAACCTATAATATGCCGACAGCCATGAAATGAACCATTTTGGAATCTCCCAGCCCCAGTTTAGCCTTCGGATGAGTATATCCCCAGCAACAGCTTCACTGGAACTTCATGAGGGATCCTGAGCCAGAACCACACAGCTAAGCTGCTATCAGATTTATGACCCACCAAAGCTGGGAGATAACAAATGTCTGCTGTTTCACGTCTGTAAGCAGAGGGGTCATTTGTTACATAGCACAAGAGAACTACTATCAACAGCACGTGGTTGTACAGTGGGTCCTGAGTCCCAAAGTACCACTTGGGTTCTGGGAACAGACTACCAGAGAGGAGCACACCGGGAGTTCAGTAACCTCCTCTTCTCTTTGGAGCAGTGATGGCTAACAAAAATATAGTGAGAGCAAGAAATACGGGCCATATGTAATTTACAATTTCCCAGTAACAACATTTGGAAAAGAAATTGGTAAGATAAATCTTAATGTACCTTTTTTGCACTAAGTCTTTAAAACCCAGTATGTATTTTGCACTCGCAGTGCATCTCAATCTGGACTAGCCATATTTGAAACCCAGGATAGTCACAGGTGGCTAATGGCTACTACGTTTACAGGAGGCCTAGAGAATTTTTTTCTGCAGCTTGTTAGCCTTTTAGAGATATGAGTCCAGAGCTCAAAGAGGTAAAAGTAAAGAATTTTTTTTAATGCCTAAGGAATTTTTTAAAATTTTCTTTACTGAGATACATCATTTGTATAGGTTCCCAAGCTAGGAAGAAGTGGCCTTCGTGGAAGGAAAGATGGAGGGTAAGGGCAGTGCCTGCTGTTAGGAACTGGAGGGACCACTTTGAAAACAAGAATCAGGGCGCCTGGGTGGCTTAATGGGTTGAGCCACTGCCTTCAGCTCGGGTCATGATCTCAGGGTCCTAGGAAACAGTCCCATGTCGGGCTCTCTGCTCAGCGGGGAGCCTGCTTCCCTCTCTCTCTCTGCCTACTTGTGGTCTCTCTCTGTCAATTAAATAAATAAAATCTTCAAAAAAAAAAAAAAGAATCAGAGGGACTACAGAGAACATCACCTGCACTTTTTTTTTTTTTTGAAGATTTTCTTTATTTATCTGACAGAGATCACAAGGCAGAGAGGCAGACAGACAGAGGGAGAAGCAGGCTCCCCGCTGAGCAGAGAGCCCAATGCGGGGCTCAATCCCAGGACCCTAAGATCATGACCCGAGCCGAAGGCAGAGGCTTTGACCCACTGAGCCACCCAGGTGCCCCGCATCACCTGCACTTTTAACCAACACTTCCCTCGCTGTGCGCTCATCTACCCATTTCACACAGCCCTACATCCATCTGAAAAGGAAAGCTTCAGTTTGTTCTGAAGCATATCTGGAAGGAAAAGAAAAAAAAAAGGCAAAGTAAAAGAACATTTGGCTTTCACAAAAACAGTTCTCCTCCAGCTAACACATTTGCCTCCCCTCCCCGGTGATGTTATCTTCTAAGATCACTGCTGTGAGGAGGAACAAATCAAAACCAGAGCCCTGGGCAGACAGTAATCACAAGCAAACCTCCAGTGCAACCAGAGGCACCCTTTTTCTCCTCTCCACTCCTACGTCTTGAGAAGCTAGATTCAGGCCACTCTGGAAAAAAGTCAGTTGTGTGAGTCACTGCAGCCATCCCAAGGGGCCTGGGCAAAATCCAGAGGACAGCTGGAAACAGCTGTTGTGAGATCAACTGCAACGGGGGGGAAGGAGGAAAAAGAGAATGAATTCATAGTTTATTACACATGATCCCATTCTGGCCTCAGAAAAGCTGGTTTTTATTTTCTCTCCCAAACAAAAAGTTGCTTCTCCCTTCTTACTTAAAATTCTTTTCCTAATGAAGGAAGGAACAGACTCACCACTCAAGCCCCCGAGGCCATCACCCAGTGTGGGATGCCACTCCCACTGTGCACCTCAGTGAGGGGGGTAAACAGGAACCCACCAGGTAAGAAAAAATTATTAAAGAGCAGTGGTAAAGGCAGACACCTTTGACTTGAACTAAACAATTTAAAAAAAAAAAAAATCACCAGGAAATATGAGACTGCTGAAATTTAGCAGAGAAAGCGCCTCAGGGAAAGAGGAGTTCCACTCTCATTCCTCGCCCGCTAACGAGGTTACGAGCACTGTCCATTAAGGAAAAAGGAAGATATGCCTGAGAGTGTTTCCTTGCAGGACCAGAGGCAACCAGTCTCTAGATTTCTAGTGTGCCTTCCTGGTAGCCAAAAGAATGTCAGTCTTCACACATCAACCCTAGAAGTCCTGGAGAAAGGTGGCTGACGTCTGGTCCAGGTATTGTACTAAAACAATGAGCTGTGTAACAACAGCTACCTTTCCCACACAAGAACGCCTCCGAGTGTGATAAGCGAGGGCAGAATGGGGATTTCCTGGCACCTGACACAAACTAGTCTAACCGGGCTCTGGTAACATGAGACACAAGGAACTGGGAAGCACGCTCCTCGCCACCAGGTCTCAGCACACCCAGACAGCCACCCTGGAAAACCCTGTGCCTCCAGCCCTGGTGGCTTCCATCCACACACACTCCACGGTGCTCAGCTGTGGATTCGACATCATTCTAGACACTCACGTGGTAGAAGCAGTCCCTGTTCCTCAAATGCACCAGGCAAATCACCCAAGAAAACAGCAGAGTTGCTGCCTTCACAAGAGGTCCAGAGAGATGTTTAAAAGCCGGTGAAAAATCCCTCCAACTCTCCCCGTCGCCCCCCTGCAGTCGGGTGACACTGTTCCTCAAGTTAAGATACGAAGGTTCAAATCTCATTACCCTCCCTTCCCCGAAGTGCTGTTTTTCACTATAAACCTTAGTAATTTCTTCCACAAATGTTTAAGTATTTACTAGATTACATCATATAGAGGACCTCTTGCAATGAACTTCCAAAGCTGGAGATCCTGCCAAGGGCAGAAGAAACTGTGAGGTGGGGAGGGGGTGCAGAGGAAAGTCTGAGTCAGCTTCCAGGGCCAGAGGAAAGTTGTTTCCCTTGGCCTCCCAGGTTTAAGATTACTATAATTAATGACAACTTGTAAAAGTCATAAAAACTTTTTCAATTGCCGGAGCTTACATCCTGGATCCCTTTTGTTTTTTTCTCCTCTATGTCTCACCTTTTCAAGCGTCCAGCAAACCTAGAAAAACAACTGTGGTACAATTCCATCCGAAATCCAGTCCTGCTCGCCAACAAATCAGCAAGGTTTAGGACCCTTCACCACGTTTCACATCATCAACTTAAACTGTTCAATTTAACTCTGGCTGAGTTTATACACCATCTACCCAACTAAATCAAAGGCCTTTACAGATCCTTCCCCTGGATCTTACTCTTCCTGCCCAAACCCCCACACACTGAGTAGAATCTCAAACAACACCTCTTGGTTAGCTTTTAATTTATGTAAAAGAATGCAGGGATGAGACGGAGAGACTGGGTCTAAAACGCGCAAAATGCGGGAGCAATGAGGGACACCTGGGTGGCTCAGTCGGTTAAGCGTCTGCCTCAGCCCAGGGTCCTGGGACCGATGCCCGAGTCAGGCTCCCCGCTCAGTGGGAAGCCTGCTTCTCCCTCTGCCTGCTGCTGCCCCTGCTTGTGCACAACCGCTCTCTGAAAATAAAAAAATAAAATCTTAAAAAAAAAAAAAAAATGAGGAAGGAATGAAGTTGTGTCTTTCCAAAAGAAGCCATGCTCCAGAAGCAAAAAAAAACGTTTTTTTTAATCAAGTCTCAGGACAAGATGACATCCAAGGCCCCTGCATCTCCTCACAACAGCCAACTTCTGTACAACACAGCTCAGCAGCCAAAGCCACTCACACTTTCATCCCCTTTTCCTCCAGAAAGTACTTCTGATAACCCCAAAAACTTCCCTTCCCATGAGCCCATGGTGGCTGGCACTGCAGTGATAACCAGCAAGGATTTTAGTAAGTCCAGTCATCTGTGTTGAAAGGCAACTTGAGGAAGCCAACAGATAAGCATGTCCCAGGCCCACCCTTGGGGTGGGGGCCCACCAGGTTGAAAAGGCAAGGAGGCTGTGAGAGGAACTGACCACCAGCTGTAAGGTCAGACTGTATTCAACTTAGTATGTTCATGGTAGTAACCATACTATTCTCTTCAGGGTTTTTATTTTCCCAACTGAGGCAACAAGAAAAAAGAATCATAATTAGGGTCTAAGGGCAAAGTACACATTGATTTTTAAAAAGTAAGTAATGGAGGAGCACCTGGGTGGCTCAGTCGGTTGAGCGGCAAACTCTTGATTTTGGCTCAGGTCATGATCTCGGGGCCGTGAAACCGACTGAGCCCTGTGCTGGGCTCCACACTGGGCGTGGAACCTGCTTAAGATCCCCTCTTTCCCTCTCCCTCTGCCCCTCCACCCTCTAAAAAAATAGTAAGTAACGAAAATAATTGAACCTGAGACTGCAGAGGGTCTGGTCACGTGAGAATTTTAGTTGCCTACACATACATCCATGCCTCCCACAGAGGGAAACTCTAAGAGGGAAGCACTGGAGTGGCCCGGCCCAGGTCTTCACAGGAGACAGGTGTCCACAGGCAGAAGCTAGGCTTCTTAAGGCTATAATCTGTGGGGAGAACTTGTCTTAGACATAAAATAAAAAATTTAAAAAAAATTAAAAAACACAGGAAGGCACTATTAACTTCATAGATTTAAAATCTAAAAGCAGGAAATGCAGAAGTTACAGTTCTTTCAGGAATGCTAAAACCCATACACAATATTTAAACACAGAATTTTAGATCTGGAAAGGGACTGATCGCTAGACAATAAATCGGTATTACAAGAACAATTCCAACACACACTTGTGTCCAAGGAGTTCAAAGCACCTGGCCCTAAGCATTACATATGTGCGGCATGAGGAAGACTGAAGCTTTGATTTTTGCTCTTTAGGATTTGTGCTAATTCACAACTCTGTATTACACTTATCTTTATTCTAAAAAGGAAGGAAGGAAAACAGAGGGATGGAGGGAAGGAGAAAAGAGGGAGAGGGAATGAAGAAAGGTACCCAAAATGTGTTTCACCTCCTACGATACGAAAAATGCATCCCACTAGGGGTCTCAGCTACACATTCCTTGTGTCTGTTTTCCTATGCTTTTCCTTGATCTTCTCTAGGGCTGTTTTGGGTTTTGTCCACAGTCCTGGTTTCTCTCTCTGTCCCACTTTGTGCCTTTTGCCTGTCTTCCTTCCATGTCGGCCTGTCAACCTCTTTATCTCTTTCCCTATCCCTGCCCCCTGCTCACATCTCTACACAACACAAAAGTAAATTTCACTCAAAAGCAAACAAATGTGGGGCACCCGGATGGCTCAGTCTGTTAAGCACCTGCCTTGGGCTCAGGTCATGATTCCAGGATCCTGGGATGGAGACCCACATCAGGCTCCCTACTGGGTGGGGAGCCTGCTTCTCCCTCTCCCTCTGTTGCCCCCGCTGCTTGTGCCTGGTGCTCTCTCTAATAAATAAATAAAATCTTAAAAAAAAAAAAAAAAAAGCAAACAAATGTTATAACTGAAAGTTCCTTACAATGTTACAAATCATCTGATCTGATTCTTCCAGTTTAGGAAACTGAGGCTCTGAGAGATTACATAACTTCCTGATCTCACAAAACTAAATAAAAAACAGAAGTGAAACTAAAAATCCAGGTGTTCCATTAAAATACTAAAAGAAAGCACAGAAAGCTTTTTTTTTTTTCAATTTATGCATTTACTTGAGAGAGAGACAGCACACAACACAGGGAGAGTGAGAAGGAGAAACAGACTTCCTGCTGATCAGGGAGCCCAATGCAGGGCTTGATCCCAGGACCCTTGGATCATGACCTGACCTACTGAGCCACCTAGATCCCCTAAGAAAGTTATTTTTAAAGCTCAGAGTGTAGAAGCTCTTTCCCAGGAAAAAAAAAAAATCCGAAATTTTGAAAATACCTTACATATTCAACTACATTCCAAACACATGTAAACACATACATACTTGTAAGCTACAAACAAATTCAAAGGACAATGACAAAATGAATGGGAAATTGTGCATCATGAATGACAGGAGCTAATTTCCTTAATGCATAAACATTACCAATTAAAGAAAAATTCTTTAATTCTTTTAAACCTGAGTTCATGACAAAGAAATACAAATGAATTTGAGGCATTTAAAAAAAAATCCCCTTATATTACAGACATATAAAAGATCAAGACACCATTTTTCACTTAAACTGTTGAAAAAGTATGGAAACACTTTGCCAAGAGGACAGGTAAAAGTCACTCTGCTTTGCCGTTCACAGGAGTACACAATTTTGGAGGCTGCTTGGCAATACCTATAAAAAATTTAAACATAACTGCCCTTAGAAACCAACAATTCCACTTCTCAGAATCTGTTCTCATGTACTTACCTATGTTCACAGAAGAACACACATAGAAGCGGCATTGCTTACAGTAGCAAAAGACTGGAAACAACCTACATGTCTAGCAACAGGAATGTTTAAACAAATCATGATTTAAAAAAAAAACACCTTTCTATGGAGTACTATGTGGTCATTTCCAAAGAATGAGGTTGATCTGTATAAAGGTGAAACAAAATGTTCCCTAAAACATTCTGTTCACTGAAAAATGAAGAGGAGACTGTAGGTATATAAAGGAGTACGCATCTCTAAGGACCTAAATGAACAGAAAACCTCTAGAACAGAACAGAAACTACCAAAGCTTCTATCAACACCAACACTCCAGAAGGAACTCTAGAACTCTTCCAGTTCTGTAAAAAGCTAAGTTCTTCTCCACAGCTACCATGCAATAACCTTCTTCAAAAGACTCGTCCCGTAATACCTCTCCCTGAACTCTTGAACCCTATACGATGAAGCTCTCTGTTCCTTCTCAACCCTTTCTTTACCAATGTACGGGCTCATCACCTGGGCTCCTGGCAACCTTTTCATACCCCTACAGCTTTGAATTTTTCTTCACTTTCAATATTTCTCTATATTAGCATTAACTCATTTTCCCCATAAACCTGCCCTATAGCCTTCCAAAGCCTAAAGGCCATCACTAGGACTTGGCATTCTCTTTGTTCTCCCCACTGCTGCTTTTCCACCAATTCATTAGTTTTTCATCAAACACTTCCTGGGTGACAACTGTATACCATGTATATTATAATAAAAAGTCAAAAAGAGAAACCTGACACCTGGTCCCTGTTTTAAGAAATGTGCAGCCTAGGACAAATGTTCCAAAGCACACCTCAAAGCATCCAAGGGAAGGAAAGAAAACAGATGCAGGGGAGGCACCCTAATGTCCAAACTGACAACTCTGGCTACCTCTAGAGAAGGAATTGCAGGTGGTGGTCAAAGTCACCACTGGCTTTACCTGTTTGTTTCTGGGTTTTTTATTTGTAAGAATATATTTACATATTAATTTATAATTTAAAATAAACTTTAAAAAGGAGGTGATGTCTAACTACTCTTTATGTTCTAATGCCTACCTAGCATGCTGTCTTGCATATAAGCGGAGCTCCATAAACGATCACTAAAGAAAAGCACAAACGGATGTGCAGAGTTCTACAGAGCAGAGTGGAAGGGAGGAGAAACAATCAAATTCTGTTGCCTTTACTCAACAAAGGTAATGCGGGGTTTGTCTACCTTGGCACTACTTCTCAGATTGGCTCGCTCGTCATGAGGTGGCTACCCTATGTGTTTTAGGGTGTTAAACAGCACCCCTGGCCTCTACCCAGCAGACACCAGCAGCACCGTGACAGCCACAAAAATCAAAAACGTCTCCAGACATCACCAAATGTTTGGGCAAAATCTCCCCAAGTTGAGAACAACCGAGTTAATGCTCATACATCGTACTACTTCCTCAACTGCCAAGACCTTCTGTCAACCTGCCCAATGATCCCAATGCTTAGTCCTCAGTGATGTCAGTCCTTGGGCTGACAACCCTTCCAAAGCCTCCAAGTTCAACCTATTTATTTCCAGCATGCTTTCCTCCACCATAATCATCCGTCTGATAACTAGTCCTTGGGAATGGTCACTACCCAAACTCCTCCAACATCAAGATCTCAAATTCGTATCACAAGCTCCTGTCCTTGTCTTCTCCCACCCGCTTACTGCACCTGAACTTGTCTGTTCCGGCTTCCGCGTACCCCACCCAGGGTAACGGGCGCTTCTCAGTACAGTCTGATAAAGAAACCATTAGGACCACCTCAATTCAAGCTGCCACTTAACTGAGACTTAGTAATCCTTTTATCCCACTTTTTGATGAATTCTTACCATATTTTGAGGTTCTTCTCCTCTCCTCAAGGTGCCAAGAACACCCTGCCTGCAGGCTACTTTTCTCCCCGAACTGAAGGAAGGAGGTCCTGGGACCTGAGCTTAGTCACCTGCCTTCTCCTTACCTCCTAGACATTTGGTGCTCAATAAACAGGTGTTCAATTCAGAAAGGAAAAACATCATGGCTTTATATTTAAAAGAGTGCTTTCTACGAGGGGGAAAAAAAGCTCTAAATCTCATTCTAATTCAAGATTTTATTTTGCAACTCTAAGCAACCTCAAGGAAAGTCGACATTGCCTCTCCAGTTTCTCAAGCTATCCCCGCCAACCGATGGCACACACTGCTGCTGCAAATGGGTCCCTGGGGTCATCATTAGAGCACGTAGAGGTGTGAGAATGAAGAATAAAATGTAAGTGCCAATGGTAACCGGCCATACCACAAATAAAGAAGTGCCACCCGGAACTGTGAGTGACTCTCGACGCCAGAACTCTGGGAGAGGCAGAGGAGTACCTGAACGGGCTAAGAGACCATCGATGGCAATCCCACATGCTAAAGACCCATCCCCTGGTTCTCTGTGAAGAATGACCAATATTTTCCGAGAGTACAACCGTTCTGCAACGGGACACAAGGACTACAAGTCCTTAATCAGCAGAAACCATGGCACAATATTTTTAGAATTAAATGTCCCGTTTGCACCCACCCTAATGCCTTCCGCAGATACAAGCTTACCATCAGAAGAAACAGGCAGCATCCACGTTTCACTTAAAGAACCTCAAGGTCCCTATCGAATCAAAGGCATAACGCTTTCCACCAGCTTCTGTCCCATGAGATAATTATGGAATAAGAAGCCTGGCAAAAGCTTTGGCAAAATAGAGCCAATCATTTCTCAAGACATGTTCTAAACGTTTTTCTTGACCTTCAGCTTATGGTAGCTTAGACAAGTATCTTAAAAGCATTTCTAGTGAGCCATTTTTGGTAACTTGGGAGCAAAATTATTTTTAGCTAAAAAAGTTTTTTTCAATCCCTCTCCCATAACTCAGAAGCATTTAACCAGGTTTAGTTCAAGCTTTCCAGAATAATTTTTCTTTGAGTGAATTCAAAGCCCAGACAACGTCCCAGCTTCAAAGGAGAAACTTTCTCCTTAAGAGGCACTGACAACCAAAATGGGCTAATATACAAGATATGTAAAAAACAGAACAAAACAAAAATCACTTGCCTACCTGCCACCTATCCTGGTATACTGTGAGATCAAGCACATTAACATTCATAAAATTTTTTGGACGCCTCTGACCGACAAAACATTGTTGTTACAGCATTCCAAACTATGAAGAGCAAAATGCGTGCCTGCACGGTAGAAAGTACGTCATACAGACTTAAATGTGATGAAAGGGAACATCAGGTTCAAGTTGTTTCCGCGCAGCACTCAAACCGTGATTCCAAACAGAGAGAAGGCCTCTTCAAGGATGGAGGCAGCTGCAGAAAAATGTGGCGTTCTGCTAGAAGACAGGTCAACCACATGCATACAACATTAACCAAATACAGATTTTCTTTGTTCTCTCTTGTTTTTCTTCCATGAAACAGAGAGCATCACTACTCCACCTACCACAAGGTTATGTTCCTTGAGGGGTGGGACAATCCAATCACCATCACCACCACGTCAACTTCAAGAACAACGGCATACATGACTGCAGGAGGACAGCAGTCTGTGGGTGCACCAACCGCCAAAGACTTTGGAAAAACCCCTATCCGTCCCCCCGCCACTGACCTACCTGTGGTTCCTCTCACCTTGTCCTTGCACGTGCTGCCACTTTTGCCTGGAATGGCCTGTCCCTGCCTCTCCTCTCCCCTACTCGCCTAACCCCCTCTTGTCTCCCCTACAGGCCTAGCCCCTACTCACTCACTCAGTCCTCAGCAACAGCTCCTGCAGAATGCTCTTCCTGGGCCCATGCCACCCAGCTGGATAAGAATCTCTTTATTATGCTCCCATAGAAACACTGCACTCATTCCTATCAGGGTACAGAAGCTCCTCTATTACCCCAGGTTGGGTCTGGAATGAAAGGCCGTTCCTAAGTCCACTAGTCCATAAAATTCCAATATGAAAAAAATCCAAGTAACCCATTGGGTGTACATCTAGTGAGGAAACACTGAAGAAAAATGGCTTATGGTAATGGTTTTAACTTGTTTTATTTCTCCTCAGCTCACTTCATGACTTGCCCTTGCCTCTTCACAACTGTCTGTGTTGTCGAAGAATTCACCCTGTACAAGTATTCGCCCATCACTTCTCACATGACTTCCATTTGCAACCGTGTCTACATTTACCCACCCCATCGTATCAGCATTCTTGTTATAATCAGAGATTTTAGCCTTCCGGAATAAGACACAGTTAATAATAAATATAAGCACCATCAACAGCCTATATACTAATAAACAACGTGACAGACAAAATTAAAATGGCCGTGTGCCACCACCGGCACTATTTTTTTCCTTGTGGTAAGCAGAATTAGCACACTTTGGCTCTAACACACGACTTCATTTTTCTATAAAAATTAGCAAATTCAATTACAAGTAAAACAGCTCCTATACTTACTCCTACATCATTTTAGTAAATTATTTTTAAAACAACACGAGCATGTAATACAAAACTCTAAAGGCACAAAAGACTATAGTAAGTCTTCAACTATACCCCTACTTCTCTGTCACTTAATAACCCTCCCCAGATACAACGCGCTATCGGGATCTTGTGATTCCCAGCAAAGACAGTCTGTGTGTACAAGAATATATGCTTTTCATTATTATATTAATAATATTACTATATTATTTTTATTAACAGCAGAAAACTATACACTTTTCTGCACCCTGAATTTTTACGCTTGATGTATTTGAGTCTTCTGTTTGTTCATGGAGAGCTGTCTCATTCTCTGTAATAAATGCATGATATCCCATCCTACTGATGTACCTTATTTTAGTTCACAGATTTCCTGTTGAAGAGCATTTTCTTTTGTTCAATGGTTTGCTACTTCAAGTAATTTTGTAATGTATATTCTCACACACAGATGCAGAAGTATCTGTTGGATAAATTCCTAGAAATAGAGCTGCTGAGTCAAAGAATACATGCATTTTACGTTTTAGCAGATATTGCTAAACAGCTTTTCACAAAGGGTATGTGGCTTTTCACCCCACCAGCAACGTGAGTACCTACTTCTCTACCTACACACTTAGCAATACATGTGTCTCTAAATTTTTGTTTCAATGTATAGTTAGTTGGTTCCAGAAACCTCCCATGATAAACTTCACAGGCTCCATTATAATGTTCCTTTTACTCTGCAGCCCCACAGTCTAGCCTATTGGACGCATTTAAATGTTGTTAAGTGAATAAATGAAGCGCCAAGCAAAAGAGCAGGGGCTTTTGGGGGGGTCTGCCTGGCTAAGGCAGAGGAGTGTGCAATCTTGATCTCAGGGTGGTGAGTCTGAACCCCATGTTGGGCAGAGAGATAACTTTAAAAAAAATAAAAAGAGTAGGAGTTTTTGCACAATGAGAGGTATACCTTTTTTTTTTTTTTTAAGATTTTATTTATTTGAGAGAGAGACAAAGATCAGGAGAAGGCGGAGGGGCAGAGGGAAAAGGAGAGGGAGAAGCAGACTCTCCCCTGAACATGGAGCCTGATGCGGGGCTGGATTCCAAGATCCTGAGATCATGACCTGGACCGAAGTCAGATGCTCAACCAACTGCGCCACTCAGGCACCCCGAGGTTTACCTTTCATATAAGGAAAAATGAAAGTGATTTAAATATCAGCAATGTTTCCCTTTTAGAAGGGGGAGGTAGGTAAGAAAGGATGGATGGATGGATAGATTCTGATCTAAAATAGTTTCTCCTGGGGGGGGGGTTAAAAAGCAAGAAATACTTGCCCAAAATAAAGTATTATCCTACCTTAAAGATATATAGCCTATCTTTAAAATTTCAAGAAAGCAGAGGGCCTCCCATGCAACTCCCAAAGGAACAGTAAGGTTCTTTCTCTGAAACTGCCATGGGATCCTGAAGCTTCTCACATTATTTTTCTTACCCAACTTTCCAAATAATGGACTCTCATCGTATACTGTACACAATCACAGAGTTGGTTAACATTTCATTCATTTGCTTCTGTACAGTCCCTGGCATTGTCCTAAAAATCTTTCAGGGGATACAATAAATCCTGAACTCTGCGCTGTCACTGGTCAGCACATGTTTGCCGTGGTCTCTGGTGGCCCTGCTTGGTGCCACAAGCACCACCGTAACAACCGACGACACATGCAGTGTTCATCATGGACCAGGCACTCCTCCAAACACGTTTTACTGTACACACTCACTTAATACTCACAACAACTTTGCCAGGAGAAACTATTTTCCCCATTTTACAGATGAACAACTGAAGCACAGAGGAGGTAAGTAACTTGCCCGAAGGACACACAGATAAGTAGGTATACAGACAATCTGAATCTAAGCAGTCTGATACCAGAATGCCTTTTAATCCAGGATCTTAATACAGTGTGATAATCGCTCTGATAGAGTTGTGCAAAGAGTCTATGTTCCCGAACTACTAGACTTTGACATATACTCAGTGTATACCTCTATCAGAGCAATTTTCACACGGCAGGAAAGTTACCGGTGTACACATCTACTTCCCCACTGCAAATTCAAGTCTTAATCACTGTGCCTGACACTACTGGACTCGATAAAATCTTTAACTGGGTTTTAAGTTAAAAAGACTGAATAATCTCGGGACGCCTGGGTGGCGCAGTTGGTTGGACGACTGCCTTCGGCTCAGGGCGTGATCCTGGAGTCCCGGGATCGAGTCCCACATCAGGCTCCCAGCTCCATGGGGAGTCTGCTTCGCTCTCTGACCTTCTCCTCGCTCATGCTCTCTCTCACTGTCTCTCTCTCAAATAAATAAATAAAATCTTTAAAAAAAAAAAAAAAAGACTGAATAATCTCATTTCTATTGCTTGGGCTAGTACTTCATATTTTCTATGTTGGTTCTCCTTCTGCTCCTGTGTGTTACCATTTCCCAAGACCCATCACTTCTAAGGCAAGATCTGCCTTTCAAATTGCACTGCTTGCCTGGAGATGCTGGCCAAATCTCTCAAGCTGCCTTGGGTACACTGTTGGGAGTCCTGAAACAGCAGACAGACCCGCACCACCATTCCTGCTGGGCAGGGTACCGGCAGTAAAGCTCCTACCCCCACCCCACCCCAGCAGCCACCAGTACAGATCACTGGCTCTTATCAGGAACATGGGAGTAACCTGAGCCACCTGCCAGCCCATCTCTCGACTGCTAAGACAGGCGCTTTCTGTGATCGGGTTGCACAAACGCCTGGAAACCTTACACCAGGTATGAAGGAAGAAGCAACAGGGGAAACAACAGAACATCTGGTGCCCCGCCTGCTTCCATTCACTGCGTGGGGCCAGAGACTGAGCAGGCCTCATTCACTCAGGGCAAAGCCTTGGGACCATCAAGGCTGTTTGGTGAGATCAGCATCACCGTCTAATGGAGGTCAGCATCCATCTCGAGCGCAAGACACATCCTCCCTGGCCTCATTCTCCAAACGGCTAGAATGCTACCTCCCCTCTAACATCCTTGTGGAGACAAAGGTCCACTGCAGAAGCTAACTATGAAAAGCACAGTTTTACTTCAGACCTTGAAATGCATAAATCTCTAAAGGTTAACAGAGCTAGACTCAAGCCTAAGCATGCAATCCTTAATGCTGTCTTAATGTCTGAATCAGAATCCACTGTCTACTAAACAGGAAAAATATATTTTTTGTTTGTGGAACCGTATCTCTTTACTCCCCATCAGGTCTCATTGGGAGAGTGGTCACATCCCAATGATGATGACCATTCCCTCAGTCCTGGACTGTCAGCAAACGCAGGGGTTACGTGAAACCAACAGCAATTATGGCTGCTAAGACACAAACACCTACTAGGAACTAAATCTTTCTTTCTCACAATTCAGCACCAAACTTGGTTCACTGACCAGCCTCCTGACAGCAGTGACATTCAATCAGGATAAGCTGGACATTCTGGATGCATCTGGTATAGAAAGTGTCATACCGAATAAAATCACACTGCAGTTAGAGTCCATGTGCAATGACTCAAGGCAGATCCTGAGTATCATTACTAACTCAATGACAAACAGGATATCTGACCCAAAAAGAGCCCTTCTAGTGGATAAGGACAGGATCCCAGCTGACTGGGACAGGTGGAGAGCTAAGGACGCCTATCTTTTGCCCAAATATCTTTAAAGGTATCATCAGTCAGAGATTTGTAGGGTATTCACATGAAAGACTGGAGATGCAGATCAGGTCTCTAAAAATAAAAACAAGAAACATTAAAAAGAAAGATTAGGTTTCTGACCCCGTGAGTCCATGAAATGCAGACTCCCACTTTCTGAGGTCTTGTACTAATCAGGCTCAGCCCTACCAGAGACATTTAGACTTAGTTTTATCTCAGTAGCCCAGGACAGAATAATCCTAATTCCAGAAACCTAATTAAAAAAAAAACCTACAAAAAATGTTCTGATCTCCAAATGCAGAGAAAAAGAAAAGCAAAGTACAGGGAGCGTGCATTGTAATACCACCATTTGAGTTTCTAAAAGGGAGTGGAAAAGATACTATGTAGGTACTAACTCTGGAAGGCTAGCCAGAAAACTAACCACAGTTACCTCCAAGGAGAAAACTAGGTAGTTGGGACAAGGCAGACACTTTTTACTTTTTTCCGCATTTTGAATCATTCACCATGTGAATATAGTCTATGCTTAAAAAATAAATGACACAGGCGCCTGGGTGGCTCAGTGGGTTAAAGCCTCTGCCTTCGGCTCAGGTCATGATCCCAGGGTCCTAAGATCGAGCCCCGCATCGGGCTGTCTGCTCCGCGGAGAGCCTGCTTCCTCCCCTCTCTCTCTCTGCCTGCCTCTCTGCCTACTTGTGATCTCTGTCTGTCAAATAAATAAATAAAATCTTTTTAAATAAATAAATAAATAAATAAATGACAAGCCAGGGTGGGGGAGGTAAACTCCATGTAAGAAACCCTCAGAGAAACTGTACCAGAATAGTAAGAAAGATGAAGAAATGAAAGACTCTAATTAGACCTAAAGCCAAAGTCTGAGCTTACTGCTTGCCGTCCTACTGAGCCCAAAATAACTGAAATGAGCACATCGTCTCCCTTACCCGGCTGAAGCAGGGAGCTGGTAGGATGACTTCTAGATGCCTTCAACCCTCATTTCATACTACCCACCATTATCGATCCAGTGATTTATCTACTGCTGATCTACCAGCTGATAGCAAAATTACAGATGGGATAACTTTGAGGCAAATAACAAGCAAACAATAATAACAAATTACCATATACACAGCAACTAACTATCCCATTCAACCTCCCCCAAATATGAAGTACAGGAAAGTGAGATAAACACATGAAGCCTCTAATACAATGCGTGGCACATACAAGCACACACCAAATCTTGGCAAAATCCCAATTCAAAACACTGGCCACTTTCTGTGCTCGTGGTGGGAGCAGCAGGCGCGCCTTCGACATGCAGACCGATGCCGGCAAGTTTGTGGACCTGCTCACATCGTGCCTCGGACATGCTCTGCCAGCAATCGCACCATTGGCACCAAAGACCACACACCCATCCAGGTGATCGTGGCCAACAAGGCCACAGGCAGGTTCAACTGTCAGTTGAAAACCTAGGCTATCTGTGGGGCCATTCGCAGGATGGGTGAGTCAGACGACTCCATCCTCCACTGGCCAAGGCCGACAGCATCATTTCAAAGAACTTCTGACTAGAGAGGATCATGGATGTGGAATATTTGTTATAAATAAATAGTAAACTGAAAATAAAAAAAAAACCACTGGTTAGATCCAAATTACTGAAGAAACTGAAGTCAGTGTTGACTTCTACAAGACTCAAGAATTACTGTAACTACATGGGTTACTGTTAGGTAATAGACAAAATACTTTCAATATTAAATATATGTCACGTGAAGACAATGAAGTTCATGTTCAGTGTTCATTCTTTCTCAATCATACCCTTTGGTTTGAGGGGCATGAGGCCCAAAGGAAAAGGCACTGAATAAAGAGCCACAAAATCTGGTAGAAGCATCAGTTTTGCTACTTCCTAGTCATGAGGCTTAAAGAAGTATATCTTTACCATAAGAAAAATAGGAAAAAGAATCACCTATCTTTTGGGGTTGTTGTAGGGACTAAATAAGAATCTATATCAAAGCATTTTATACACTATAAAATATTATATAAATTTAATTACTGTACATTTTGTACAATTTTAGTCACCAAGCTACAAATCCAAAGATGGTGATTACAGAAAAAGCAACAAAAATTATTAAAGAGATTTTTTACAAATAAGCCCTATAAAGACTGATTTTTTTTTCAACAAACATTTACTGGCTTCTTATTATCATTCTCCCTGATATTCATGGAGAAGCTGAAGACAGAAAGACTAAGAGACTGTTCCTGCCCTTAAAGAAGTCAAGGGGCGGGGCGCCTGGGTGGCTCAGTGGGTTAAAGCCTCTGCCTTGGGTCAGGTCATGATCCTGGTGTCCTGGGATTGAGCCCCACATCAGGCTCTCTGTTCAGTGGGGAGCCTGCTTCTCTTCCTCTCTCTCTGCCTGCCTCTCTGCCTAACTGTAATCTCTGTCTGTCAAATAAATAAATAAAATTTAAAAAAAAAAAAAAAAGAAGAAGAAGAAGAAGTCAAGGGGCATCTGGGTGGCTCAGTTGGTTAAGCATCTGACTCTTGATTTTGGCCGGATAATAATCTCAGGGTCCTGGGGTTGAGCCCCCTGTCCAGCTCCATGTTCATCTCAGGGTCTGAGATTCTCTCTCGTTCTCCTTCAACCCCATCCCCCCATGCTTGTGCTCTCTCTAAAAAAATAAACTTTAAAAAAAACTGGGGTACAAAAAAAATAAGGCTTGATAATTATAACAAATATGGCCTTTATATACTGAACACCTATTATGTGTCAGGCCCTGAATAAGCACATTCTATGTATCATCTCTTTCAATTCTTACAGAATACATTTTACAAGGGAAGAAGCTGAGTTTAGAAAGGTTAAATAACTTCGCCAAGATCATACAACTATGATATGGAAAAGCTAAGGCTCCAACTCAGCTCTGCCTGGCAGCCTATTCTATGTTTTATAATCTTAGAGCGGGAAAAGCTTTTCTAAGCAGGGGACACACACGCGCGCGTGCGCGCACATGCACAGCAGAACCAGTTCCTAAAAACATCAGGAGACCTTATTACATTAAAAAAAAAATCGGGGCGCCTGGGTGGCTCAGTGGGTTAAGCCTCTGCCTTTGGCTCGGGTCATGATCTCGGGGTCCTGGGATCGAGCCCCGCATCGGGCTCTCTGCTCAGCAGGGAGCCTGCTTCCCCACACACACACCACCTGCTACTCTGCCTAGTTGTGATCTCTGTCTGTCAAATAAATAAAAAAGATCTTAAAAAAAAAATTAACTGGGTATCTGGCTAGCTCTGTCAGTATGGCTTGCAACTCTTGATCTCAAGGTTGTGAATTCGAGCAGCCCCACGTTGGGTATAGAGATTACTTAAAAATAAGAAAATCCAAAAATAAAAATAGAAATAATTTTTTTAAAAATCTTAAAAAACAAAAATTACCTTCTGATATAGTCACTGAAAATAGCAGTGTGCAAAGGCACCAGTTTGCTGGTGTCTGTGGGGAAAAAAGAATAAGGTAACACAAGAAACAAAAAATGGGGGTTAGTTGTTTAGTGAAGGGATACAGGGCACCTGGGGACAGATGCTTCACTAAATACATTTTTATAACTGTAGGGTTGCATCTGCTTATGAAGTAATATGTGATAGTTTCAAATTTTCAAATTTTGTTTAACTCTATTTTGTTTCAAATTTTGTTCAAATTTTAACTCTATTCCAAAGTTATTTGATTTTTCTTTCTCCGCAGAATGACACCTATTCTCCTTTCTCAAAGAGCCATCGATGGAACAGCCTGGGACATTGAATTACACAATTTTCTCACCTGAAACAGGATGCTGGACCAGTCAGGCGTTTCTCTTGTATTGGAACGGATACTTTTTTTTTTTAACTGAAGTATGGCTGACAAATTGTTTAGGGTTTGTTCAGACTCTGGGATACCACTAAACCAAACAAGCATGTACTCTTTACCTAAAACTAAAACGGAAAAAACAATTCATCGTGAAGCTCAAATCCAATAAGGATAAATGATCCTCACAAAAGCCCAAGAAAATCAAACACAAAAGTTTCCTGAAACAGGCCAGGATTAAAAAGCAAAGGATAACACTGACTCTGAACTACTCCTAGAGAGAAAAAGAAATGCAAAGTAAGCATAAAGGAAAACTGCACATACACACAGATACTCGGGTATCTGTTAATCGCAGCATTTTTACATAGCTGACAAAAATCGCCAATAGTCTGTGATAAGCACCTTTCTGAAAGACTTCTCCTGTATGTATGCACAATGCCAAAATTAACCAATTGATCTCCAACACTGTAAAACACAGCCAGATCAAAGCCAAAATGTTACAGCAAAAATGGGGATTCAAATTTTTGGAATCAAAACAAGCAGCTAGGGACCTGTAAGACCAAGCAGAGGGACCAAAAAAATGCGTCTGTAGCACATATGAGTAGCACCTGGGGCTGGGGAGGGGGCTTTGCCAACAGAAACAGTTAACTTCTAAGCCCCCACACGGACCTTCTAAATATGACCAGCATCATTCCAAGTCCAGGATGATATAAAAAATCAGCCAAATCACCTTATTCAAAGTCAGGAGTCAGACCATGGCTTCAAGTACAAATACAACACCCAGAACACACGGTAAACCGTGCAGGTCAGGATGGCGCAGGCCGACGTGTATAAAATGGCCCCACATCTGTGAGAGCTGCGTAGCACCTCTCCCCATTCTTCAAGCAAGTCTGTCCTGCCTTTCTTACAGAGACACACAGGAGCGTTAAGACCAGAGGCCCGCTCTCAAAACAAGCCCTACCAACTCCCGGTAAGCCTTGCCAAAGCTCCCACTGTGAGAGGGAGCCATTGTGGAGACTTCCTGAAGTTCCAGCAAAGTCCTCAAACCCACTGTGCCGGCTAGTGACAGGGACAGTGTTCCTGCAAGTTTGTATGAGGTGCAAACCAATGAGTTTAAGCTTTGTGGGCGCTGGGAGCCACCACAAAACGTCTTCCAATTCTGCCAGGTTTTGCTTTGAAACGGCAAAATCCCACAATCCCATTCCCTGGAAACCAAGAAACAGCAGGTGAAAGCTGTCAGAGTCACAGATTCAGCGCATCAGGGGACAAGACAGTCTGAGGAGGGGATAAGCGACCTCATTTGCAGACACTTTTGCAAAGGACTGGAAGGGGGAGTAAGAAAAGAGGGGAGAGGAAGCTAAACAATTCCTGCTTTTTACCCAAAATTATTTTACTTTTTCTTAACCCAGAATCATGACCCACCCTCCTCAGAATGTTTGGGGCATACTGAACTGCAGAGGGAGAATAAAAAAAGGAAAAGAAAACTTAAGGCTGTAAATGTAACTGTATAAAACCCCCACGAGGATGACCTAGGAAACTAAGCTCCACGCAACAAGGACGCACTGTGCAGCTGCTTTTCTTCTGGCCAAACTGTCCAAGATAAATAGCGCAGGCTCATGAAGCCGGCGACTTCCAGGAAAATGGAACCAAAGTCCTCCTGACTCAGGACAAACCACATACTCCTGAAATAAGTCCCTAAATGAATTCCATATCGGTCTGTTTTGGAAATCCTTCTGGCGGACAGCAATTAACGCCCCCTCCTCCAAACAGCTGCCAATGTGCGAGGGAAAAGCTGCTCAAAATAAGGCAAATGGAAGAACTTCCCATGAGCCTCTGTTCCCCAAGTGTTCCAACTCAGGCAGTAGCTGGAGCTCACACTCAAAGCCCGGAGTGCCCCCAACCAGGTCTGCTCTTCCTCTAGTTCCACTAGGACAGTTTCTGCTCCCCGCCTTGCAAAATCCCATCCCCAAGAGAGTCCCACAGCAACCCTGCCTACCCTTCATGATAAATCATGCCTTGCCGTGATATTTACAATTAGGATCCGACAAAGTCGATTCAGCCAAAAAGAAAAAAAAACAGTAACCACAGTAACCTCAGAAACCACATGCCTGGAATGAAACATCCAATACTCAGAGCAAAGTTTCTTTTCCTCAGCAAAGGAAAAACCAAGGAACCAGCCATCCCATGGGAAAAATCCCACATACCAAGGTATTATCTGAAGACTTAGGTCCCTAAAAAACCCAAGTATTATGGCTGAACACACCCAAGCATTATGGGAAGTCTAAACTTCAAAGGCTGTTTCCACCCTTGGGAAAACGGGTTTCTAAGCAGTTACTCAACCATTATCATTTAGCAATTCAAAATTGTCATCTTCTTCATAAGCGGTATTTAACATGTGTCCCGTGCCTTGAATCCTCAGCGGAAATTTCTAGATGCCACGTATGTGCAGGACACATCAGAAGGAAGTAATATTATTACTGGTTGCTGTCTCTCTCATTCCCATCTTAGAACCTGCTTTTTTCATTCAGAACCCAAAAAGCCAAAGGCATTACAAAGTCCATCTGGTTGCCTGTAAAGGGGCCCCGATTGAAGAAGTAAGGAAGTCTCAAGGTTAGAGAGAACGGGCTAGGATTATAGAGGAGCAGAAATCAGAAGCTGAGAGGGAAGGAGGAAGGGAGAACAAGGGACGGGCGGAACGAGTCCTGTAAAATACATCTATGAATCTATTTCCAAGGTTGAGGTTTAAAGGAACTCCATCAAGCTTCCTCATTTTCAAGCACATCCAATGGGCGATCTGGAAAACAGCCTGCATTTTGTGAGGTGTCTCAGTTGGTATTTTTCCTGTGGCCACAAAAGAAGCTATAATAGCTTATGAAATTCATTCGTTGGGAAGGGAAAGGTTAAGGTCCACCGTTGATCAAATGGGCTTAGTCCCAGATGATGGTAATATCTCTGAACTGCAACACTCCAGCATCTCTCCGCAGCGCTGTAAAAGGCAGATCAACAGACTGCTCCAATGAACTGGAACAGGTTAGCTCTAATTGCTCCTTACTTGTGTGGGTCCTCTCTTCTTAACCACACCATCACAAAGGCGCTTTATACACATACACACGTGCACTCAATTAATATCTGAGCACAGGAAACTACACATTACGTTGCCATGCCCACCCAACACATTCAACAGTTAAATTCCATCCCTGCTTCTGTTTTCAAAGACCCTGTTCTCACCTTTAACCCTGATATCAATGGAAAGATCAGGTACCATTCACAAATCCCACAGCTCCCAGTCTTCACACGAGCTGGAAAGCAGACCAAGGGCCAGACCCCCCAGGGAAAATCTGGAGAAACAATTAAAGCCATCTGCAGGCCCTACTGAGGGGTAGAGAGACAAAGTTCAATTCAACAAAAATCCTAGTTTCTTGGCGCAGGCACAGTGCTAAATCCTAGGGATCCCAAAGGCTCCCTCGATCTCACAGTTTGGGCAGGGGTGGAGGGGCAGACACTGGTACTTTACCATTTGGTAAAGTAAAATGCGCTGAAACAGAGCTTTGGACACCATGTTTTAGAAACCGGCAGGATGTGGGAGGAATGGGAGCAGACACAAAAGGCATCCACGAGGGGTCAGTATCCCAACTGATCCTGAAGACTGAGCCTTGCGGATGAGAGACAGAGATGCTGAGGCAGGAATTTCAGGTAGGAAAAAAAAACAGAAACAAAGGCACAGAGGTACAAATGAGCCCATGTGGCATAGCATGCTAAGGAAACCAGAAGCCTCATACCCCAGACTCAGAGGTGGACTGCAGAAAATTCAATGAGGCTACAAAGGCCAAAGTCAAGCCAGAAGGAGGCCAAATGAGAGAGAATGGACTTTATAAGTCAAAGACAAACTGTCAAGTGTTTTTTAAAAATTAAGCTCTTTCAGGTGGGTGACTTAGTAGTCTGCAGGCAGGTTTGAAGAGACTGAGGACAGACGAGACAAAGGCATCCCAGCTCAATTTCCACAAACCAGAAAGAGAGCAAAAGGTGTTATCTATTTGATGTAATATTAACTAGCAAACCTTGTCATATCTGAAACGCAACCAACATTCTCACCACTCCTGCATCCCGGGTACCCCCCGAACGGCCAGAGCATCTGTCATGCACATTCCCAGTGGAGATCCCACGGGTTCCACGAAAAGTCCACTGCTCAGTGCAGGCACTGTGGTAACTCACTAGCTCTTTCAGTGCTTAGCAAAGAAGCAAACCTCTCCTCTCCCTCCTCCTCCTCTAACTTGAAAGCCCGTTCACCTCCTCCACCCGGAGGCCGAGCACATTCAGTTCAACACACTGCTCATCTCTAGTGGTCCCCAACTCTGACACTTCATCAGTCGGAAACACATTAACCACTCCATGCTGATAAAGCAGTGAGCAGGACCTCACGGAGCGCTGTACGGCAGCCTATAAGGGAGGCAAGGAATAAACAGGTACTGCTGGGCTCCATGATAGACACTTCAGATCATCTTGGTTACTCATCAAGCAGCTCATTAGAGTATGTATTAATTCTCCCAGTTCACAGATGTGTAATCAGGAGCTCAGATGTTAGACATCCTACCAAAGGTCATTCATCTGCTAAGTGGAGGAGCCAAGAGTCAAACCCAAAATGAGAAACTCTAAACAGTGTTTCTTTCACCACGCCACACTTGACGTATACGTGGATATCAAACATAATTACGTATGTTAAGGTCGGTCGTAATAATACTAACAACAACATCTCCCTTTTAAAAACTAAGAGAGGGGACCCACGCCATACGGTCTCAGACCAAGGGTTCACTCAGAATAGTCATAACTAAGTGATGACAACTGGGATCTCCAAATGCTACTAAAAAAGATTACTACTGACCATTGGTGAACCCCAAAAAAGTCAGACTCAAAGAATCAAAGCAACTTGGCTATACTCCAGAGAAATAGATCAAATCTTCCATACACTCTCCCCCCGGAGTCCCCACAACATATGAAAAACTCATGGCTGATTGTTCACTTGCTCTTCTCTTCTCTCTCTCTCTCTCTCTCTCTCTCACAAGTGATTTTCCAAACGTCTTTACCCACCCAAATTACAGAAATATGTCCAGGATTCACATGGCAGTTCTGATCCGATTTGCCCCAATCCTGGCTCAAGCAGCTTTGCACTACCCTCCTAACTAGATCAGCGCCAGCCAATGGGTTTATTCAAGCTGATCTGTGATGGATTAGATAATGAAACCTTAGCCATGTAAGCCGCCTGCTTGTATTGGGGCTGGAGGGGAGAAGAAAAAGAAATTCAATACTCCTAGGGGCCACCTAAAACGCCAAATGCACTCCCCGGCCCTCGCTCCAGCTGCGCACTCATCCAATTACTGTCATTTCCTTCCCATCATCCCTGATGCTCTTCCCTTCCATCTCTGAAGTGAGTGCACATAGGCACCAGAAAAAAGGCGTTTACTATGCTCTATAAATGCATATCAACAAAAATTCAAGCAAAGTCACTCACTAAAATGACTGCCTTTACTGTCGCACAAATTGTGAAAACCTTGCATCAAAACTGATGGCCTGAGAGAAGGCAGACCGGCGCTGCACGGGCAACACTCTGGTTTACACGCAGTAGAAGAGCGAGCGTCTTTCTCCCCAGTCCTGTAATCTTGAGGCCTGTCTGCACCAGTCTGTTTTACACCAAAATTAAAGTTAAATCTCTGGTTAGCTTCTGTTGTGTTCACATGTCAGTGTGAGAGACAAAAACATGACAAGGTGACTAGAAAATGGGGAGCGGGAGTTGGGAGACAAATTCAACTCAGGCTTGTCTCGTGAGTCACCCTGAAGAATAGACCTACTTTGAATTCAGATCCGTCCTCCTCCTTCTCAAAGACATTCCGAGTGTTACATTCACAGGCTTTCCTTGTGAGGCTTGAAAAAAATCAGTAATTTTTAAAGTGACTGTGCCTCAGTTTCTCCATCTACACTGTTTACAGCTCTGGTAGCATTACAGGTTGAACGTCTGTCTCCCCACGAAATGAGTATGTTGAAGCCCTAGCCCACAGGGCGATGGTACTTGGGGGAGGGGGGCTTTGGGAGGTGATGAGGTTTAGTGTAGGTCTACAGGGGGGACCCCCATGATGGGATTAGCTCCCTTCTCAGAAGAGGCAGAGAGAGATCTCTCTCTGTCCAGGAGCACACACTGAGAAAAGGCCACGTGAACACAGTGAGAAGCCAGAAAGAGAACTCCTCAGCAGAAACCGAATCTGCCAGCGCCTTGATCTTGGGACTTCTAGCCTCGAGAATTGTGAGAAATAAATTTCTGTTGTTTAAGCCACCCGGTCTTTGGTATTTTGTTATGATGCACTAGGAGACTAAGACGAGTAGAAACAAAAAACTCCCTAATTTTTGTGAGACATCATTCATGAAATTACTAGGAAGGAAAGCACAATATTTTTATAGCTCTACTCAAATAGTAGCACCATGTCCCACATCAGCACCAAACACCCAAACAAGAATCCAAAGAGACATGCACCTAAGAGGAAAGAAACCCGGAAACAAGCAAGTTCAAGAACTGTAACATACGCATAGAAATCACAGGCTACCTGGAGCCTCTGCCCTAAGACCAGGAAAAAAGCTTTCCTACTCCCAGAATAACAACTGCCGAACCCACTTCACTAAACTGGATTTACGACTCGATGGTCAGAAGCAGTTAGCCGGCCGTAGAATAATCACATAACCCACATCTCGCTGCCGTAAAGGATTTTGCTGAAAGCTCTAAGTCATAATTAAGGTGCACCTTGCTTTATTTATATAGCAGCCAAGTTCCTAGAAAGTTGCACAAAAACTGAATTTTTGATCATCAAATTGTTTACATTCACTAGAAGAGCTAACCGAAGGAAACGGACTCCCCAGGATGTTTTATAAAACCCAAGTTCCACATATATCAGACTTGCTTACGGTGAAATGAACCACCCACACCTATACATGTAACTCATTCCACTTTTCACCGTGTTAGCATTTCCAGCACCCTCTTTGACAACTAACTACACTTCTCAAACCATACTTCAATTTGCAGGTTGAATTTGCTCTTCCCTCCTCCCCCGCTCAGGGTTCTCTATTTGTATACTGTTTCCAGGGCTGTGCTAAATCCTCTTCTGTCCACATGAAGCGAAAGGCACAATCCTTCCTCTCACTCCCCTACGGTTCCTTCTTAGCCAAAGACTTGTCAGAGAAGCACCACAGACTCTCTCGTGTCCTCTATGCCCACTTTGGGAAGTAATGATTTACTCCAAAAGTTTCCTGATTATAACTCAACAGGGTTCAGCTTTGGAATCTACAGCTTTGAGCTGTACTTCCATTTAGTGGGCAGCCTTGGAAAATTAACCCCAGTAAAGGACTTCTGTCTGTAAAAAAAAAAAAAAAAAGTTAATCCTCTGACACTCAGAAGATTGAGGAATTTTCAGAAACAAACTCTCACCCCTAAATTCCTTGATTTTTTCCAACCCCTTAATCATTTGTAAAAAGTAAATTTCAACTTCACAGGCAGTGTGCGTTTATTTTGTACCCAACACTGTCAGGTATTACAAAGGAGAGAACAAAGAGAATATAGTGTCTGGCTTCTAGAAGCTTACAGTCTCACTAGGGGAACATGAATAAAACAAGGAACACCACAAGATGATGTACAAGTAAGCATCCGTGTAAGGGGAGAGTCTGACTGGTGTGAAAGTTGTCAGGGAAGGCTTCCTAGAAGGAGCTATGACCTCAGAAAAGCTCCATTTGTATTAAGCTATAAGGAAAACAAACAAACCTGCTTTAAGACCAACCCATATACTAAACAAGTTGGCTACTCTAGACTGTTTAAGTGCCTACTTGCACAGCACAGCGCCCATGGGCATTTCTACATTGCCACAATCATCTGCCCCTCCGCCGCTCCTTCTGCTCCAGCCGCACGGGCCTCTGCTCTCAGACCCATCAAGTATACCTCTTTCTCAATGCCTCTGCTCCCACAGTTCCTCCACCTGAACCCCTGTCCCTCAAATATGTGAATGGTCTATTCCCTCCCTTCACTTCATTCTAAGGTCATCCATCGGAGAGGTCTTTCCTAACCATCTTCACTCTCCATCCCCCTCCCTGCTTTATTTTGCTTCTTGGCACTCACCACCCTTTAATAACAGTTGTTGATTTCTTTACTGTTTCTTTCTATGAGATTATTAGTTACATGAGAGCGGAGTCTTTGTTTTATATATGGCTATGTCTCCTACGCTGTGAAACAGAGCCTGGCACATAGCAGCTGCTTAATAAACATTCGTTAAATGACTATTAACTATCCTACCATTGTTGTCAAAATGATATAGCAAAGTACTCGAGGTGTGGGTCACCCAGCATTAAATTTTATCTTTTCGGGAGCATTACTTCTCTTTTACTCAGATCATACCACAAATGTCAACCTTGCCTAAAGCCTTCCTTGACCATTTCAGCAGGAACGATCATCTCCTTCTTCTGGACCCATTGGCACAAATCCTTGGCGTACTTTGGCTCTAAATTATGCAGTGACTTGTGACATGGAACCGCCCCATAGTATCTCTGCTCCTGTTCTCTGGAACTTTCTCTCTCACACAGATACACCACACACGCGCGCACACGCGCGCATGCACGTACACACACACACACACACACACACACACAAACAAAAACCACACATACATAAATGCATGCTCTTTTTTTAATTTTTCACCATTTTTGTCTCTCCACCCAGACTGGAAACACCAGGCACCTTAAGGTCAGTGAACTTCTTATATTTTTTAGAAGATTTAGAAGTCCTCCTATACAAACCCTTTATTTTACAACTAAGAAATCAGAGGCCCCAAAAGAAGGGATTTTCTCAGAAGCTTACAGCTAGCTGAAGGCAGGGGGCTAGATCAATGATGATCTGAATACCCGTGTGACACGGGCGTCAGAACTACAGCAATGAGAACGCATGACCTGAAAAATAAATAAAGATCCACACATACACAGAGTGAGAAGAAGATTCTCTGTGGGACAGTTCTACACCCAAAGGGCCTAATCCACTCCTTCCTCTGCATACTCCAAAGTCCCTACACACTGCTCCATTTCCAAATACTACTATCCTTGGCCAATTTGAAGGCAACAGCAAATAATGGGCCCCAGGAGGAAAGGAGAGGAAAGAGAGGGGGGTGTCTGTTAACCATGATTGACAGAAACAATGAATGAATACAGACATACACAGATATACCCACGCACCAAACAGTGCTCACCAGCACCTACATCCAGTCACCTCTTCTGATCAGCCGATGTTAACCCACATCACCCGAAGTCTCCCCATGTTCCTCAGTATTTTTTCCATGGCCCTGAGCTTTTAATTCTCACAATCACTCTGCCTGACAAGAGTTCTGACGGGGAACAAGAGCAGGCAAACAGAACAAAAGAATTCAAAAATAAACAGCAAGAGGGTCACTTTACCCAAATCAACACAAGTAACTGAGTGGCCTCTGCAAAGGAGACCCAAAAGCGCACAGCAAACATGCCATGCTTAAATACAGCTCCGTCTCTAACACAGGAAGTCAGGCAGAGCCTTGAAAAGCTGGGAGCGGAGCACAGGAAGTCTTTTAGCACTGCAGGGATTTCCAAGAGTGGTGTAATGGAGAGAGCACAGGAATAGGAATTAGAAGACTAGGCTTCTAGTTCTAGTTTTGCTACCAGCTAACTGGGTGGCCTTAGGCAAGTCACTAGTCTTCTCTGGACTTTTGAGTCCCCATCTACAAAATGTGGAGGTTAAAACACTTGGAGACTTGAATCCCTTCCCAAAAAAGAAAAAACGAAAAACAAAACAAACAAACAAAACCCAAAAAGATGAAAGCTACTGACTTCCCCACCAACACCAAAAGTGCATGTAAACTACCCAACGTAAGAGTCTTCCAAGCCTATCCTGGTGAAGAACCCCTGGAAAAGATGATATCTCTGGTCCCCTCTATCTCTAACATTCTATGATTCTAAGAGAATTAGGCAGGTCTCTAAACAATTGCTCCACCATTTCACAGCAACTCTTCTTCCAACGGAGACCAAATCCTAAAAGGTCCGAAGGCTTCCGCTCTTCTTCCAACTACAAAGCCAACTGACATCATCACTACCTTTCCCATTCCCTACCCAAAACAACCAGCTTATCCTTGAGTCCACGACTCAGAATCCAGTCTCCCAACAGCCCCACAAATTTTCTTTTATATCCCAGGACATTAAAGAGCTGGTGGGCATCCTCGGCCGCGCAAGAAGCAACTGGCAAAAGAAGGAGGGGCACGTCCTGTGTCTCTCTCCAGACTCATTAGCATTGCTCCACAAACTTAATGAGACCGAGTACCACGGCGTCCCCACACCACTACCGAACTCCTGGTACTTCTCACACTCCTTGTGTAACTGATTGAACCCACAAGCTAAGCCACATCCCCTTTGGGCTCTCGAGGAGTTTTCTCGCTTTTCACTCTCTCCCTTATAACGCCGCTCCCCTGCCTCATCGCCGCGTGTGTCTAGAGCTGCCAAAACGATGTGATTCAAGTCTCCACCACTCCCCCCCACCTCCGCCCCTCGCCCCGTCCTCGACTCAGTGCAGCGGCTCTCTGGGCAACAGACCCAGGATCTCCCGGCTTCCACTCCACCCCAAGGAACTAAGGAAGGGTCTGAAGAAATGGAACCCGCCTCAACCATGTTCGATTTTCCCACCAAAACCTATTCACGCGTCGAGCCCCTCGCACCCCGAGGAATCGGGACCCTCTCGGGCACCCAGGGATCCTCCTGCACTCTTCGCCTCCAAGCCCGGGGAGCCCGCCCCACCTTCCCCACCAGGCCCCGACCGGCCCCCTCCCACCTCCAAGCCAGGACCCCCGCAGGCCCTCCCCCTCCCGGCCCCGGTACCCCCGCCGCCCTCGCGGCCCCCGCGCCGCACCCCCGCCGTAACGGGGAGCCGTCCCGCGCGGTCACCTGCATCCCGCCGCCGCCGTCGGCCGCCGCCTCCTCGGTGCGCGGCCGCTTGCTCAGGCCGGGCTCGGCTCCGTCTCCTCCCCCTCCGGGCACCGGCAGCTCCAGCTCCGACTCCCGCTTCATCCCCCGGGCAGCGGCGCCGGGCCCGAGCTGAGGCGGCTGCTGCGGCTGGGCGCCTTCCGCCATCCGCCCGCGCCCCCCTCGCCTCCGGGAGCCGGGCGACCCGCGACAGGCCACCTCCCCCTGGGCCTCGGCCCCGACTGTCGCGACAGGCGGGCGCGCGCCTGCCCCCGCCCCCGCGTGCGTGCGTGCGTGCGCGCGCGCGGGCCCGGCGCCCCTCGGCGGCTGGCGGTGGCCGCTCGTCGCTCGCCGGCGGCTCGCTCGCGGCGGCCGGCGGGTCGCGACGGGCACTCGCTCGCGCCCCCACGCGCACACGCGACCCCGGCCCGGCCCGGCCCGCCGCGCGCCCCGCCTCTCGCACTCACGGAGCTCGCCCGCCGGCCCGCGCTCGCTCCTTCACACTGTCCCTCGCCACACGCCGGGCCGAGGGAGGAAGGGGGCGGTCCGGGCTCCCGAGGCGTGGGGAGGGCTGTTTGTTTGGGGGGTGGGGGAGGAGGGGCCCGGGGCCGGAACGAGCTGACTGGCCGGGAGCCTCCGACCCGCCACTGTGGCAGCCCCGGGAAGGCGGGCGGAGAGAAAGGAGGAGGGAGGGACCGGGATCTGGGACTCCAGCCCGCGCGGGAGGCCGGGGCGGGGCGGGGGCGGGGGCGGGGCCAGCGCCCCTCGGCAATCTCCGCCGCCTCCGCTCCGGGCGTCCGAGGGAGGCCGGGAAGAGATCGGGGGAGTTCGGGAATCTCCGGCCCGACCGAAGGCTTGTCCTGGAGGCGCCGCGCCGCCGGAGTGCCTGCCCGCGCGGAGGAGGCGGAGTTTGCGCTTTCAGGGCGGGGCCACAGCCCAGGGCGGGCGGAGCTTGAGAGGCCTAAGGGCTAGGGAGGGCCAGTCCTGCGAAGCAGCGACCGGAGTTCGCCTAGGTGGCCGCGATGGTTCCAGGCGGGGAAAGAGGCGCCGTGAAAGGTTCTTAGCCTGCTCCTCTTCTCGCAGAAGAAAGAGACCTCGACTTGGAAGGTCCAGGAATTAAGCCACCACTACACGGCTCTCCCCTGTTCTGAACGACTAATCATAATTATCACCGCATTCCTGATCATCGTAATAACACCTGATGCTTTAAGAGTTCGCACAAGGCATTCACAGACCCCTTCTGAAGCTGTTGTTGTAGGCAGAGTAAATACCATTATCTCGGTTTCATTGATGATGAACATGAACCTGAAACTTGGTTAAGTACTGCTCCTAAAAAGTGTTAGATCCAGAGCTCAGTATACCATATCATATTTTCTGCATCTTGCTGCCTGTGCAGCACTTTGTCGCTTCTCGACGTCCTGCAGCTGGAGATATATGTGCAGCAGTAGGTGTTCTCTCCTACCAGACTGTAAGCACCAAGAGCGCATCTACTTCCTCTGAGTTCCACATATGCTGTGTACATTATAGGGATATGGTGATGCTATGTGAATGATCTGGATTCTGCTACCCAGCTTGACCAAATGACTTCATCTCTCCGGACCCCTGCTCCATCGTTTGGAAAATGAGGAGCTAGTTTAGGTCGGTGGTTGGCAACCAGAGCAATTTTCCCGGTCCTCTCTCTCCCAGAATGTTTGTCAACATCTGGAGACATACTTGTTTGTTAAAGCTGTGAGGGGGATGGGGGATAAATCTGGTATCTGGTGGGTAGAGGCCAGGAACATTGTCCAACATCCTGCTATGAACAGGAGAGTCCCCACAACAGTTATTCAGCCCAAAATGTCAATAATGCTGAGGTTGAGAAACCCTAACTTAGATGATTTCTAAGGTCATTTCCAGATGGGCGTATGATTTGTCCTTTGAACTTGGGTTTAATCTGGCTAGTGCTATAATAGTACAGTGGTAAAGATCCTTGCTTTGGAGTCAGACCAACACAAATTTGAATCCAAGATTTACCACCTACTACCCATGTAATGCTGAGCTAGTGATGACGGAAGAATTCCTATACAGAAGGGATTTAGGGCCCGCACACTGCTTGGAAGTCAAGACTGAAGCCTTGAAGCTGAGTTTTCATAGCAAGCACATTTTTTAAAGTCTAAGCTGTGTTATAGATCAATAAAAATAACCAAGTTTTAGCTCTGCCACTTGCAAGTCTCATTTGACTTGTAAAACCTTCCTTTCCTCTCTATGCCTCACTTTCTTCATCTAAAAATCAAAATAGGGGCGCCTGCGTGGCTCAGTGGGTTAAGCCTCTGCTTTCGGCTCAGGTTGTGATCTCAGGGTCCTGGGATTGAGCCCCATATCAGGCTCTCTGCTCAGTAGCTCTGCTTCTCTGCCTACTTGTGATCTCTCTCTCTCTCTCTTTCTCTGTCAAATAAAAATATAAAATCTTTTTTTAAAAAAATTAAGATAATAATAGTACCTCCCTGGGATGCATGGGTGGCTCAGTCGGTTAAGCGTCTGCCTTCGGCTCGGGTCATGATCCAAGGGTCCTGGGATGGAGTCCTGAGTCAGGCTCCCTGCTGAGCAGGGAGCTTCTCCCTCTGCCTGCTGCTCTCCCCTGTTTGTGCACTCTCTCTCTCCCTGATAAAGTCTTTTAAAAAATAATAATCATACCTCCCTGAAGGGATTGTTGTGAAGCTTAAAGGAGTTATCACATACTAAGAACTTCAAACAAATTGCCCAACAGTGAGTCCTCAATAAATGTTAATTATTATTATTACTATTACCATGGTCATTTTATTCACGTTTTAAATGAGAGTGAAAAAAGTTGATTATCAAGATCAAAGACTGTCAGTATCACTACTATCGGTTTTTAAATTTACATCAGATGGCCTCAGTGTGGCTGCTAGAGATTAAGATAGGCAGACAGAGTTCAGAGTTCCCCAAATCACCCCTCGGTATTGGGCAAATCATTTATTTTCACTAAGCCTTATATTCCTTGTTTGTAAGATGACAACAGCAATCACAGTGTTTTTCTAAGGATTGAATGAGACAAAATAATGCACTTAGCATAGCCTCTGACATAGAGCGACTGCTTAACAAGTGGTAAATATTTATCATCCAATTTGTTTAGTGATTGTAAGCTACTGGCTAGGGGCCCATAGGGCTGGAAGGAGAAGCCTAGCATCTCTTAATACTGCTACTTGGGCAATATTCAGGATTCCATTAAGTTGGAAGTATAAATGCCTGTAAGCTTCTTGAGCTGAATTAGGCAACCACAACTTAAGGCAGGGGTCCCTGTTGGCAGCACCCCCACAGCTGAGGGAGCTTGAACCCATCCAACCAAGCATTATGGCTTTGAAGAAAAACCAGGATATTTCCTTGTGAGGCTGTAAAACAACAATTTTTTTTTTTTTAAGCCTAGGGACATCAGTGGTGGGCTTTCTGAAAATTTTACCTTCCAAACTGGTGTCTTAAAAATTCTCCTCCCGTCCCTGCCTGCCTTGTCAAAATACTGGAATCTAAATGATGCTAGCTAGGTCCTTCCTGGCCTGCTCCATGACCCAGCAAGAAATGAGATTTGGGACTGGAACTACTTGTGACTCAAATCAGTGTTATTCAAGTAGTGCACATGCCCCTAAGAAATAGAGTGATGTGGTATAGGAATGTTTGAATGACCAGGCAGAAGAAAGAGAAATTGGACCCTTCCCTGTAAAGAAGCATGAAGCATTTAGGGAGAGAGAGACTAGAAGCCTGTGACTAGTGGAAGAGGCCAGAGGCACCCATAGTGACACAGAGACCAGATTCTTTCTTGCATATCACATCTACAGCTACCTGTCTGGGTACAGACTAGAAAACATTACAGAGGAAGAGGACAATTAAAGAACATTTTCCCAGAAAGAATTTTTAGCTGCAGAAACTACTGAAGTCCTAACATTTATTCATTTATCCACTTAACAAACTATGGGCAAGAGTCTAGGACACCAAGGGGAGTAGAATTGAATCCTGGTACCAAGGAGCTCCCAGGCTAGGGAAGAAGGGATGAACAAATAAAAAGACATGGCAACACCTCGTGCTAAGGAGGTCATCTCTCCGAGCAGTTAAGGATATGGCCTCTGGCATCAAGCAGACATGGTTCGGAATCTGCCTTGGCCACATATCTGACCTTGGACAAGACCCTGAGTGTCTCTGATGCCTACTTTCTTCATTTGTGTGACAAGCATGGATAGTTTCTAATCCAATATCCTCTTCTTCTTCCTTACTGGCGGGACTCCAGCTTTGTTCCGAACAGAAACCTGCCCAGCTTTAAGAAGAAAAAAAAATGCAGAATTCTCAGGTTCCCTGGTGGCTAAGTGTGGCCACAAAACACAGCTCTGGCCAGCGACAACTTCCCTTCCCAACTAATAGGACAAAACCCCAGGAAGAAGAGGCTCTTTGCCCTTCATCTTTTGCTATTTGCTCTTCCTCCTGCCTGGAACACAGATTGGGAAATAGCAGATCTCTTGTTTCCACAGTGATAAAAGCCACATGCTAAGAATTGTATTATAGAACCACCATAGCAGCCTTACCCATCTACCTCCAATTTATATTATTTGAGCAAAATAAGTTCCTGGTTAAGCCACTGTGAACAGGTTTCTACCTGCAGCCAAACTTAACGCCTAATTCATATAACCTATAAACTGAGGGTAATAATAGTACCTCCCCCTAGGGTTCTTCTGAGCATTAAATAATGCATGCAAAGCACTTAACAGGACACCTGGCTCATAGATACACTCAGCAAATGGTAACTTAAACCTTCTTCCTTCTATTATTACTCCTATTATCCTTATTAATATGATTACTCTATGTGCCAGCATCTCTAGGAGCATATGGGAAGATGGAACTCCGCCTGCCTAAGGGAGCTAGGACAAGCTTTACCGAGAATGTTGTGTTTCCTGTAGGTCTTTAAAAGTGAGGAGGAGTTTCCCAGGGTACAGGTTCTGAACAAAAGTGGGGAAATTCTTTTGTGCCTGCAACGGCTTGGGAGGGATGTAGTACCGTTTACCAGGAGAAACACTCTGCCAGGAGGTCATAGCACTGAAGTTGGGATCAGATCACTGGGACTGGAACCAGTTCCGGAACCAGTTCTGGCTGTGGTCCTCAAACGGAGACTGAAAGAGCCAAGAAGGTACCCGAACACCTCACACAGGGCTATCATGGGGCCACGGGAAATACAGTAGTCCCCACTTATCCATGGTTTTGCTTTCCCCCAGTTCAGGTCCTCATGGCCTGGAAGCAGATGATCCCCTTTCTGAGAAGCTGTTGGAAGGTCACAGTAGCCTGATGCTCCATGACAACATGTGCGCCATTCATCCTTCAACACACTTCATCTCATCGTGGTGGCCTTTTATCATTTCCCATCACCACAAGAAGAAGGGTGAGTACAGGACACCAAGATATTTTGAGAGAACTAGAGAGAGAGACGACATTCCTATAACTTGTATTACAGTTATTGTTATAACTGTTTTATTTTATTATTGTTGTTGTTAATCTCTTACTGTGACTAATTTATAAATTAAACTTTGTTGTAGATATGTACAAATAGGAAAAAAAAAAAAAGCATAGTATATAGAGGGTTCGGTACTCTCCGCAGTTTCAGGCATCCACTAGAGGGTCGTGGAAAGTATCCCCGGGGCATGAGCGGGGACTCCGGTAATACATCTTATGGAAGATCTAATCAAATGCCGGTTATTGTTAACCTAGTACTTTGGTAACCGACAGCCATCAGACAAGCTGGGGGCATCAATCTCTCTATTTGTAAACTCTTTGAGAATATGAGCCTTTTCTTTCTTTCTTTCTTTCTTTTTTTAAGATTTTATTTATTTACTTATTTATTTGACAGAGAGAGAGAGAGATCACAAGTAAGCAGAGAGGCAGGGAGAGGGGGGAAGCAGGCTCCCTGCCTAGCAGAGAGCCCCATGTGGGCCCGATCCCAGGACCCTGAGACCACGACCTGAGCCGAAGGCAGAGGCTTAACCCACTGAGCCATCCAGGTGCCCCAGAATATGAGCCTTTTCTTAATCCCTTACTCCATTTCTGTGTCCATAGCACTGAGCACAGAGCTTGGCACAAATATCCAAAAACTCAGCCCTCGTGCTCAGATCACCGCTGGAAGAGCAGAAAAAGAGACCCAGAGCAAAGCAGATCCTCTTAGAAAGTGCTGTCTTCACCATGCCCTCTTCTAAATAAAGACAGAGCTTGGGGCCTGACTTCTTCCCCAAAATTTATCATCTCTCTAATCAGAGAGAGAAGGGTAGATATAAATAGAAGAGAGCATTTTCTACTCCAAAGCTTTCTTTTCCCAAAAAAGAAAGGCGGAGAATACCCTTGATAATTCCTCGGCCAGAGGAAGTGAAAGCAGTCCCTGCCATGTGGCTGGTTGATCCCGGAGCAGATACAGAGCCTAATGAGAAACTGAGTTCAGCAAAAGAGGAACGTGTGATGTTTAAGCCTCATTAGGACTATAAAACCAGCCTTTCCAACACAAACCCCGTTATTGACTTTGACCTCACTTCCCTACCTCCCTCCGCTGGTGGCATTATTGAACCTGGGTTTTTCCTATAGGCCAGAACCTTGCCAACCCTTTTGCCCTTCACATAATGTGTTTGTCTGGTTTCTATTTCTGTAGTTTGATGAAGGATGATAGCAGGGTATTGAGTTGTTGTTCTTCATTTAGTGAAGTCACCGCGCTCACCCTACACCGACCCCCACCCCACCCTTAAGTTGTCTATTTTGTGCCTTGTCCCAGGTTTTTATTGCTTCCTTACAGAGCAGGGGAAGGCCTTTCTTTCTTTCTTTCTTTCTTTTTCTTTTTGGATTTAATCTCACAGCACATCTGTGAAACAGGTAGTATTATATCTCATTTTACAGATGAGAACACTGAGATCCAGAGAGGTACAAGGTCAGACTCAAGGTCACACAGGATGTTTGCTGCCAAAGGTCCCCCTACTCCAAGTCCCCTGTCCCTCTCCCTGTCTCCCTATGTCTTTATGGACATTTTAGGGTGTTTTAGTGTGGGTGGGTACAAATCTTCCAAGGAAGAGGGCACCAAAAAAGTTTAACTTTTTTGTTCACTGACACAGAACTTAACTGTCATGATCCTGCATTCTACGTGGACATAAGCTCCCCGCCCTCTACTGCATGAAGGCATCAGGTTTTCACAGTCTCTGTGGGCACCTGCTTCGGCATCTTCCTCTGGGACCCTGTCTGGCATTGACGCTGATCTGGGGGACCCCCACTGAGCTGCCCTGTCTGCCAGAGGGCAGCCTACCCAGGGTGTCTCCAGGAAAGGCTCTGTGTTAGGCCTTGCACCTCTGCCAAGGCCACGAAAAACTCTATTCCCACACCACTCTGGGGCCCTGGGAGTCTCTGAGAGGCTGTTTCTGGCCCCCACCCTGTAGGCACACTGAGGAGGCACCACTGTTTTTCGTATCCTTGCTGCATCCGTGTCCCCTCCAGGGCCTCTGGTGGGCATGGGAGGAACAGAGCTCCTCCCCCTACAGATGGCCCGCCCATCTGGAGCTCTTTGTCCCTCATGCCCTCCCTGGGATTCCTTCGAGGAGGAGGCAGGAGACTGGGACCCTCCAGAGGCCCAGGTCTGTTCCCCTCGGCAGCTCGCCTGTCTCTCTCCTCAGCCTTTGCCACATCTGTTCTCTTGGGATGGGAGGCCAGATAGGTCCCAGCTAATTCTGATTCTGGGAAAAATCTCTAGGTGGTGTGGGGCATCGATGGCATGACCAGGGTCACGAAGGGGTTAGACTATGGGAGTTCAAAGACCAGTCTTTTGAAACACAGAGGCTTTTCTCTCAAGCCACGTGTTTCCAAAGTCTATTGTGAAATTCAAAAGCTCGGTCCTGACTCTTCTCTCTCTCTACAGTTCCACGGTAACAGCTTTACTCCTGAAAGGAAGGGAGGGTGGGAATAGTGGAAGTACCTGCCAGAGGGGGAAGAGAGAACGTGAGCTAACGTTTTGGAGGCGAAGACCATCTGTACATGGTTTCCTTCTCCTGCCGACAAAAGGAGAATTTCCCAGCGTCCCCTGCTGTAGGGATGGGGATGTGTGACAATATATGGGTCAAAGTGAAGGAGGCCACTTACAGCTCTGGCCCCTGAAAACATCCCAGGCGACCCTCGGGCCCTCTTTCCCACTCTACAGCAGCTGTGAAGACCACCAGCTAAAGACAGTGATGCTCTAAGAGGGAAGGAGCCTGGGGCCTGAGTCTTCGACTGGAGGAGAGCTACTTATATAAAAGGCTGTCCCACCGGCAACAGACAAGAAATGAAACTGAACTGTGTTAAGCCACTGAGGTTTAGGTCGTGCGTGTATATTTTCTAGCGAGTTATACTACTTACTCTGAGAAAATACCTAAATAGTGTTCTATCTCATAATCAATGGATTAAAGATCAGAGAATGGGCATCAGAAGCATTAACCATTCTGATTACAGCCTGTGAAGCGGAAGGTGCATAAAATGACACCAATTCAGAAAACAATGCTAAGTATTGCCTTTGGACAACATTCAAAACCTGATGTCAAAAGAGAGTGATGGGAAAGGAACAGGAAAGACATCTCAAATCCCTTATTTCAACCAGCCTGTCATACTACCTTCCATACTCAGATACTTTGTAAGTAATGATTGAATGAATAAAATATCCATTAACCTATCGACTCTGATTAAGCCCAGAACGTTGACTTTCTTGGGTTTTATGGGGAAGAGCAAAGGAGACAGAAATGAGGAAAAGAGAAGAAAAAGAAAAAAATAATGAAAGGCAAGGTAGAAATAGGCACGTACCTCTCCCATTTCCCTCTTTTGTGACTTAACCCAATGCTTATCAGCCAGAACCCCTGTAATGTTGCCCTCTGCATAGTCACAAAGTAATCACACAAGTGAAGTTGCCATTGCTGTTTGTGACTCATGTTAACACAGAGCATGAAGCTGAGCATGAAAAATGCCACAGTGTGAGGCAGGCAAAAACCAGTAAGTTGGAGAAAGCCTTTTGGGGATAGGGGGCAGAGAAGACAGCCGCTGACACAAATGGAAAACCAGCAGCTGCCCCCGCAGGGACAGGGCACTGGCTGCAGTGCAGAGAGCTAACCAGAAACTCCTGCTCTCAGGCAGAAGCAGATCTACAGGAAGAATAAGAAAGGAGCTGAGCCAAGCCTATGTCCAGTTTTTCTTCCCCAACCTCCAATCAGATAAATCACTCCTTCTACTAGTCAGCTACGGCAGTGGCTTACAACCACCGCGATTTCTTGTTCCCATATCCATTCTGGACTGGCTGCCGTATTGTCTTTGCTCTGGGACCCATGACGATAGGCTGGTCTGTGTCTTGGTCATTACTGTTCTGTGGCAGAGGGAAGAGAGGGAGGGCCGTGGGCCATGTGAAGGGGGAGGCACACCCGTATTCTCCTCTTCGTCCATCGACCAAAGCAAGTTACATGGCCAAGCCTGCCCTCAATAGCGTGGGGGTATTTAATCATCCTGAAGGGAGAAGCAATAAATATTTTTTAATGAGAATATAATTACTATACTCCTTCTCCCTAGGGGAAAATGAAGACGTGGGATTCCTTTTCCCCAATCTGTACCCAAAGGCCACAGGAGAAGTAGCAGATGCTGTTGCTGCCATAAAAACATCCCTTTGGCCACAAAAGTCACCTGTGGGATCTGCAGACAGTTCCCATACATTCCACACATGTTATTTGCTCCCTAACTGGGGCACCTGCCAGAAGGGCTTTCTTTGGCTGCAGGAGCATGGCTACCTCGTGGACCCAGGATTTCCAGCAACAACCCCAGGAGGAGCCCCAGGAGCACCCCCAGGGACACCCCTGACCCAAGGAGGAACAGAAGTTGATGTCTAAAGTTCCCATCCTCCTCGCCTCTTGGTAGGACAATTTTGAGGCATTTCTACACAATCTCTCAGAGGACCCACAATGGGAGTGAGCCCCAGTTGCCCACAATGTTGACTTGTTCATAAATGTAACTTTTCCTCTCTTCCTTCCGTGCCTTCCTTCTCCATGGCCTCACTGTGCTTCCTGGGATCATGAGCCTAATAAACCACTGTACTCACATCCCTGGGTCAGGGTCTGGTTTGAAAAAAACAAAACAAACAAACAAAAAAAACCAGGGATGGACGTTTCTCCTATGAAAAACCTATTTCCTAATCTCTCATGATTCTCCAGTAGTTCTTTTGCCTACTTAGGCCCACAGCACAAAACACAGTGAGGAAGCAATTTAATCCTGAGCCGTAACGGACACCTTCTTTTCCTGGGGAACAGTCATCTTCTGGGAATGCACCAAAATGATCAACGCAAAGGGGAAGAGGTGAGGCGCCGCTCAGTGTTCTCTGGGCCTTTGAGAAGACCTGGAATTGTTCCTTCAACACGTACTTGCGAAACAGCAAGGAAGGTGATGTTGCAGACATCAAGGGAATGGACACTGTTCAAAAGGAATGGCCCCACCCATGTTACCACGGCAAAGCGGGAAGGGTCCTCCAGGTTGCCCAGCGTGCTGCCGGCATTGTAGTAAACACACTAAGGGCAAGATTTCTGCCAAGAGGATGGATGTCTATATTGAGCATCTTAAGTGCTCTAAGAGCCGAGATAGCTCCCTGAAACGTGGGAAGGAAAATTATCAGAAAAAAGAAGGAAGCCAAAGAGCAGGGTGCCCGGGCTTGACTCAAGGTCCAGCTTGCCCACCGGGGAAGCACACTTTGTGAGAAAGGAGCCTGGGCTGCTGCTGAGACCCATTCGTTATGAATTCATGGCTTCCTAAGTGTGAACACATACATCCATACCAAACCAACCAACCAAGTCCTGGACTGTAAGAAATAAATAAATAAAATAATTAACATCTGTATACCAAGCATTCTCCTATACTGAACCTCTCTTACTTATTCTCAAAATAACCGCCCGAGGTTGGTATCGTATTATCATCCCCGTTTTGTGGATGAGCCAACTGGGGCTCAGAAAGGACTCTCCCACATGCACTGACACGTCTGGCCAGCTCCCTGAGCCCTCGTTGGGGAGACTTCTGGCTCCTTGTCAAACCACCTTGACGCTGTGGCCAATCTCAGCGGGTGTCAGCCAGCCCCTCCTTAGACATCCCGGTGCCTCTCCTTCTTTCCAGCCTGTCATTTAGGATTTCTCAACTGCCCCTCTGTCTCCATCATCGCGTATCTTGTACACAGTTCATTCATGTCCAGCAAATGTCGAGCGGGTCCTAAGTGGCAGGACCGTGAAGAAGGCAGACCAGGTCCTAGCTCCCACAGAGCTTATTTTCCGGTGGGGAGAGACGGAAAATACACCCTATGAATGTTGGATAGTGGTAGAATCAGAGAATCAGAAGAGGAGGAAGGATTGAAGGGGAGTGGGTGGCTCTTCATCATCAGGAGAACAGAGAAAGCTTCTTGTCTGAGAGGGTCACTTTGAAGCTAAAAGCTGAATGACAAGAAGGTGCCAGCCGTGGAAAGAGATGGAGGGAGAACATCCCACGCAGGGAGAGCTGCTCTGGAGAGGGCTTCAAGGGAACACTGGCTTGAGGAGATAAAACTAGGAGGGTGTTAATAATAACGCTCGCCTCCGGTCGCATACATCTGTAAGAGGCAGGCGCGCTGGAGGTCTGCGCTTTGAAGAGTCAATCCGGAGTGGGGACTGATTTCTCAGCTTCTCCTTACTCCCCACCTGTTTGAGCTGATTCTCACTCAACACGGCTTGGGATCTGGAATCTGCTCCACTCCCAGCTTGGGTGAGATGAACTGCTCCTTCAAGACCCCACAGCTGGGGTGGCTCAGCCGGTTAGGTGTCTGCCTTCAGCGCAGGTCATGATCCCAGGGTCCTGAGATTGAGTCTGCTTCTCCCTCTGCTTCTCTCCCTGCTCGTGCAGTGGTCTGGCTCCCTCCTAGACGAGGGACTCTCGGGGAGCTGGGATCCGTCTCTCCCATTCTCTCCCCGACTCTAGTCTTGGGAAACGTGCAGGACACAGGGCGGATGTGCTAAGCACGCCCCCTTAGCACTCAGCAGCCGTTCCAACGCAGTGTTTCACACGTTGCTCCCTATTAACATGTCTGCCTGCCCCTCCAGCGGTACATCAAGGCGCAGACTCAAATGCCCACCGAGTCAGGCGGGGAAGGCGGGGCTGTAGCAAGTGAGGACAGCTGGGGAAGCGATGGAAAACTAATTTTCACATGATGTCGGAAAATTTGGCTTTTTATGTGAAATCCCCAGATACTTAAACGTTGGCAGCTAATTATTTGGAAAAGTTAAATGCGTTCTCAAGTGCATTTTAAGTGCATTTGCAATAAAAGGCGTCCTAAGTGCATTTTATTCCCACGGGTATTCTCAGGATCCCACATAACAAACGACAAAGAAACGCTGCTCGGTAATATTTGTTCAATGAATGAATAAATGAAATAAACTTTATGGGAATCCATCATATCAGCTCTTCTCGTTGGAGTCTCTCTAAGACTTAAATGGCCAACGCTTGGCTTCGCCGAAACCAGATTCCAGATGAAATGGAGGTCGGACTTCATGCTCTTCGCTACGTCCTTACCTCGTGCATTGGAATTCCAGTTTGTTTTCTTTATGGCTCCATTATCCCAGATGTCTCCAGTGGCCCCGGGGTTTTCTGGGCAGGAGATCAAATGTCTTCAACGCAGGCTCAGCTGGGTTCCTGCGCTCATCAGGCAGACAACTCATGAGTAAGTGCTTGGAATTCGACATTAGTAGAACCAGAGAAGTTTAACGGTAGACGCACTCTTAGCCATCTCCTAGGGACTAATCTCTAGTTGCAAAGCCCCAGTGAGCCAAGGGAGAAACTGATTTGAAAGTGACCCACCCAAGGTCACGTGACGGCACCCCCCTCCCCCCCGCCCCGGCACGTCTCCTCCACCCCACGCTGCTTGCTCTGGCTCCGCTCAGAAGAGGCCATATGTACTCATCTCTCATCATGGCTAAGGCAGTGAGCAGCCTTTGGGAGGAACACCCGCATGTGTCACAAAGTGCTCCAGACTGGCTAACGGTGTGGGCTGACTGCGCAATCTTGGACTCACACCAGGACTGCTGCCCTGAAACGGTTTCTGGAGAAACAGAGAATTAGGTTGAGCACGAATATCCTACCAGAAGTCCTTCTGGGCTCCTGGAGAGGAGGGACCTCGAGGGGAGGGGCTGGGGCTTTCCTCCTTGTGCGTCACCAAGAACACCTAGCAGAGGTGCCTAAAGAGAGAACCTGCTCTCTTTAGAGCAGGCACCGAGCACAAATTTGCTGAGTTTTTGCTACGTGATGGGCATCGTTCTAAATAGTGGTTCTCAAACCAGAGTACCAGATACTCCTGGAGGTTCCTCAGGCCCGTTCCAGAGGTCCCCAAGGTCAAAACTATTTTCATAATAATACCAAATATGACTTAAAACCTTTTCTCACTCTCATTCTCCTGTGACGTTACATGGAGTTTTCCAGAGGCTACCTGATGTCTGACCGCTTCTGGAATGCGTGCTTGTGAGTCTTGGGATTCGACATTTTCTCGGTTTGAATTTCAGACATGGAAAATACCAATAGTATAATCTTCATAAGGAGTGTTTGGAAGTCTTCAATAATATTTAAAAGCATAAAATGGGCCTTGGGCCGAAAATGTTGACACCCACTGTTCTAGAGGATGTGAGGCACTAATAAGTACCATGAGAAAAAAGGAAAGTAAAACAGGGTAAGAGGATTGGAAGGGCCTGAGGATGAGGGGGGCAGGTGATAGCGGCAGGGAAGGGGTGATGGGAAGAGGAAGGGCAGCTTACAGTGATACGATTAAGGAACCTGCAAACCAAATACCCAATTTCCCTGAGCTGCCTTTAAAAAATCCCCTCTGTTGGGGCACCTGGGTGGCTCAATGGGTTAAAGCCCCTGCCTTCGGCTCAGGTCATGATCTCAGGGTCCTGGGATCGAGCCCCACGTTGGGCTCTCTGCTCAGCGGGGAGCCTGCTTCCTCTTCTCTCTCTCTCTCTCTCTGCCTGCCTCTCTGCCTGTCAAATAAATACATAAAATCTTTAAAAAAAAAGTATATTGCAAATTGAATCATAATTATCTAAGATTCTATAACTATGTGTCTACCACTTAAAGAAATTGGTTAAGAAATAAGATTTTCTCTGGTAGCTTACAGATTCTACCCTGAGCCCCTCCCAAATGGCATCACTTTGCTCACTCTGCTCGCAGAAGTTAGCCCTCGTCTGAATCTTAAGTATTCCCTCCCACTTCTTGGCAATTCTGTCATCTGCACATGGTTGTGTGTGTATCTGTAAACAATATATTGTTTACTCTTGGAAAAGTGAGAAGCAAGCTCAAGCCACCGTAAGGAAAAGGGCAGAAATCTCCCAGGAAAATGACCCAGACGCCGTGAGGGATGACAACGTGGCACTTGCGAATGGCTGAGTTCTCACTGGGGATTATCAGAGCATCTGAAAGGGCTGTCAGGTTAGTCATGGCCCAAATACATTCACGGGGATTGGGTGACTCAGTTGGTGGTGGTTTTGCCTTGCTTCTCAGCTCCGTGACCTCTCTCCAGGCCTAGGGAATGGGTCGAAGCTGAACACTCACATGGAGCTCGATGATTTCAAGGCATGGTGGGAAAAGCCGAAACTCCACCAACATCTGGCCAAGGCAGCTCGGATCTAGAAAAAGCCTGGAGTTCTGCGTATCCGGGCATTCTCTGCTTTGAGCTGGGGATCCTGGTGATAATACCACAACCACATGTCTATATACTGAGGCCCAGGATTCCCTCTGGATGGGTCGAAATGGTTGTCCTCTGAGATTGGGGCATGATTGTCAAACCGTGTCTTCTTATTCATGGCTTACATTCTCTGTTTTGCTGGGGCTCATTCTCCAGTAGCTTTCTGAGAAAGGCTACATGGGAAAATATTTGGATATTTTTGATATCTCAATGTTTTTGTCAAACCCTCATAGCTGGTTTATACCTTCACCGAGAACAGGATTTTAGATTAAAGACTAGTTTCATTAAGACTTGAAGGTCCTGGGTCATCTTCTGGACCCAGGGGTTATTGTGAGAGGTCTGGAGCAGTCCTGTTTTATTTTGTTTTGTTTTGTTGTTCCCTCTCTCTGGAAGATGTCAAATCTTGTCTTCCTCAGTATTCTGGAATTTCAGCCACATGCCTTGATCTGGGTCTGTGTTCATCCATCATGGGGCACTGGGGCCTTTCGGTTTGGAAACTTGCATTCTGCAGAATTTGTTGCATTTCTCCCACGCGATTCCTTCTTCCCCTCTTTCTCTGCCCTCTTCTTCTGGGGCCCCTGCTATTCTGCTGTTGGATCTCCTGGTGTGGACTTCTGCTCGTTTGGCTTTGTTTCTGGCTTCCCTCTCTTTGTCTTCTTGCTCTAATTTCTCCGGTATTTCTCCCTCTAGATCTCTCCACTCTTTTATTATTTTTATCTCAACCCACTTATCTTTCATTTCTAGAGCTCTTTCCAAACCTTTGAATGTTTTCTAAAGGTCTCCTGCTTTTGTTTTGGTTCGGAGATACAAACATCTTTTCTCATCTCTCTGATGACATGATGCTTTAAAAAAACAAAAACAAAAAACCCAAAAAACCTCCCTGTCCCTCTTTGTTCCAGATTGCTTTTATCCTGTTTGTTTTGGTGTCTCTCTTCAACGTTCAAGGTTGTCCTCAGACATGAGGTATTCCTCAGCCCTACTGTCAAGGAAATACAAAACCTTCATTGGAAGCTTTCAGCGCATGAGAAACTGTCGTCTTGGAGCTCCATAGCACAGTAATCTGCGGGGAAAAACTCTACCCTAGTATACTGGAAATACAGTATGTCAGTGTTTTTAAGTCTTTCCTTGAAGCCAGACATCTTCAGCCCCCTCCCTGGAGGGGCCACCTAGAACTCTTGGCTGCCTGAGTTCTAGGAACCAACCGAGGGGGGAGGGGTGGAACAGGGAGGGTGTGGTCTTTCCACATTCAGCACTGCCACGCAAATGGTTTCTTTATCCCTCATTTTCTGTGCCATAGCCCCGTCCTCACTGTGTTGAGTGCTCCCCCCGCTCTGTTCCACCATCTCCTGAGAAGAACCTTCCAGACTTCTTCCAGTGTGGAGGAGGATCCGTTGCAGGGGAATAGTGGGGGGGAGGGGGAATTGTGGGTGGGAGAGGAAATCTAGGACCTCCTTGCTTCCTAGAGAGCACTCCTGCCACCACCCCTCCACCCCCAACAGAGGGACCTGGTGTTGCCAGTTTCTTTGTCTTGGGCTGAGTCCGCTGTGTAAATCAGGTTTGTGCTCAGCCCTTCCCACGGCTGCTTTTCTCGGCTTTCCCAGGCCTGCCAAATTAGTTACCACTCTGCATCTCCTCTTGTGGCTGTGGTTTCCCGTCCTCTTTTCTCAACATTGTGGGTTTGGGTTTTCTTTTTTTTTTTTTTCAATCTCTCTTCCAGAAGTTCTAGTGGGATTTCGGGAAGGAGCAAAATTAGATGCATACATCCAATCTGTCACTGTCACCAGAACAGTACCCTGAAATTCTGAGATCCAATCTGCTTCTTCAGATGTGGTGTGGGAGTTCTCCACAAAGTTATGGAAAATTCAGAAAATCAGCTTATCCCGCAGAGTTTGCTGCATGTGACCACACACACCAGGCGCTCGTTGGAATCTGGGAACACAGATGTGTTTAGGACATGATATCCATCATCACCGATATCAACAAAGCAGAGGAGATGGACGTACTCAGGAGAACAAAATACAAGTTTACGGTCACTCACTCCCAATCCTTAGGGGTCAATGGGTTTTAGATTTCAGAATTTATCAACTTTTGGAAAGATAATCATACCATTATTCTCATACCATCCCCATAGGGCCCGCGGCAACACTTGGGAATTCAATACATTTATATGACTGCAGTGATATGTACGACTATTCGCATTAAATACAGTTAAGAAGAAAGACTATAAATAGCCTCACGTCCATCTAGGGCAGGTTTTAAAACCAAATGATTTCACAAACCAAAGTTCAGTTTGCCATTTGGGGATTTCTGAGTTGCTGAGAAGTCCTTGTGAAACTCTACAGCACATTAAATTCTATATAAATGAAGTTTGTACAAAGCACTGTGGGTAGAAACAGGAGGGAGAGGGGTATTATTTCCTACACTTGATCTTAGCCAAAAGGCCGAGAAGCGATTGGGGTATTATTTCCTAACGCATTACTTGCTTTTTAAAAACCTATTGAGGGGCACCTGGGTGGCTCAATGGGTTAAGCCTCTGCCTTCAGCTCATGTCATGATCCCAGGGTCCTGGGATCGAGCCCCACATCGGGCTCTCTGCTCAGCAGGGAGCCTGCTTCCCCCCCCTCTCTGCCTGCCTCTCTGCCTACTTGTGATCTCTGTCTGTCAAATAAATAAATAAAATCTTTAAAAAAAAATAAAAACACTATTGACTTATGCAAGGATGCAAAAGCAATGTTGAGTGAAACTCCTGGCCCCTTAACAGGAATCAAGTCACCAAACTGTAGAAGTACCTGCCTCACTCTTCTGCTTAGCCTTGTTTGTGTATTTTATGCTTCCCTTCCGTAGCATGCATGCTCTCTGAGAAAAGAGATCCTTGAGATCTGTATCTCCAACATCTAGAATGAAGCCTGGCCCTAGTAGATGTTCAATATTTATTGATTGAACAAACGAATGAATGAACAAATGAATGATGTGACATCTACTGAAGGTTTTGCTTGGAAAAAAGCGAAAAAGAACTTTGAACACCACTAATCTTTGGAGATGATCTGTGGCTGACAAGTTCCTTGATGGTACCTGCTACAACAGCTAGCGTTTGCTGAGCCCTTACAGTATAATGAACTAATAATGAACTATAATGAACTATTTTTCAGGTTTTCTCTCATTAATCTTTCCAGCAACCTATAACATGGACACCATGATCCCCATTTTACACATGAGGAAACTGAGGCACAGAGATTAAGTAAGTTGCCCAAAATCACACACCTAGTTGGTATCAGGGCAAGAGCTGGACCAAGTGACTTGGCCCAGTAGTCCAGATTATGAACACTCCTCCATGCTTAATGGATCTGGGAAAACCCTAAACATCTCATATGAAGGGGTTGGGGCATAAGCTCTGAGGTGTTTCCAGTTCTATGACCTTGAGATTCTATCTATCTAGAATTTTCATTGATCGGCTACTTAATTTATGTATAAATATATATATATAATGAGTTAAATAAGTAATATTTATAAGTTTATAATAATTTATAAAATTATTTATTTATTTGACCATTATTTATTGACTGTATATGCCACATGCTGGGCACTGTGCTAGGCACTTCTCACACACCTTCTTTAATCCTCGGAGGTGGGGGACACTTGGGTGGCTCAGTTGGTTAAGCATCTGCCTTCAACTCAGGTCAGATCCCTGGGTCCTGGGTTCGAGCCCCTCATCAGGCTCCCAGCTCAGTGGGGGGGGCCTGCTTCTCTCTCTGCTCGCTGCTCCCCTTGCTTGTGCTCTCTCTCTGTCTCTCAAATAAATAAATAAAACCTTAAAAAAAAATCCTAGGAAGTGGATATTACAATGCCCATCTTACAGATGAGAAAACTGAGGCTCACAGACTTTAAAAATGTAACCAGGGCCAAGATGGTATTAACAGAAACAAGAGTGCAGCCCAGGCCTCAGGCCTACTTGTTTCCAAAATGCAAGCTCCTTCCCTGACCCCAGCCTGCTTCTCTTTAAGCATGGGAGCGGGTCTGAAGTGTGAGAGGTACTGGTGAAGTCCTTGAGGGGCCTGAGGGCTCAGGGGACAAAGGCTGCCTCTTGACTTCCCAGGCAGGACTCTGCACTCTGAGAGCCCCAGCCTCGTCCAGAAGTGCTGGCTGGGGGGTTGGTAAAGGGAAGAATTTGTAACAAAGCCCCACGAGGTGCCACTTTTTATCCTGATCCTCTCTTTCCCCTGCAGCGTCCCGTGGCCAGTGTCAAGTCACCCTCACACAGCAGAAGGCCAGGCCGGGTGATGTCCAGGTCTGGATCAGCAGGGACGGACCCTACAGACCTCCCAAGGGCTGCTTTCCCATCACGCACTTTCCCATCAGAGGCTAAATAAAGCTCCCTCCGCTCCAACATGCAAGAGGGAGACTGGCATCGTCCAACCTAAATCTAAACCCGGGCTTATTCAGGGAGTAGAGAGAGGGGGGCGGAGGTAACCGCAGCCCGGCTCCAAGGAATGCACAGCACCCCCCCCCGCCCCCCTCCCCCAGGAAACCAGACAGGGCCACGTGACTGGCGTCCTCCAGGCTGGCAGGCCAGATGAAATCACGGCCACAGTCACACCCTGAGTCACGGACTGTCGAGGTCCCCACCCAGCCGGCTACAGGAAATACTGTGTTTTCCAAGAGCGCGCCCGAGTCCCGCCCGCCCGGGGCGCAGCGAAGCTCAGTGGCGCCCCCTGGAGGCGCGCGGCTGCCGGCTCCGTCGCGCCTGGGCGCGGACGCGGCGCTATCCCACGCGTCTCTCGCGCGCTGCGGTAGCCCCTCCGAGGAGCTGCCCAGGTGTCTTCCGAAGTGAGGGGAGAAGAGCACCTCTCCGGGTGCTGCTCTCGGTCCCACCGCGAAGCTGCCCGCGTCCCAAGCGGTTATTTCCCGTGTGTTATTCCCTTCGCTTCCTCGGGGGGGCGCGCGCGCAACTTTACTTGCGTGTTTACTTGGTGAGCGTGCGGGGGTGGGGGGACGGAGTGGACAGCATCACAGGGGTTCGTGCTGGTAAGCACTGTGTTAAGTCACCAAAGTAGGAACCCAGGAGAGTTACACGCCTATTCCTACCTTCCCTTGCATTATTTGCTCCTGTCCACCCTCCCACAAGGTGCCCTCCCTGGGGGACTCACCCCCTCGCAAGGCCAGCTCCCACGATTGCATAAGCTGATGCCTTGTGTCTCCATGGTTGTGTTTGTCCAGGTGAATGCCAACTGACCGAGCACCGAGGAACAGACAGATGACACCCCTCTTTAGGACTTGGTTCGACGGAAGTCCCCTCCAGAGGCCAGCTGCCACCCCAGGGAGAGTTGCAAACCCCCAGATTGACTCAGGTAAGTTTCCATCATCAAAAGGAATGGAGGATCCAGAAAGAAATTCAGTTCTGACATTAAAAACTGAAGGAAGAGACATTTTGCGCTGCCCAGTTTATGGGCTAGGTTGATTCACACCTACTACACCCTTTTAACAACTTACACCTACTTCAGGGTACAACAGACAGAGACGCAATAACACTAGCCCAGCCATAAACATAAGAGTAATAACTACCTTGCAGCAAGAGATTCCCGGGTGTCTGGTATCGTGCTTTCCTTACATCATCCAACTGGCCCTCACGGCGACCTTGTGAAGGAGAGGTGCTTATTAGCCCCACTTACAGAAGAGGAACTGAGATCTGGGAAGGTGAATGACCACCCCAATGTTCCAGGGCTGGCGAGTAAGAGTCAGGGTTCAAGACCTGGTGTTTGCCTCCAGAACTCTACTGAGGGCTGCACTGGTCTCTGGCCAAATGACTGAAATTCCCCTTAAGACCCGCCGTTTCTGAAGAGATCCCAGAGACTCTTATGGGAGCTTCTCAGCCACAACAAACCTCTTCTCCCTCCTGGCATCTGTTTTGTGTTCTTTGATCACCCCCAGAGCCCACTGGGAGACACCCAGACTCTACCGCTCTCTCTGTTCCAGGATGAGGAGCGTTGCTGTGTCTCAGGTCTGGTCGCTGCTGCTTCCTCTTTGGGTTCCGACAGTCCACCCAGCCCTCATCCTTCCTTGTGCTCCCAGGGCGAGGGCCGTGCTCCTCATCGCCACCCTGATGTCCATCCACTGATGAATGGGGAAAATGTGGCCCACCCTACAGTGGCCTCCGATTCAGCCACGAGAAGGAATGGAAACTGACCCCTGCTACATGTGGATGAACCTGAAACAGCTCCTGCTACGTGAAAGCGGCCAGACGCAAATGTCACGTATTGTATGTTTCCGTTTCTATGAAACATCCGGAAGAGGTGAATCTGCAGAGGCTGAAAACAGATGAGTAGTTGCTGGGGACCAGGTGGAAGGGAGAAATAGGGAGAGACTGCTTAACGGGCAACAGGGTGTCCTTTGGCGGATGATGGAAGTGTTTTGGAACTAGACCCAGAGGGTGATCATCCAACATTGTGAATGTACTGAATGCCACTGAATTGCACATCTTAAAAACGGCTAATTTTATGTTATGTGAAATTTGCCCCAATAGGAATAAATACACACACACACACACACACTCACATAGCTAAGTACTAGGTCATCCATGTACGACCAGCTGTATTGCTTTTTCATCAGACTGACTTTTGTCATCATGTCAGCTGTCCTCTCCCTAGGAACTTGGTTCAAGATCCTGAAAAACCTTGCAGGTTTGACAGATTTGACAGCATCTCGCTGGTCCGCCGTAAGCTTCCCTGCTCCTCTGGTCCCTGCTGAGTCTTCCCGGACAAGTGGGGGAAACTGCCTGCCCGGGAGACCTCTCCCACCTGCTATCTGCTGGCGGCGGGGCGGGGGCGGCGTTAGAGTGCCATTAGTCAGGGCTTTTCCTTGCAAGTAAGAGAAACACAAACAAGCTGGCTGAGTAAGCAGAAAAGGAGCTTCTTAAAAGGATATTAACTCACGGGATGGGTTGAAGGGCTGGTGGACCTGGCTGGAGGCTGTGCCTCGCTCTGCTAGGACATTTCTTTACCAAGAACTTGCCCAAGACCGCAGGCCTATAGCCACCCTTCCTACACTGAGCCTCCTTCCCTGGGTTCTCACTTCCTTATAGTCTCCCCTGGGCGTCGGATTGGTGGAGCTGGGTCACGCCCAGGTGCCTTGGCTTCAAGGAAGACTGGAAAGCCAATGTTCCTGGGTCCCACCTCCTCCATGGGGAGATGGAAATTTCTCAAATATTACAAAATGTTGAAAACGTGGCAGTCATACAGAAAACACGGCACACAGCGGATACTGCCTCTATTATTCCCCAAGTGCTTCAAGTACCATACGGCAGTCCAAGCTCATTTGACCTTATTTCTTCTCATGAGGGAACTGGGGACTTCTGCAGAGACCCAGCCTGGCCAGCTCCGGTTTGCAACTATCCAGAACCTTCACACCTGCTCCCCTCCAGATGTGTAGGTTTCAAGGGGCTGTGAGGGAGAAAAAGCCCACCCACCCCTAGTTATGGGTTAGGTAGATAACTCAGACCCGTCGACCACTACATTCCGTTTCGCAGGAACAGTGATTGGTCCAAGGAAGCCCATGATCAGAACAGTGCCTTTTCAAGTTTTCCCTAGGATTGATAAGGGGCGTGTGTGTGTGTGTGGGGGAGAAGTTCTCTTTTGCCATGGAGTTGTCAAGCTAGAAGGAAATGCAGCTGGGGTCATCTTCCCTCACCCTAAGAAAGAAATTATATGCAAAAGAAAAATCTCCTAAGGAAAGGAGGGATTGGTGAGACAGCCAGGAAAATATGGTTTCATTTCCTGGATCCAGCTAAGCCTGAAGCCTTTCCATCTCTGGTCTTTAATTACAGAAGCCAAAATTCCTTTATACAGCTTCAGTTAGTTAGAGTTGGGTTTCTCTGGGAACTGAGTCTTTGTAATTCGCCACCCACTCTCTAGTGGGAAATTGACTATGAAACATTTTCTGTCCATTAGTTCATTTGGTAGTGGATTTTAAAGTAAGGAGGGAGCTTTAGTATTGTTACTCAGATTTTACATAGAAGGAATTTTGGGTTCAGAAAGGTTAAGGGACTTGTCCAAGTTCACACAACTAATTGTGTACTGGCTTATATTTGAATTCATTTCTGCCCACCTTTACATTCAGCACTTGTTCTAGAATTCCAAGGGTCAGGTTCTATTTTCAGAACTAATTCTTTGCTTCATAGCTTTCTGCAGTCCTTGGTATACTCGGGGCTTTCAAAGCCAGTTCTGTCCTCCCGATAACAGAATAACTACAAGAGCTTATAGAATATACCTAGGCATTTTCATTTTCAAAAGGTATAAAGGCCAAGGTATAAAAGTTTGAAGGAGGAATTTCAGTCTGATCGGGGATGTGGGGGGACTCAGAGTTTCTGGAATCTCAATCCTCGTACCCACACTTATGGGAAACCCTGACCCTCTCTGGTTCTCTGCTTTTTTTTCTTGGGAAACCCAAGGATTTCCTAGAAGGGTAGGAGCTGCCATATTCACATGTCTTTGGAGTCCTATGTCATTCATAGGGACCTGTCATTTGAGCATAGCCTCTTCCAAGTCCAAACGCTGACCACACCAGGCCAATACCGGGAGGTCAGTTACTGGGGAAAGAAACATGAGAGAGAAGAATCATGGGAAATGAGTACTCGTTGAGCACAGGCCAGCGATGGCAAATCTGGTTCCTCTCCGCCCTCAGCTTCCCTTGCGCGCTGACAAGAACTCCAAGGCGACCTCCGAGCTCAGCGGGTAATGACCGTGGCCGCCAGCTCTCTGTCCTCTCTGGCCGAGCGCCAGGCACCTCGCATCATTAACCCCACGTTCTCGCCACAACCTCTGAGGTGAGACTTACTTGTCTTCTGTCCCAGAGGAGGAAACTGGAGTTCAGAGAAGATGTTAACTGCCCCGTAAAAGCTGCTAAAAGGAGATTCTTATATAAAAACTAATAAATAAACAACACACCAGTGTATTACTTGTCATTTGCCTTCCGCGTGCAAGACATGTGCCGAGCCTGCTGTGTGTCGTCTTCCCTCATTTCCCGAAGGCCTGGGAGGCGACCCGCCATTTTGCAGGAGGCGGAAGTAGGAAGTAGGAGGTGGGAGCCAAGCGCGTCCGGGACCGGCGCCTGGTTCTAACTGTTGCTCCCCGCCGGTTTATCTCCTCTGAGTTGCTACATGAGTGTGGGCAGGGACTCTGAGAAAGTGATGGGCTCGTGATGACCCCAAAAGCTGCCCTAAGCACTTCCAGAGAGGCCTTCTAGCATTTCCCTTCTGCCAGAAGCACGTGAGGGGGGCCTCCGCACAGCATGCTTATTCCGAGCGGGGCTGGCCCATCCCTGGAGCAACCACCCTTCTCCAGCTCTTTGAGCTCCCTGCCCTGCATGGGGGAGGCGGTCACCCTACAGCCCCTCAGTGCCACCTGCCCTGGCCTGCTCCCATCTGGGGGAGTCACAGACATAGAGAACTTTCTGCATGAGAAGGACGCCTTGGGAAAAAGCCTCGAGGCAGCTTGGTACTGTGACAAAAACGTTGCCATTGCTCCTGGCCAGGTGACATGAGACGGAGGCTTCCGCATCTGGAAAGCAAGGAGGCCGGCCTGTAGGACCACCCCAGTGACTTAGTTGCTCTAAGTTACGTGCAATGACTGGGTCCACGGATGGTTTCGGTGGCCTCCCTCAGACCCTGCTCATTCTCTCTTTTTTCCCCCAACGCCCAACTACCCAGCTAGTCATTTTCCCAGCATCTTACTAAGAACATTTTCAGATAAGCAGCAAAACTGAATCGGTCTTACAGGGAGTTCCCATATACTCACCTGCTAGATTCCATCCAGTTCTCTTAGCTGGTTTCCGCAGAGACCGTGGAGGCAGAAGGTCCCACACACGCCTCCCAGAGAACCCCTTCTTCCTCCCACAGTTCATGCCCCCTCCTTGCCCCAAACTCCTTCTGTTGGTGGCCATCCCTCTGGCCACACACAGTCCACGCCCTGCAGTGGTGACCATGGAGCGGACCTCGGTGCCCTTCTTACAGGGCATCAGAGAGGGAAGGAGCTTGCCAGCCGGGAGGTGACATCTCAGGAGGTCACTCTGTGCCAGGCACTTGCCGTGGGCTGTTCTAATACTTCTCCCCAGAGATGTGGAAGTGATACACAACTGATCTAGAAACTTTGGGGAATTCCACAGAAGCGTAATGAAAACCTTAAAATCATCCATAATTCCGCAGACTGCAGTAGCTAGCATTAATGGAGTGCCTACTGTATGCCAGGCATTGTGTGTGTTGTCCGTATATCCTCAGCAACCATATTTGGTATGGAGATAGTTACCATGATCTCCAAGTTCCAGCTGAGGAAACAGGCACAGAGAAGGTAGGTGATTTACTCAGAGCTGCACAGCTAGGAAGGGATGTGATGGGGATTTTCACCCCACCTGGTTCTAGTTAGTGTGAGGTTTTCAACACCGGTTTCCACTGTGTCCCCTGATTCTGTGATAAATGATTCAGGTATTTTCTGTGCAGTAACATTTGAGCATGCACCTGTAGATTTCTTTTAATAAACCCGAGATCATGTTATTTTTCTCATCTGCTTTTTTCCCCTTAAAATATTTAACCATCTCTATTCCAATACTACTCCTCCAAACAACCCTGTGAAATAAACTAGGCCAGGAACTGTCCTGAGTGCTCTACAAGTAATAACAATCTTGGGGCGCCTGGCTGGCTCTGCCTTCAGATCAGGTCATGATGTCAGGGTCCTGGGATCGAGCCCCGAGTAAGGCTTCCTGCTCAGCGGGGAGCCTTCTTCTCTCTGTCCCTCTGCTGCTCCCCCTGCTTGTGCTCTCTCTCTCTGTGTCAGATACATAAATTCCAAAAATCTTTAAAAGTAAAAGTAATTATAAATCTTCACAGCGACCTATGGGGAACATACTTATTAGCTCCAGTTTACAAGGGAAACCAAGGCACAGAGAGGTGAAGTAACTTGCCCAAAGTCACACAGCTAGGAGGTGGCAGAGCCCCTCAACAAACCCAGCAGTCTGGCTCCGATGTCTGGGCGCTTCCCACTAGATACTGTCTTCTTGAATCAGTCTTGGTCCTTCTATCATACCTGACCATGCACCTTTGTAAATGCGTTGAATCTGACCAACAAAAGTTGTGAGGCCAGACATGCCAAGAACCATGTGTTGGCGCTCCTGCCGCGTCACAAATGTCTCCAGAAAACATACATGTATTATGTCGTGGTTTCTGTGGGTCAAGGCCCCGGAAGTAGCTCAGCGGTTCCCTCCGGCTCTAGGTCTCTCTCACGGCTGTAATCAAGGTGCCGGCTGGGATCACCATCCTCCCGAGGTCACCTGCCTCAGGACCTCCTTCCAAGTTCACTCAGGGGCTGGGCTGGGTTGGAGTGAGGGCTTCTGTTCCTTGGTGTCGGCCTCTCCTTGGGGCAGCTCCCAGCACGGCTGCCGGCTTCATCAAGGGCCGCAGTGGGAGACAGAGGAAGCCAGCAAGACAGAAGTCCCACTTCTAGAACGTATTAATGATTTTGTATCATCATGCCTGAATGTGCATAACACAAAATTCACCATTTTAGCCATTGTCAAGTGTACGGTTTTGTGACATCGCGCACTCCTGTACAACCATCACCGCCGTCCATCCCCAGAAGTTTCTCATCTTCTTGGAGACTCTGTCCTCATTAAACACTAACTTTCCGTTCCTCCCCTCCCCCAGCCCCTGGCAACCTCTGTGCTACTCTGCAGCTCTACGAATTGACTTTTCTCGCTGGTGAAATAGGAGAGGAGTCTTAGAAGTCAACCCAGATAATACTTTTTGTGGCTGATTTATTTCACTTAGCGTAAGGTCTTCATGCTTCCTCCACATTACAGCACGCGTCAGAACATCCTCCTTTTGAGGACTGAATAATATTCCACTGTATGCATAGACCCTACTCTGTTCATCCACTCATCTGTCGTGGACAGGCTTCCATCCCTTGGCTGCTGTGAACACGGGTGTGCAAATATCTGCTGGAGTCCCTGCTTTCGGTTCCTTTGGATAGACATCTAGGAGTGGAACTTGCTGGATCATATGGTATTTCTATACTTAACCTTTGGAGGAACCGCCATGTTGTTTTCCATGGCAGCGGCACCATTTTACCTTCTCACCAGCAGGGCACAAGGGTTCCGAATTCTCCACATCCTCGCCAACACTTGTTGTTTCCTGTTTTGTTTTGGCTTCACGATAACCATCCCAGGGAGTGTGACGTGGTATTTCATTAATGGCATCCCTTTTACAACCTCAGAAATTAGATCCCTTCCGTTCTGCCCTATTCTAAGAAACGAGTGGCTAAGCATGGCCCACACTTGAGGGAGGACATTATTGAGGGCCTAAATGACAGGAGGCAGGGGTCACTGGAGCTGTTTTAGAAGGCTGCCTATCACAAATGTCATGAGTATCTTGTTTTTGTAATTTTATTACTTTAAATGTACAGCGGCATGTTATTGGATTTGATTCCATTGCATAATGGCAAATATATCGGCTTTTGGGCTAGAAAGATTGGAGTTTAGATTGGATCCTTGTCTTCCCAGCTGTGTGACCTTGAGAAGTTACTAGATCTCTCTGAGGCTCGGTTTTCTTTGTTAAAAGGGAACAAAAATACCTACCTTGAAAGATTATTGCAAGAATTAAATGAACTAATGTATGTGATGTGTCCTACACACTGTAGGAGCTCAATAAATGATATGTCACCATCATCATCACCATCGCCATTATTACTGTGGCCAGAACCAAGTTAGTAATCAAAACCAGGCGTGGGGAGTTTTCGGGCAGGGTGTCCTTACAAGCTTCACCACCAGGTGGCAGCTGTGGTCAGACTGGGTATTAACCTCTCTTTGTTGGTACGAGATAAAGATGTGTGTATAGTAATAGCTAAGGATTATTTTGGGCAGGGTGAGCATATGAAAAAACATAGTATCACAATCCCTACATTGGGATTAAGTTATTATTTCAGTGTCCTTCTGTGAGCTTATGTTCTGTTCCTCTGCTGCTCCCGCCCCCTACCCCCTGCAGAGGACATAACCTTCCCTACACCCTCCTGGCGTGGCTGGTTCCTGCCAGCCCCATTATGCGCAGCTCTGAAACCTTTCTCAAGCTTCGCTGCCTTTGCATTAGCTTCCTCTTCTTCTGTCCTACTTATGTCAGGTCTCACCTTACCCTAGAAGCTTAAGCAGCTCCTGGTGTCCCCATTCTAACTCATGTCAGGTCTAATATCTTTCTAGAAGACCTTCCTGATCTCCCCCACCCAAACCCCAGGTAGCATAGGCTCCCTCATCCAGGCTGTCCTCAATCACAGCCCTTGACTCCACACCTCTGATCTGTGGTCACAGGGCCTGGCAACCCAGGAGGACACACGGGTGCACAATCATTCTGTAAATATTTACCAAGTTCTCTCTGTGTGCTGGGCATTAGGTGAGCGGGACCTGCTGGCAGCCTTTCTCTGAATAAACAAACCAGAATCTTGAAATACGGAGCCTCTCCTGAAGACGTCATCAGACCTCGAGCCATCAGAACCTTGTACCTGCCAGATAAAATACAGGATGACCATTTAAATTCAAATTTCAGAAAAGCAACACATTATTTTTCAGTAGTATATCTGAATCAATATAGAAGACATATTCAATAATAATGGAAATAATAAATAATGGGTCCGAAATGTTGCAGAGGGCATGTGAATACTAAAACTGTGTTGTTGTTTATCTGAAATTCAACCTGGATTGGGCTTCGTGGGTTTTTGCTGTTTTGGTATCAGATTAGGGCTCTGACCAAGGCGGTGAAAGGCCTCATTTGTAAGGTGTCCCTACAGCATGTCGGCGTGATTACATTTCCATGAAGCACAAGCCTGCCCTGTTGAGAACCAAAGGTATTTTGAAGTTTAATGGACTATTATTTTTGAACCAGAAATCCCTCTTTCTAGCTGATTGTATGTTTTCTGACCTTGAGGGACCGCTCCTTAGAATTTACACGCCCACTCCAGAAACGCTCGGTGTGATACATGGGAAAGCTTTGGTCTTAAAGCAGTCATGACGGCGGGGGAGGGAAGGATGGGGCTCGGGGGAGAGGGCTTTTCTTGGCTGCCCTTAGACAGGTTTAAATTCCGCTCCGCCCTGATGGTCTCCGGCGATGGCGGCCGGTCCATTAGCTCTTCTCCTCTGGCCTTGAAGCTGCATCCCAGGCACACTGCCCCCTGCCCTGATTTCATGGAGTCAGGGAGCCAATCTGAGTCTCATCGGAGAGCATCCCAGGCAGGTGGACTTCCCGCTGATTCTGGACATCCCCTCGGGGCACTGCGGGGGAAACAGCGCGTTGCCTGAGGCTAAGACTCGAATCCGGGTTCTGGCTCTGCAACCTGCCAGCTGAAGGACATTCGTTCTAAAGTCACGCACTCATCTAGGAATGGGCTATGGGACTCCATGCTAGGGACCAGGGTATGAATAATGCTAATGAGACATTTCTCTTAGCTTCAAGTCTCCGAAGTGTTCCCTCTTTGAGCCTGTTTCTAATCTGTAAATATGTATTCTGTAGAAGGGGGCACATAAGAGGGACCTACAACCTTTCCCCTAAAACCCTAGGGGCCAAACGTGCTCCCTAATTTAGAATGGTCCCGTTTGCAGGCTGGTAACGTAGTGTATGTTATGTCTAACGAAACAAATACCTATTTATGCTGCAGTGGGGGGGGGGGATAAATTCTTCCTCTCTCTAGGTGCGCTCACTGCCCCTGCCATTCAACCACAGGATTTATTTCCCCTCCCCTTGAGTCCAGGCTGGACCATGACTGCTTTGACCAATAGAACATGGCAAACATGACAATGACCTTGGGTGGACTCACAGCTCTGCCTATTCTCGTGGAGCGTGAGTCACCATGTGAAAGTCTAACTACCCTGCCGGGGAGAACACATGGGGAGGAAAAGGCTCTCCACTGAGCCCAGCCATCCAGACGTCCTCGCCAAGGCACCCGACATAGGAATGAAGCCACGTGACACTCTCCAGCCCAGCCCAGCCCAGCCTCCCACTGAATGCCCCTCCCCCGCACCCTGTGACTTCTGTTGCCACCATGGGAAGCAGAAGACTCACCCAGCAAAGCCCTGCCCCGATTCCTGACCCCAAATGCCACGAGTTGCAACAAAATGGTGGTTGTTTTAAGTTAGTGAATTTTGAGGTCATTTGTTGCCCAGGAGGACAAAGCTGGAGTTCCTGATGGCCCGAGTTGGAGCCAAACCCTGGAGCTTGGTCTCATCTGGAAGCTCTTGAGAGGGGCAGGAGGGCAGGAGGAAGGAGGGGAATGGTCTGAGGAGCCAGGGAGGATTATGAAAGTAAAAAAGGGGATATGCCCTTTAGCCCAGAAATGTCATTCCTAGGGATCCAGTCTACTGAAATATTTGCACACGGGTTTGCTAGAATATGCGAGCAAGACTGTTCCCGCAGGGTGGTGTGGGATCGGAGCACAGGGAGGCAACCTAGGGATCCACCCATAGAAGGATTAAATCAGTGAGGGCACATCTAAACAGTGCGACCGTGAGGAGGCATTTTATTATTTTTTTAAAGAGTTTGTTTATTTATTATCGAGAGAGAGAGCACAAGTCGGGGGAGCAGCCGGGACAAGCAGACTTCTCCTGAGCATGTAGCCTGATGCAAGGCTTGATCCTAAGGTCGTGAGCCTGAGACCACGACCCTGAGCTGAAATCAAGAGCCAGACACTCAACCAACTAAGCCACCCAGGGGTCCCTGTAAAGAGATATTTTAAAAGAATGGAGTAGATCTGTGTGTAATGATAAGGAAAGGCCAACGGAGTCACGAGACGGGCATGTCCTCAGTGAGTCGTTGAGGGAAACAAGGCAGGTTAGAGAATGGTGTATTATTATAAATATATTTCTGGGTGTACATAAGGATGTAGTTATTCTGTCCTTATCTACACCTGGATCCAGCTCCAGTGCAGCCCTGTCGGCCATCTAGAAGGAAACCATAGGAGACACCTGTCGCTTCTGCTTGTCTAGAGACATTCATTCTGGCTCTTTTGGAAATAGTACCCATGGGGCGCCTGGGTGGCTCAGTGGGTTAAGCCTCTGCCTTTGGCTCAGGTCATGATCTCAGGGTCCTGGGATCGGGCGCCGCATCGGGCTCTCTGCTAGGCGGGGAGCCTGCTTCCCCCCCCCCCCCTCTCTCTGCCTGCCTCTCTGCCTACTTGTGATCTCTCTCTGTGTCAAATACATAAATAAAATCTTAAAAAAAAAAAAAAAAAAGAAATAGCACCCAGATCCCCTTCGGAGAATGGATTCTTCCCCCACATTCTGTGCCGGTGTTTGGGGTCGGACTCTATTCCTCCCTCTGTCCCTAGGGCTGGAGCACAGAACTCAGGCCTGGCCAAGCACAGCACCAGCCACGGTGATGGTTCTGGACAACCACGCTTGTCCGATCACAAGTCGGGCCTGGCGCGGGCACTCCCGAGCTGCCCATCTTCCCCGGGAGCACTGACTCAGGGCTGCAGCGCCTCAGCCACTGAGCAGACGTGGCTGGAACTGCCTCTTGGGACTGTGGGGCCCTCCTGAGACTACAGCTCGGCTTCTGACCTGGGAGCCCCCGGATCTCCAAACTGAGCGAACTCGCACCATTCTGACAGACCCCATCCCTGCCCGCCTTCACCAGGGCCGGCGCCTTGAAACCAAAACACCCTCATGGACCCAGAGGCTCGCAATATCGCAATAGTGGTCACCTCTGAGGAGTGAGAGTCAGGAGGCTTTTCAGTTATATCTCTATATGAGTCATGAGTTTTGATTAGCGTGTGCTGCTTTTGTAATTCGAAAGTACCTTGTGAAGACGCGGGTCTGGGGATGTCTTTTTCAGCGTCTGTCCTTTTGCTTCCCATCTTCCTGGCTTCCTGGAAACAGGTCTCCTTGGTTGCAGGTTATGTCAAGTAAATCAAGGTGGGCTATAAATTTTTAATAACAGCTTTATTGAGGTATAGTTCACGTGCCATAAAATTCGTCCTTTCAAAGTGCACCATCCAGTGGTTTTAAGGTAGCCGTGAGGCTGTGCCATCGGCGCACATCCTAACTTCAGAACAGGCTCATGGCCCCAGCAGGAAGCTCAGTGCGGACTGGCCGCCTCTCTCCACCTCCGGTCCGTTCTGTGTCTCTCTGGATCTGCCTTCTCTGGTCGTCCCACAAACATCGAATTATAGGGTCTGTGATCTTTCAAGCCTGGCTTCTTCCCCATGGCATCATGTTTTGTTTTGTTTTTAAGATTTTATCTATTTATTTGTCAGAGAGAGAGAGACAGAATAAGTAAGCAGAGGGAGCAGCAGACAGAGGGGGAGAGGGAGAAGCAGGCTCCCCACTGAGCAAGGAGCCCATCACAGGACTCGATCCCAGGACCCTCAGATCGCAACTCAAGCCGAAGACAGACACTTAATGGACAGAGCCACCCAGGCGTCCCCAGCATCAAGTTTTTAAGGTTCATCTGTGCCGTAGCAGGTGTCAGTCATGGCTTCTTTTGTTTCCGTATAGTTTTTAAAGATTTTTTTTTTTTCTTTAGCAAGATGTGCCTAAGACTTACGTTTTAGCCGTTTCTCGGTGTGCAGGTCAGTGGCTTTAAGCATCTTTCCACCATCGTGCAAACATCACCATCCCCAACTCCAGAATGTTTCCATCATCCTATGTTGAAACTCTGTCCCCCTTAAAAGGATCGCTCCCTGCTACTCTCCCTCAGCCCCTGGCAAGCAGAGTTCTACTTTCTAATCTGTGCATTTGACCATTCCATGAACCCCCATATACGTGGAAGAATACAGTAAATATTGTATATGTTCCATATAAGTAGAATAGTAAAATAATATATATATATATGTATACACACACACACACACGTTCACATACATACATGTCCTTTCGTGTCTGGCTTAATTCACTTAACATAATGTCTTCCAGTTTCGTCCATTTCATCCACACTGGAGCTGTATCAGGATTTCTTTTTTTTTTTTCCTTTGTCTTTTTTTAAGAGAGTGAGCTAGAGAGCACACTCGCATGCAAGCCAGGGGGCAGGGGCAGAGGAAAAGGAGAGAGAGAATCTCAAGCAAGCTTCCTGCCCAGCACAGAACACTATACAGGGCTAGATCTCATCACCCTGAGATCATAACCTGAGCTGAAACCAAGAGTCAGATGCTTAACCGACTGAACCACCAAGGCATCCCAGGATTTCATTGCTTTTTAAGGCAAAATACTACTCCATTGTATGGATGGACCACATTTTCCTTATTCATTCATTCATTGATTGACATTTGGGTTGTTTCCACTTTTTGCCTAATGGGAATAATGGTCTCGTGCACGTTGACATACAAGCTTTTGTGCACACATATGTTTTTGCTTCTCTTGGGTTTACACCTAGGAGCAGAATTGCTGAGTCTTATGGGAACTGGACATTTGAGTTCTTGAACAACGACCCCACTGCTGGCTAAGCCAGCCGTGTCATTTTACATTCCCATCGACAATGGAAAAGGGGTCCGGTTTCTCCACATGTTCACCAATGCTTGCGATTTTTGGTCTTTTTTAATGAAGCAGTATCTCACTGTGGTTTTGATTTGCATTTCCCTAATGAGTAATGATGCTGTGCATCTTTCCCTGTGCTCTTGGCTTGTTTCCATCTGCTGTTTTCTCATGATCCGATTCCACCTGGTGGAATTTAATTCAGCAATATTCCCTGTTCATGAACAACATGCCAGTCAGTGTGTCAAGTACCAAGGGTACAAAGATAAAGAAGACAAAACCTTGCTCTGGAAGATATTTTCAGGCTAGCTAAAGACCCAAGATACAAGTACATCTAGCAAAACGAATAGTACTGTGGAGTCTACTTTCCATGAGATGGGCAGCGTCTCTGTTTTATGCTACAACTGTGGAGCGTGCAAGTGTACCTGATACTTAGAAGGGGTTTGTGACACATGACACAAGGTCAAAATCTCTTTTATAGTCCTTCTATTCAGAGGTGGGATCTATGTTCCTCCCCCTTGGGTTGGGTGGGCCTTCTAACTGCTTTGACGGATAGAATATGGCAGAAGCCACACTGTGCTCATTTTTGCGTCCAAGTCTTAAGAGACCATCTGTTTCCATTTTGGGTTTCTTGGAATACTCACTCCTGAAACTCAGCTTCCCTGTTGGAAGGAAACCCAAGTAGCCCTAAGGAGAGGCCCACACAAAGAGGAACTGGGAGGTGCCCCAGCCAACAGCCTATATTAACATACCAGCCATGGGAGTAAGCAGTCTTGGAAATGGATCTTCTCTCCCCAGCTGAGTCACCCTGCATGCTGGGAATGGACATGGGCTGTCCCACACAGCCCTGTTTAAACTGAAGTTTTAAGAGCTAAATAAGTGGATGTTATTATTTCAAGCCACTGGGTTTTAAGGATGGGATGTTACACAGAACTAGATATTCACAACGGCGTTCAATAAATAATTGTTGGCTGTCTGATTGTTGACAATCTGTGATTGTCCAGAGGGATAACACGCATCATCTCATTTAATCCTTTCAACAATACTGCTGATGAAGCGACTTTCCCAAGATCATACAGCTGGCCAGTGGTAGTACTGGGAGTAGACTGCTAAATATTTCAGATGTCAAAACTAGATTTCCACATATCCACTACACCATGCTATCTCTCTCTAGAGAACTGGAAGGATGTTCCTTAGCCTCCAGGGCGGAATTAGATCCTTATGGGCTAGACTGATCAAGGAAGGCTCTACGGAGATGGAGTTTGAGCTAACTCTTTTTTTTAATATTTTTATTTTTTATTATTATTTTTTAAAGATTTTATTTATTTATTTGACAGAGATCACAGGTAGGCAGAGAAGCAGAGAGAGAGAGGAGGAAGCAGGCTCCCTGCTGAGCAGAGAGCCTGATGCGGGGCTTGATCCCAGAACCCCCGAGATCATGACCTGAGCCGAAGGCAGGGGCTTTAACCCACTGAGCCATCCAGGCACCCCTGAGCTAGCTCTTAAAGAATGAAGAGGAATTACCTAGGTAAAAAAAAGAGAACCAATGGCATTCTGGGGAAAGATAATACGAAAATGGTCCTCATGCCACTGAGCCCTCCGTGGCTCATGTCCCAGTGATTATTTTGGGCTGTCTAACTTTAAGTTTGGAAGTGTGAAACAATCATGTTCATGGATTGTCTGGGTCAGGAGTTTGGACGGGGCACAGCTGGGACATCTTGCCTCTGGCCCACCATGCTTGGGACCTCAGTTGGGAAGATTCAAAAACTGGGAGTGACTTGCCAGGTAAGGTCTGGATGCATCAAGATATGGCTTCATTCACATGGGCAGCAGCTGAGGCCGCTTGTCAGCTGGGATGTCAGCTGAGTTGCACGTGGCCTCTCCATGTGGGCTAATTTGGGCTTCCTCAGAGCATGGTGGCTGGGTTTCAAGTGTCAGTGTCCCCAGAGAGCAAGGGGGAAGTGCCAGGCATTTTCAAAATTCAGCCCCAGAAGCTAGAGAGTGATTTCTGCCATAAAACAGAAAGTTCAAGGAGAGAAGACATAGACCCTACAACTCCCTGGAAGGAACGTTAAGGGTATGTAGGGATGCAAGATGGCAGATACAGTTACAGCCATTATGGAAAAGCATAAATTGATCTACAGCCATACCACCCTGAATGCGCCCGATCTCATCTGAAAAGCATAAATTGCCTCCATGCAGTTTATCAGCATGGCACGTTAGAAGGAAACATTAGTGTGGCATCCAAACCCTTACTGTAGGCTCTTGATAAGATGCCAAGCGTGGGCAGTGGTGGTGGTGGCAGGAGTGCATTTTATAACACTCAGTAAAGGTTTGAAAAATTATCTTTCTTGGGGGTGGGGTCCATATGCTAGACTGTGCATAGGTTTTTATGGCTGCTTTCATCCTCAATCCCTAGAAATGACAGGAAAGAAATACTTAAGAAGAGTAGACTCTTAAGAGGACTTGAAACCTGAGAGCCAAAAGCCAACTGCTCACTGATGTTGAGGAATCCCAGAACCGACAGAGAACATAGAGAATTGATTTGTTAGGGGAACCACAGCCCAAAACATGTGTCAAGTAGGAAGGCTGTGAGAAGTGGGAGTTCTGAGTCTTGGACAGTGGATTTGAGGAGCAGGAAGAGTCTTGAGGTCATTATCGGGGTGGTTGTTTGAGAACAGACATCTAGAACAAACAGCTGGCAGTAGTCCCTGTCCTTTGTCAAGCAGTAGGGAGCAAAGGCGCTTGGCCCCAGCCCAAAACAGTGTGTCCAGAACTTGGGTGGGAAAAGCAAGAGATTGGGCAGAGATTTGGCAGCTGGTAAAATCTAGAACAATCGGAGGCCCCCTACTCCCAAAAGATAGCTTCTAGAACATACTCCCCCACTTTTGCTGTTTGTTGCCATTGGCCCCAGACATGCAACAAACTTCCCTGAAATCAGTAAAAGCAAAATTATTAAAGAGAAGCATTCAAGGAAACAGAAGGAAGTTTAACAGAAGTTGTTCAATGTCTTCCAAGGAATATGAGATGACTATTACACCCATGAAAGGAGACATAGTCAATGCCCTAACCATGTCCCCTCATCTTTCCCATTTTGGTTCACTGTGCCTGCATTTCTTTGCCTGAGGCCTTTTCCCTCCTTCAGCCTCCAGAGTTCTCTTTGCGTGGCACGCTCAGCTCGAAGTGCTGAGGAATTCACACCCCCTCCACTAGGAGAAGCCCTAAACCAATGGCCAATGGGAGTCAGTATAAATACCCTGGCTCTCTCACCCCTGGAGAAGCTCTGAGAGGCGTGTTCTACGGGGCCTTCCAGGGCTCACTGGTGCATCCGTCGTTGGCTGCCTTCCCTTCCCCGTCTCACTTCCCCACTGGTCTACAGGTAGTTTCTGGTGTCATCCCCCAGATAAGCTACTTGAACTCAAATAATTTTTTTCCAGGTTTTTCTTACTGGAGAACCCAAACTAAGCCTGAGAAACAGACAGGTATGAAAAAGGAAGTGGGGAGATGGGCTGGATAATATAAGAACATAGAAGGGTAAAGAGTCAGGAGCGTATGGGAAATGGGAAAAAAGTTGTGACGTGGATGACAGATCCAGAGACTCCAATACCTGTCTTAAAGAGCAGAAATAACTCAAAGGAAGAAATAATCCAATAAATAATAAGAGAAAAACTCCCGGGACTGGAAAAACTCCAATCTAGAATGTAATGTAACGTCTTCAGATTGAATGACCCATGAACGAAGAAATCTACAAACACCAAGGGAAATTTTTAAAAGATTTTAGAGGTAAAAAGCAGATTCCCTACAAGGAAATAAGTTTCAGAGCACCTGGGGGGCTCAGTGGGTTAAACATCTGACTCATGGTTTTGGCTCAGGTCATGATCTCAGTGTCGTGAGATAAAGCACCACACACACACTCTCTCTCTCTCTCTCTCCAAAGAAGAGAAGAGAGGAGATGAGGGGAGAGGAGAGGAGGGGAGTGGGGGGAAGGGGAAGGAGAAAAGAAAAGAAGTTTCGATAGGGTCAGAAATCACATCAGTCACAAGTGCTGAAAGACCATGGGACAATCCCTTCTAAGTTCCGTAGGAAAGTCTCTGGAACTTAGAATCCTATGCCTCGCTAAAAATCATTTATCTGACAGGGGAAAGTAAAGACATTTATAAACACGCCAGAGCCCAGACCAAGAGTCACTTTCAATCAACGTGAAAATGAATCCAAGAGGAGGGTTTGCGGTGCAGAAAGCAGGGAGCTGAGTCCTGACCATTCCCGGGGGCTCTGCTCAATGCACACCGCCGTGTGCTGTGCCGTGCCCAGAGCCCGCAGGAGCCTTGCCCACTTCTGACTTCTCCCTTCTAAGTGTCCGGGCCGCTGCTTTGACACTGAAGCGTGCGCTGCCTGGGCAGCTGGCCGGTGGGGCCACAGCAAACCATGTCGCTCTTCCCAGGCAACCTCACAGCTGTTCACGGGTTTGCTTGGCCTTCCTGCGTAAATCACAAACTCCCAGGAACAAGGACCAGATCTTGTACATCATCAATCAGTATTCACCGGTCTTTTAAGAGAGACTGAGCTCTCAGTTCACAGAGCAGGGTGTCCGCGTTCCTAGCCTCTCCTTCCCCATCTGAGCTGCTCCAAACACCTGCTCGAAACTCAGTCTGCTGGATTTTCTCCCCTCACTCCGCCTTTCCAGCTCCCTATCTTCCTTCCCCTACCCCTCGGCCTTGTCCCCAGGCCTCTGCGTCTCCTGGAGGTTCGGTCCTCACTTTCCTGATCAATAGAATCAAAGCCAAGAGCCGAGGAGGTGGAGGGTTGGTCCAGACCCCACAACATGCCAGGCAGAGTTCTAAGCCCTTCATGTGGGTTGATGAATTCCCTTCCCACAGCCTGTCCTGTGGGAGAAGAGCTATTATCCGTCCCACTTTTTCAGGTGGGGAAACCGAGGCACAGAGAGGGGAAGTAGCTTGCTCGAGGTCTCACAGCAGCTGATAGCGGGACCCGGGTTTCTGCCTTGACAGTCTTACTCTCAACAGTGATGAATTTCTGAGCCCTGGCTAGGTCTGACCCCTTGCCAACCAGTAAATGCCCAGAGATCTAAAAATGAGTGAGGTATACTCGGGACAGGGGAGCACAACAGAGCAGAACTGCTGAGTTAGGATTGGAGCTAATGGGAAACAGCAAGTGAAAACGAGCTTGGAAGGCATGGCACGCACAGAGCAGTGATAGGTCACATGAGTCGCGTATGTATCTGCAGAGTTTGCAAAGGATGCCTGGATGCATATTTCACATCCCACTTGATCCTGAGAGCAATACTCGGAGAGTGGATTCAAATGAATCATCACCTTTGACCTTTTACTGACAATGAGTCTGATGGCCAGAGAGGTTAAGTGATCGGCTCAAGGTCACACAGCCAAGTAATAGCCGAGCAGGCTCCTGAACACTAGAGGCCCCTGACTGCAGGCGCAAGTGGCTGGAGCATGCGGGCGGTGCTTAAGCAATATTTATTAACTGATATTTATTTACTGAGCAATATTTATTAACTAATTCTCTGCACTTCTAAAACATGTTGTTTCTATTATTATATCTACTGCTTGTCCTCTGGACAAAGACCAGTAATATTTTTGGTAAGGGTTCCACAAGAGAAGGATTTCCTCCTCCGCCCTTCGCCTCCAATCATCGCTGGCCATGCAGCCACCAGACCCCCTCCAAAGGAGAACAATCCCCATGTGGAACAGAAACCAGGCAGGGTGGGGAGGGGAGAGGGAAGGGAGCAGGAAACCAGGAGTGCTTTTATTTTCCATGACGCAGGAGTGACTTCCACCCATTTTCATCGGAAATTTTTAAGATGCTTTACCTCTTTTTTCCAATTATCTGACTGTTAGGGTAGGCCGGGGTGGTGGGGGGGGAGGCAGGTTGGTAGAGGCCAAAGCAAGGGCCCGCCTCAGCTCTAGACACTGCAGGACGCTTGAGTTTTCACAGAGATGTTGCTGGAAAAAAAAAAAAATAGTGACCTGCTGACCACTGGAGCTAGAAAGCCAGCACCCAGAGCACATCCCGGGCTTCTGCACCCCTCTTGGCTGTGGGGGAGGACCTCGTGTAGGATGGCCTCGGGAATATCCGCCCAAAGGTCCCTTCAGCTACCTTTTTCCCAAGTGTCCCCTGGTCCTCGCCTGGCCTGAGGAGACAAAGGTGAATAATGCCTAGTCCACATTCTAGAGGCTCTAGCCACGGACGAGGGGGCACACAGAGATGTCTTGCCTTTAATCTGGACACATGCATGACATAGGGGCTCCCAAGGGTCTGGGTGGGAAAAGCAGCTAGGACTGTACCAAAGGACAAAGACTTGAGCTGTTGGCCAGTGCAGGGATCATGGCTCCCCTGTCTGCAAGCTCTGTGACCCTGCCTGGACTCCTTGAGGCTTCGGTTCTCCCTGCTGTGAAATGGGGACACAGAACCACTCACGTTGCAGGGCGGTTGGGAAGAGAAATAACACCACGGGGACAGGCCAGGCCTTCATCACTCGCAGCAGAAAGTGTGAGCTTGGGAGGAGAGGGTGGACTGGGGTTCTGGAAAGGGGAGCAGTGCAGAGAGGAGGGCTGAGGTCCTTAGCAGTAGGGAAGGGAGTTTAAGCCACCGGAAGTGCTCCACTCCCCAGGGACCGGCAGGAGAGGTAGGCTAGGCGCAGGGAGAAGGAAATCGGGGCCAGGGCCCACATGTGTTGGAGAACCTATGGACCTATCTTTAGGTCCAGACTGTCTTCCCACCTCTGCTCAGACAGGTAGCTTCCTGCCAGGATGGGAAATAGCTCTGCCCTGGGATTTTTCTGCCTGGGGGCGTGTTTTTAGAGTCAGGTTCAGCGTTAAGAATCTGCAGTTACCAATATTCCTGAGGACCCAGACCTGGACTACACAGTCTCCAGTGAGAAGCAGGGAGGGGAGCCGGGAGGGACAGAGGCGACTTCCAGAAGCCCCTGCCCAACTCTGGGGCCATCCCTGGCATCCTCCTGTGTAGCCACGGCCTCTCCTCTCAGCGTTAGAGAGGATAAGTGGAGCTCACATGGGAAGAGTCAGCCCAGAAGTGCCCAGAATCCTGGAACGCCAGGATTGAGAGAGCACCTTGCTCAGCCCACACACTGTCCAAGAAAGAAAGACAGAAAGGACTATAGGAGGTCACACCCTCCGCCACACCGGAGAGTCCCCACCGAGAGGCCATCTCATCGTTGTGCTCTGCTGTGGACAGCCACTTGCCACCATCCCTCAGCACTGGGCTGTGACCGACCGCTCACCTTTCGGGAGTTTGCTCGACGAACCACAGTGTTAACCCATTCGATAGGGAATATCATCTTCCCCTGGTCCTGATGAAGGAATGGAACTCAGAGGGGCTGGGTGACCTCTCCAAGGTCACAGCTATAGTTTATGGGGACCCAGGTCATTCTGCCTCAGGGACCGTGTCCGTCCCGCTGGCTCAGGAGGTCTCCAGAGGAGTGCCACCGTGCTCCGACCTTAGAATGTTGCTGCCCCTTGAAAGCAGCTCAAATCCCAGCAGGCCTCCGAGAATGTCACTTCTCTGTGACAGGTGCAGGCGTCTGTACCTTTCCTTGGATTTCTGCTACCTCTTTTATGTCCCGGCAGTGCCCAAGTGGATCGATTTAGGTTAAAAGGGTGGATTTATGTAACATCTTGTGATGCCGGGAACAAACTCAGGTTCATGGTTGCAGATCTGGGTTTGAGTCCTCTCTTTGCCTCCTGGTACCGAGTGACCTTGCTTAGGTCAGTTACAAAATGGGGGGGGGTTGCTTGACTAAGTAATCAAAAGTCCAAATTACAAAAGCCAAAATCATACAGACTAAAAAACAAATCTCTCTCCCAGTCTGTTCCCTAACCCCTCTGTTTCCTTTCCCAGAGGCAATCATTTATCATTTCCCCGCATCTTCTAGAGATGCTCAACGAATGTGCAGGCATGTTGCGCTTGATCGTCAGGATAAAGCTACTTTAAGGAGACAGGCCTCAGTGAACACCTAGGTTTCGTGCATATTGGGAAGATAAAAACTATCGTAAGGCCTTCCATCTGCCTTTGTTGTCCCTCCTGGCCTTTTGCTTCCTGAGTGTAAAGGAGGAAGTGATGGAGTGACGCATTTGGAGTCAGAGGGTCAAAATGCCTGTGATTTACCCTCAAATGGGTCAGCAAAAGCATTACTGGCAGTAATACAGTTAATCATAAGGAGCAACAAAATGTTAACCAATGACGATTCTTGGGCAAACAGTGCTCAAGGATCTATGGTACCATTCTTTTAACTTTTCTGCAAGCTTGAACAGGTTTTCCAAATGAAAATTTAGGGGAAAAACAAGAAACGACTTAGGAAACTAAGAAGTCTAAGTCCAGGCAGCAAAAAGCAGGAGTGGAAGAAAATGCCTAAGTGGTTGGCAGCTGCTCAGGGTGGGCGGGAAGTGCCAGGAAGGCTGTGGGGTCTGGGCCAGCTAGGAAGCCAGCCAGCCCAGTGCTGAAACTCTCTTTGGTGAACACATCTCTGTCTAGCTCCCTAGCTGCAGCCAGGGGCAGGAAGAACAGGGTCGTGTTACGGTTTTAGTGAGCATTTCTGACTTTCTAATGAGGTTCTTTGGCCATTGTCTCCGAATGCCTCTTCACGTCTGTGTCCATCTTTCTATTGGGTTGTTTGCTTTTTCCTTAAGGATTTGAAAAATCCCTTCTACGTTCTAGATAATAATCCTGTATAATTTATGTGTCGAAATTATCTTCACCTAGTTTGGGGGGAGGAGGTTTTGTTTTGTTTTGTTTTGTTTCACTCCTGTAGTGGTACCTTTGGATAAATTTTAATGCAGTGAAATTTATGAATCTTTTTTCTTGGATGGTTTGTGCCTTTTATGTTTTAGGAAATCCTTCCCCGGGCTGCCTGGTGGCTCAATTGTTTAAGCATCCAACTCTTGATTTCAGCTCAGGTCCTAATCTCAGGGTCATGACATAGAGCCCTGGTTCGGGCTCTGTGCCCAGCGGGGAGTTTGCTTGAGACTCTCTCTCTTCCTCTCCCTCTGTCCTTCCTCATGCTCTCTCCCTCTCAAATAAATAAATAAATAGATCTTTTTAAAAAGAAGGAAAGACTCAGGGTCCTGGGATCGAGTCCCGCATCGGGTTCTCTGCTTGGCAGGGAGCCTGCTTCCTTCTCTCTCTCTCTGCCTGCCCCTCTGCCTACTTGTGATCTCTCTCTGTGTCAAATAAATAAATAAAATCTTTAAAAAAAAAAAAAAGAAGGAAAGAAGGAAATCCTTCCCTGTCCCAGGGTCAGAGAGATACTATCTTATTTTTCTCCCTAAAAATCTTGAAGTTTTGCCTTTCATATTTACATCTGGAGTTGACTTTGTTATGGTGTGAGGTAGGGATCTGTTCTCACTCTTTGAAAAGACTCTATATTTGAGAGAGAATGAGCACACCCTTACATCAGCTGGGGGAGGGGCGGGGGGGGAGAATCAGACTCTGCTGAGCACAGAGTTCGACATGGAGCTTGATCTCACAACCCTGAGATCACTATGTGAGCCGAAATCAAGCGTCAAATGCTCAATGGACTAAACCATGCAGGCGCCCCTTTTGTTCCCCTCCCCGCCCTACACTGTTGTTTGCAAACCTGCTGGAAAATACTCATGTTGGAGACACCAACACAGGCCAGGCTCCAGCACAGGGCTCCAGCAATGAGAGGGAGAACTCATGAGAAGTGGTCCCAGTGCAAAGGCCCATATCACCACCTTCCCATCACACACAAAAAGAGTAAGTCTTGCTAAACCACAGATGGTCTTTAGGATCAGTTACAGGGAGGGAGGGGGGCCTTAGTGAAGAACAGAAGACCCACTCAAGAGTGAGTGTGATTTCAGTAACTGGGGTGATCCTGCAGTGGCCCTAGAGACGCTCAAGGTAGTTGGGGAATTCAGCTGCTCTCCGGAGGAAGCCAGAAGTCAGGCTGGACAATACAGGTCTGAGCAGAGACCCCAGCCCTCTCTTGCCTGCTCCAGCTCCAGTTGAGCCCTGCCTGGACTCAGGGGGCCCTCAGCCTCATCAAAGCTCCCACCTTGCCCGGGGCCTGAGCTCATCTAGGCTGCAGTGCAGCCATAAGCACAGAGAAGCATGTGGTGAGAAGAGGAGGCCAGAGACACACCAGTGGGCGGAGCCCCATCACTTCCTGCAGAAAGAAGCCCAGACCTCCCACTGCACATGCAGGAAACCACACAGCCTACCTTAGCCTGAGCGCTGTACCACTAGCGGGATGACCTAGGGGAACCAACGGCACCTGTGGGCTACCCTGCAATGCGGATTCTAATGGTGATCCATCCAAGCAGGTTACGTGAGGCCTGGAGATAATGAGGCAAACAGCTGGTACTCGATACACGAATGAAATTTATCATTTGCATGGAGCTACAGGGCTGATAATCAAGCCCATGAAGATTTTCCCACAACCTGTTTTTGCGGCCTTATTTCTTGGGACTCTGTCCGTTTCTGCTAAACCCAGCCACTCCTGTGTGTTGTGACCATCTATTTTGGGGTCTACTTAAATATACGATGGCCCTTCCATTGGATGGAATATTACATAGTCATTAAAAGGAAGAGGCTATGCCTGAACCAACGAATCAAAATCATCATCCAGCTAGACTGCCAATCGGATAAGGCAAGACCAGAACCCATGTAAAGCAGAATGCTTTGATCCCATACTTGAAATCATATTGCTCAACGCACACGGCTGCGCACACACGCATGTGCTGGTATACACGTGGGTTATCTCCTGTGCGCACATTCCTCTGGGGAAGGACCCAGGGGAGCAGGCTGGCTTTTGCTTTTTTTTTTCCTCTTTCTGTGCCATTGACATCCCCTACCAACACAGATCCAGGGTGGCTTTGCAGCCTCGGACCCCAGTGCTCTTTGTGGACAGGCTCCGCATCATCGCCCCCGCGCACGGTGGGCTCCACTGCTGTCCCCACTTTACAGGTGAACGAAGAAGGCACAGAGAGATTAAGTAACTTGATGAAAGACACACAGCAAATAAGGCGTGGAGCTGGGTTTCACATTCAGACAGTGAAGTCCTAGAGTCCCCACTGGCCATGTGACCCTGTCTCTTAACATATTCTTCTTTACCTGTTAGAAAAATTCACACCAGTTTTTTGTTTCAGGCCATTTATAACCTTTTTTTTTTTTTTTAAAGAGAGTATGTGCAGGCATGTGTGCAAGTTGGGGGACAGTGAAGAGGGAGAGAGAGAGAATCTCAAGCAGACTCCACACCCAGTGCAGAGCCTGACACAGGGCTCGATCTCACAACTCGGAGATGGTGACCCAATCCAAAAATCAAGAGTCAGATGCTTAAAGGACTGTGCCACCCAGGTGCCCTCAGGGCATTTTTAAATTCGTGTGTGTGTGTGTGTGTGTGTGTGTGTGTGTATTTTAAAGAGAAACAGCAATACCCTATGATAAATTGTTCCCTAATCTGTATTTCTTTAACTCCAGTTAACATACAGCATTATATTGTTTTCAGATGTACAATGTAGGGCATAATCTATAATTTTTAGCGTCTGTTGGTTGTTTTCAGCCCTCCCTGACCACGGCCAGTGGGAGCCGCAGGTGAGGGAAGAACATGACTTTGGGAGTCAGGCGATGCCCAGCCCCATCTCAGCTCTGCGTGAGCTGCGGCACAATGATGGTCGGGCCCCTTCCCCCTCCCTGGCCTCAGCCTCCATCTGTAGAGCTGGGATGACCCTGGAGCCAGTGACCTCCACGGGCCCTCCTGCTCAAGGATTCTCTGGCTCTCTCTGGTCTATTTTTGCCCAACACCTCTCCCAGGGGCCTGTGGGCCTGAGCTAGTTTCCCAGGCAGCTCAGGTGGAGAGCGCCAAGCTAATGAGGCCAAGGTCATGGGCCAGTTAGTGGCTCTCGGAGAAAACTGTGGCTCTGCGGCCAGATGGCAGCTCCCCCATCAGTCACTGGGCTCAGGCACAGGAGGACCCTGGGTGGGGGACAGGGATGAGAACAAAGATCCTGTAAGTCATCACTTCCAGTAGGAGCCTCTCAGAGCCCAGGTCCCAGATACCTTTTGGGACTGCAGTGCAGTGTGCAGTGTGGGTGCGTGTCTCCCCATCACACTGACAAGCTGGGGGTGTAGGAGGTCTGGGGGTAGGGAGAAGACTGGTTTACCAAGCGTGTCCCCTCCCTGCGAGCGGACCCACACCAGGTCGAGCCAAGAAGTGGAAAACCAAGATGAGCCCCCCACAGCTACCCGCTGGGGGGCTTTCCTTTCCTTTCCTGTGGGAGTCAGGTCCATGCCTCCTGATCAGAGGCAAGGTAGGGAAGAGCCTCCTCTTTTTTTTTTTTAATTTAAGATTTTGTTTATTTATTTGACAGAGAGAGAGATCACAAGGAGGCAGCGAGAGAGGGGGAAGCAGGCTCCCTGCTGAGCAGAGAGCCTGATGTGGGGCTCGATCCCAGGACCCCGAGATCATGACCTGAGTCAAAGGCAGTGGCTAAATCCACTGAGCCACCCAGGCGCCCCAAGAGCTTCCTCTTTTACATTATTACCTGTTGTGAACATGAGCTGTGTCTGTTTTGCTCATGGCAGCCTCCCTGATGCCTAGATCCGTGCCTGCCATGCACGCAAGAAAAGCCCAGTATGTGCTCTTTGAGTTGATCAATTCACCTTTATCCCAGAGAGAGGCTGTGAGCTGCATTAGGAAGGACACAGCATCATCAGTGGGTCCTACTTGGTTGTTTCCAACAAGTGTGGGCAAGTTGAAACTCAGGAAAACTATGTAAAGACTGTAGGAAAGACAAATAATTCCTTTATAATGTGCCACCACTCCCTAATTTGGACATTTTGCCAATTTGAATTTTCTTATTCCAGATTTTTCATTTCAGTTCACTGAATATTTATGATTAACGATGATATATTACTATTAATTTTTAAAAAGATTTTTATTTGAGAGAGAGAGCAAGTGCGTGGGTTGGGACGATGGTGGGGCCAGAGGGAGAGGGAGAAGTAGACCCCCATTGAGCAGGGAACCCGATACTGGGCTTGATTCCAGGACCCCAAGATCATTACCTAAGCCAAAGGCAGACACTAACCGACTGAGAGACCCAGGCGGCCCTTTATTAATCTTTAATTGCGTTCTTACCATCCACCAGGCTTTGGGCTAAGCACCTAACAAGACTGATACATTAATTTTCAGAATAACTATGTAAGATGGGCACTACCATTATTCCCACTTTACAGATGAAAAACCGAGGCAGACAGAAGTTAGGTACTTGGCTAAAGCTCACATGGATAGTAAGTTCTGGAGCTAGGAGTCAAAGTCCAGAGCCCACACTCCTAATCACAACTAATGTTGCTCTCCAGGACACCTTTTGTGTGCAAGTACCTGTCCATGAGGTGCTGGTGCTTAAGAAATGAGGACGTCCTTCAAAAGGGAAACGGAAACAAACTGGTAATCCACATCACGAGTACTGCTCAGCCATCAGAAGGGGCAGAGGACAGGTACTAGCAGCAAACCGAACGACTCCTCAGAGAGCCATGCTGAATGAAAAAGGCGATTCATACTGTGTGGTTCCACTTATTCAACAGTCTTGCAAAAGACAGAATTCTAGAAATGAAGACGAGATTAGTCAGTCGAGGCTAAAGGAGGGACGGAGGTGGGGGGGGCAATGGGTGTGGCTATAAAAGGGCAACAGTAGGGACCCTCCTAGGATGGGAAGTGTCTGTGACCCAGCTAGAGCAATGTCAGTATCCTGGCTGGGATACTGAAGAGGCGGAAAAGAAGCCTCATTTGCTCCAAGAAAATACAGCTTGCAGACTATGACCTCAAAGCAGAGACCTGGCTTGTTGTGTGTTAAATCTGTGTGTGTGTTTGCATTTATAGCACTTAGATGTTTAGTTTATTCGGGGCACCTGGGTGGCGCAGTGGGCTAAGCGTCTGACTCTGGTCGAGCTCAGGTTGTGATCTCTGGGTCGCGAGATCAAGCCCTGTGTTGGGTTCCACGCTCAGCACGGAGCCTGTCTAAGACTTTCTCTGCCCCTCCCCCCTGCTGGTTAGCTCTGTAATAAATAAACAAATCTTTAAAAATAAATAAGCTCACTTGGGGACACCTGGATGGCTCAGTCGGACTCAGCATCAGACTCTTAATTTTGGCTCAGGTCATGATCTCAGAGTCGTGAGATAGAGTCTGCTTAAGATTCTGTGTGCCGGGACGCCTGGGTGGTGCAGTTGGTTGAACGACTGCCTCCGGCTCAGGGCGTGATCCTGGAGTCCCGGGATCGAGTCCCACATCAGGCTCCCAGCTCCATGGGGAGTCTGCTTCGCTCTCTGACCTTCTCCTCGCTCATTCTCTCTCTCACTGTCTCTCTCTCTCAAATAAATAAAATAAAATCTTTAAAAAAAAAAAAAAGATTCTGTGTGCCTCTCCCTCTGCCCCTCCCCTCTCTAGTCTCTCTCCCTTGCATAGGGAAAAAAAAAAAAGTCCCCTGAGCTAGCTCTGTAGTATTTTGTACACCTCTAAAATAGAAGGTTTAACTTAAAAAGAGAGAGAGAGAGAGAGAGATAGAATGCAATGCCCTTCTGCCTGTCTAGAGTCCCAGACCCCACCTTGCGTGCCCAGGTCACTTCCGTATGTCACAGCTGGGGGGGATGGAGCTTAGCCTGAGAGGACAAGCAGGGACCCCCCGCAGCCACAGTGGAGCTGAGTCTTCAAGAGTTAGCAGGCCAGAGGGGAGAGGAAGGACATCGGAAGCAGGCAGGACGGAAGCAAGCGGGAAGCAAATGGGATGCTTGGGTCTTCCCTTCCCTGAGCCAGCCCTGGGTGGAAAGATCTCAGACCATTCCGCGGCAAAAATGCAAACGCCAGATACTTCCTAACTTGTATGGAAACGTCTTAAATGACGGACAAAATCGTCCTCTTAAAATGTGTCTTCAACCTTTGGTGCCTGCCGCTGGTTATCTGATCGGGAGCCCAATCAGAGGAGAAAAGAAATGGAGATCCGCTTGTCAAACATCACCCCAGAGAGCCAGCGGCTTTGTTCAGCCCTCAAGATCATCTTTCATGTCCAATTTAGTAAAAAGGCAGATGTTCATGTTTTTCCTGTTAAGAGACCATTTCTTTTAAAAATGCATGTTTTTTTTCTTGATAGGACTAGTCTGCTTTGTACACCGTATATATATGGATTATATATAGCCCATATATATATATATATATTCCATATACAGAGAGAGACTATATATATATATATATATATAGTCCATATATATATACGGTGGAAAGACTGAAAATTATGGGGTCAGAGGACTTCGCATTTCATCTCAATTCTCTCACTTAGAGCTATGGTCTTGACCTTGGGTCAAGAGTGTGAGTCCCTTTATCTCTACGATGAGACTGACCATACTCAATGGGCCAACACTACCAAATTCTAGGGCTCTGGTGGGGATTCATGAGACAACATTTGCCATAGAACGTCGCATAATATGTGAGCGGTAGTAAGAGCCCACTAAGTGATATCCAGTGTTGCTAATTATAATTCTAGTTTACGTAAGAAATTAAAGATACACACTTTTCACAGCACCCTACAGATAGGATCACAATTTCCAGGGGCTTTGCTGTATCAGGCAGGATAATGAGTCGATCCTCCAGCAACAACCCCCAAACCTCCAGAGTTTATAACACAAGTTTACCTTTATTTATGTATTTTTTTGAAGATTTTATTTATTTATTTGACAGACAGAGATCACAAGTAGGCAGAGAGGCAGGCAGAGGTGGGGGGGGAAGCAGGCTCCCTACTGAGCAGATAGCCCTATGTGGGGCTCGATCCCAGGACCCTGAGATCATGACCTGAGCCAAAGGCAGAGGCTTTAACTGAGCCACCCAGGCGCCCCTATTTATGAATTTTTTAAGTCGTCTCCACACCCAGCATGGAACCAGACATGGGGCTTGAACTCAAGACTTTGAGATCAAGACCTGAGCCGAGAGCGAGTCGGACGCTTAACTGGCTGAGCCCCCAGGCACCCCTCAGAGTTTCCTTCGTGCTCACGCCACATGTCCTTCACGGGTCAGGCACAGACCTGCTCCTGTGATCTTTCCTCCTGGGCCAGAAGCAGAGAGAAGCCAGTCTCTGGAACATGGCTTGTTGTCATCGTAAAGGAAACAGTTCTTAGATCAACATTAAATGTCATGGCATTTAATGACACACATTATTTCCATTCAGAACTCACTGGTCAGAACTGGTTACAGATTCCCACCCCACCATCTGGAGAACAGGAAGAATAAATCTACCCAGCGTCTGAAAGGGAGGAAACCAGAGAATGTGGCCAACAGCCCTACTGACTACCGCACTGCATTGGAGAATCACTGCCTTGCCCAGAGGGATGGCTAGACAGAGGGGGGTAGCAGGAGGCAGAGGCAGGCAGAGGGGACAAAGAGGGCACCTAGGGAGGGCAACAGGTCAGTGTGCAGGGCTGAAGCCAGAGGAGTGTTGAGCCCCTTTCCCCGCTGGATCTGATGCAGACAGGGTCTGGACCATTCTGTTCTGCAGGCAAAGCAGCCAGCCCCGCTAGCTGTGGGCAGTGCCGGGCTCTCTGCCGGGCAGCGAGGCCATACATAGCCTGGTTCCCTGGCCCTCCAGTTCGTGGGCAAAACAGTCACAAAGCAGGATTTCTTCGGCTCCACCCCTCCTTCCCTGTTGGATCCCAGAGCCTATTCTCCTGAGGATTTGGGGCATCCCCTGGGCAGTCAGCATCTCTCCTGTGCTCTTTCCCTGCCCCCTCCCCGCCCCCTTACCAGACCCCAGCCCCTCCCTGCTCTGGCTCTGGCCTCTCCTGTCACTGCTGATGTCAAAGGTCCCCAGGCTGCGGCTCTGACAGCAGCCGCCCCTGGGGTCCCTGGGCGGACAGTGCCACCTCCTGTCCTTTGCAGGCTGCTGGTGGCATCTTGTATCCCCAGTGCCCCAGATCTCAGGCAGTAGCCCTTGCCAGAAGATTCCGCAGGAGTCCTGGCACAGGGGAGCCTGAGTGACCAGTGCTGGCCTTCTTGCAGATTCTGGTCCTCAGGCTCTCCTTTGTCCCCCTGCCAGCACAGGCCTTTGCAGGAATGGGGCCTCTGCCTAGAATATTTTTACTACCGCGTCCTTTCCTATCCTCCTCAACCCTGGACTCCTCAACCAAAGTCAAGGCCCCGGTCTAAGACTCCCCTTGCTGTTGAATCAGCAGCTAATGACGGCCAGCCTGGGAGAAGAGCCCTGCTGGTCCAAAGCATTTCCAAACAGCAAACAAATTCGTCCTCTTGCTCATGTGAATTCACACCTTGCCCAGGGCCAGCTGCTCACACATCCTTAGTGACCTTCAGGGGAGGGAGGCAGGGCGGGTCAGACACATTGGCCTCAGTGAGGAAACTTCTGGGAGTTTCTAGCCTGCCCCAGTGAGCTGGTGTGGCGAAGTATACACCCGGACCAGAGTGGCTAGGAAAAGGGCTGTCTTTGTTCTTCATTTGCCATGGCTGACGCGTTCCTTGGACCAAAGAGAGCACATATTTCCTTGCCAGTGGAATTCTGGCCGTCACCGGAGTCCAGGGAAGGCAGAGCAAACGTTCCAAGCAGGGCAGGTTCCCCAGGGGCCCATCCTCCCTCCAGAGCTGGCCCTTACCCAGCACCGCCTCCAACGTATCAAAGGATATCTAGGAAGCTCGGTAGCAGTGCACCTGTCGGGAACAGGCGGGTAAATGACGATGCACTCTTACCAGGGATGCCGATGCCCAGAGAAACGCACATGCCCACAGCCGCTGCCCTCTGGGGCCGTCTGGCCCCGCACCCATGGGACGCAGCTCTCGTGCACAGCACTTCCCCTTCTGGGACATGGCGACGCGGAAAGAGCAGTCGGATTCGAATCCAGGTCTGGATCCAGACTGCTACCTTGCACCAGTTACCTAAACTTTCCATGCCTCGGTTTCTCCGTTTGTCAACGGGGGAGGCCATAATCCTGCTTGAAAACGGTTATTTCGGGGAAGAAGTGAGAGTAAGGCCGTCTCCTCCTCCCCCTGCCCCCACGCGCTCGAGATCGCGGACCACAAAGGCGTGGCTGTTAGGACCTCGCTGGACCCAGTTACGTCACATCCTTCCGCCAGTATCCAAGATAGACCCCAAAGGGAAACAGATCACCGAGAAGAAGTACCCTGCCAGACTCCGCCGTCAGCCTCAGCCCCAGCGCTTGGCTGGCGGACTCCGAGGAAGCCCACGTCCACACCCGCTGGGGCCTCCTGCGGTCCCACCGGCTGCAGGACTAACCGGCTGGAAGCCTGAGCTCTCCGCTCCGCCCACCTCCCGGCCCCCCTGCGGCGGCCACACAGCCCGGGTTGCGGGCTCCGGGCTCCGAGCAAGGGGCTCACGGGTACCTGACTCCTGTCCTTGTCGCTTTCGTGCCCCCTCAGGTGACTCTAGTAGAACTATGTCAGCATCGGGCAGCTTTCTCCAGCACGTTACCTTTTCAAAGCAAATCAGGGGCCAGTTTCCCCACAATCCAACAGACTAGGCAGAAACGCAGACAATCCGCAGGACGCACAGGAACACCTTCTTCTCCCATCGCCCCCAGACCCAAACTTCCCAGCTTCCAGCTGAGCTTTCCGTGACATGAACCTTTGTATGAAGCTGTGAGTGCGGAGGAGGAAGCTGTGAAGTCATTGCCCACCCTATTGCCATGATGGGTTAATCAAGAAGGCTACACCTGGATCTGATTTTCTTTCTTAAAGAGAAAGTGCGAGAGCGTGCCCTGAGCCGGACGTGGGGGTAGGGGTGGGGGGGTCAACGGGAGAAGGAGAGAGAATTATTTTTTTTAAAGATTTTATTTATTTATTTGACAGAGAGAGATCACAAGTAAGCAGAGAGGCAGGCAGATGGAGAGAGAGGAAGCAGGCTCCCTGCTGAGCAGAGAGCCCAATCCCAGGATCCCAGGACCCTGGGGATCATGACCTGAGCGGAAGGCAGTGGCTTTAACCCATTGAGCCACCCAGGGGCCCCAAGGAGAGAGAATTTTAAACGGGTTCCATACTCAGTGTGGAACCAAATGCAGGGCTCGATTTCAGGACCCTGAGATCATGACCTGAGGCGAAATCAAGAGTCAGACGCTCAAACGACTGAGCCAAACGACTGATCTCAGGTGCCCCAGATCTGATTTTCCATTTTGATGAAAATAGTCTCTATTACAAGCAAGAGCTCCCCAACACTTACCTCTTGAAAGAAGGATCAGAACCCTCAGGACTCCAGGCTACCAAGCGTTGAACTGGCTGTGATGACAGGAGCCCAGGATGCTGGAGGTTTAATTGGGAAGGGATTTTCATCTGGATCATTATGGTTTGGGCTAGTGTTCCAGTTACAAAGTCCCACAGGTTTGGAGGGTCTTTCTCAACGTAAATTTTTCATCAGCACTATTAGTTGTGGTTCAGGATCTTGCAATGTACACGGTGTTAGAGCAGAAACAGCTGTCTTGATGGTTGTGCTGATGCCATCTACTTACCTGCATGCCTCCAAGTGTCAGATCATGACATTCCTTCTACCAGGACCCTTGATTCCATCACCTGGAAAGATCTAGGTCATCCTCCCAAAGCCTAACCTCCTTGGAAGAACTCTCCAGAGTCTTCCATGGCAGAGTTGACTGTCACCAGCTCCTTGCTTCCATGATACCTGTGGGCCTGTAAATCTAGCCTCATGCCTCTTTCCTTATCTGTCTCCTTCTGGTAGACTTTCTGGTTTTTCCTAGTACATCTATGTCTCCAGTGTCCTAGACTCAAGTAGTCAGAAGTGAATAGTTTTTGAATAAAACTGGAAATTTAGAAAGCATGAGTTCATGGCCACGATGTGTGGTGGACATGGAAGGAGGTGGGAGCCTATTTTCAGAGAATCTGGATTTTCTGCAGCAGCTCTTCTCTGCTTGACTGTTTCTCTTGAAACAGAGAGAGCCAGGAGTGGCAAGTATTACAGTAGTTTGGAAGGGATGCAGGAAGGAAAGCAACTCCTATTTCTGCCCAATGGCTGTGGAGGACAGTAGTCAGCTGTTGAAGGCTTAAGTGTGCAAAGGTCCTACATGCAGTTTTGAATTTAATTCTGACATCCACTCCACATTTCATAAATGAAGAAATCAAGGCTGAGAGAGGAGAACCAATTACCCAAGATCTCAGAGATACAGAGAGAAATAAAAATCCCTCTGACTCCAAAGCTGGTAGTCTTTATTCTGATTTACCGCCAAGGGGAAGTGGATGGGAGTGGCACTGGAATGGAAAGGTCCAGGGTCACTCTCACCGTAAGAGCCTGTTTTGCTAGGATAAACCTCTGGACCGTTAACAGCCTGTGAAGAGACTGAAGAGAGATGAGTGTTATTATATCAGAAGAGCACAATACAGTTTGCAATTTATTTAAGATATACTTCTAAATAATCTATAGGTCGAAGAAGAATTCTCAAGGGAAACTTAAAAACCAGACACTGAACTAAATTAAAATGAAGAGACAATGTACAAAAATTGATGGGATGCTGCAAAAGCATGGCTTAGAGGAATATTTATAATGGTGATAGGCTCAGTAATGGCCCTCCCAAATATGTCCATGTCCTAATCTCTGGAACCTGTATCACTTCATATGACAAAATAGACTTTGATGGTGTGATTAAGTTAAGGATCCTGAATAAGGAGATTGTTTTGGATTATCTAAATGAGCACAAAATGTAATCACAAGTGCCCTTATAAGAGAGAGGAAGGGGGAGATTTGCCTTCATTTTCATTTTAAAAGAGAAGCATTTGGGGGTCACCTGTGTGGCTCAGTTGGGGGAGCGTGTGACTCTTTTTTTTTTTTTTAAAGATTTTATTTATTTATTTGACAGAGAGGGATGACAAGCAGGCGGAGAGGCAGGCACAGAGAGAGGAGGAAGCAGGCTCCCTGCTGAGCAGAGAGCCCGATGTGGGGCTTGATTCCAGGACCCTGAGATCATGACCTGAGCCGAAGGCAGCGGCTTAACCCACTGAGCCACCCAGGCGCCCTGAGTGTGTGACTCTTGATCTCATAATGGGGTTGTGAGTTCAAGCCCCATGTGGGGTGTACAGGTTACTTAAAAAATAAAATAAAATCTTTAAAAAAATTCCATTTACAATAGTGCCAATAACCACAACATACTTAAGTGTAAGTTTAATAAAAGTGACGCAAGAGCTCTTCACTAGAAACTACAGAACATTGCTGAGAGCAGTTTGACAAGACTTAAATAAACACAAACATACAACATGTCATGAACTGAAAGACTCAATATTGTTACCATGTCAGTTTCCTCCAAATTTATCTGCAGTTGATGTAATACCCATCCAAATCCCAGTTGACATTTTTGGTAGAAATTGAAAAGCTGATTCTAAAATGTATATGGAAATACACATGATCTGGAATGGCCAAAGCAATTTTAAAAAAAGAACAAAGTTGAATGTCTTACTCTATTTCATCATATGACTCACTGTTAAGCTATAGAAAACAAGACAGTGTGGTGTTAGCAAAAGGACAGACATATAAATTAATGAGGCAGACTGGAGAATCCAGAAGTAGACCGAAATACATACGCTCAATTGATTTTCAGAAGAGGAATCACGGCAGTTCAGGAGAGAAAGAAAAGTCTCTTCAACAAATGGTACCGGCACAACTAGATAGTCACATGACACAGATGATCATCATACCCAAAACTTAGCTTGAAATGGACCAAAAATTTAAATGCAAAAACTTGAACTTAACAACTTGTAAAAGAAAATGGAGGAGAAAGTAATTGTAACTTTGGAGTTAGGCAGTGATTTCTTAGATAAGACTCAAAAAGTGTGAGCCATTTAAAAAAAAAGTTGATAAATTGTATTTTATTAAAAAATTGTATTTTATCAAAATGAAAGACTCTAATTTTTCCAAAAAAATGAAGAAAGGGAAAAACAAGTACCAGAACAGGAGAAAATATTCTCGGTACACATCTCTGACAAATGACTTGTATCTAGAACATACTAAAACTTCTTACAACTTAATTATAAGACTCAATTTTGAAGAGGAGCAGTAGATTTATTTCTATTTATTTATTTGAAAGAGAGAGAGAGAAAGAGAGAGTACATAAGCAGGGGAAGGGGTAGAGGGAGAGGAAGAGGGGAAGCAGACTCCCCGCCAGTCACAAGGCTAGATGCCATGCCCGTGAGATCATGATCTGAGTCAAAACAAAGATCATGGTCAACCACCTGTGCCGCCCAGGCTAAGTGGGCAATAGATATAAACAGACACTTCACAAAAAGAAGATACAGGCATGCTTCATCAGGATATGATAAGATGACTGACTTTATCATCAGGAAAATGAAAATTAAACCTCCAGTGAGACACTACTACACTCCCACGGGAATGGTTACAATGAAAGAAATGGCCAATTCCAAGAAGACGCAGAGCAACCAGACCTCTCATAATTGCTGGTGAGAGCATAAGGTGTGCAACCACTCTGGAAAATTAATCGGCATGTTCTTCAGAAGCTAAGTATAAACCTACCATACCACACAGCCTCTCTTAGCGCATACCCAAGAAAAATGAAAACGTGCTCATCCAAGACTAGTAGAGAGCAGTCTTGTTCACAACTGCTTCTCAGAAACAACCAGAGCATCTGGCTGATTCACTCAGTATGTGACTCTTGATCTCAGGTCATGAGTTCAAGCCGCACTTTGGGTGTAGAGATTACTTAAAAATGAAATATTTAAAAAAGAAGAGGAAGAAGAAATGAAACAACCCAAGTGCCTGTCAAGAGGATAGGCAAAATGTAGCCTATCCATCCACACATATCACTCATTTTAAAAAATGAACTACCAGGGCTTCTAGATGTCAAGTTGGTTGAGCATCAGACTCTTGGTTTTGGCTCAGGTTGTGACCTCCGGGTCCTGGGATCGAGCCCCAAGAGTCGGGCTCCGCGCTCATCAGGGACACTGCTTCTCTCTCTCTCTCTCTCTCCTTATGCCCCTCCCTAACCCTGCTTGTGGGCTCTCGCTCTCTCTCTCTCTCTCTCTCAGTCTCTTAAAAAGAAGTGGGGGCACCTGGGTGGTTCAGTTGATCTGCCTTCAGCTCAGGTCATGATCTCAGGTCCTTCAGTATACCAAGGCCAGAGGTTCCCAGCATTCGTATTCTGACAGCAAGTCCGAACTTTGTCATTTAAACCAATCTCAGTCCTTCCTGATCCTCTGAGCAACAATATTCCTACAATCCAGATGCCTAGGGGCCTTTTAAACTCTTAACTGCTGGATTTTTAATAATCCTACTGAGATTTTTCACTATTGGAAGATAGTGGGGACATCACAGCATCTGAATGATTAGGGCCCGCATCCTCCTGGTTGGTTCAGTGACAAAACCGTCGGTCCCTGGCATCCAGCGTCCTGTGGCTGAGGCCGGCACAGGGAGCTCTCCACATCCCCGTGCATCATGTGATGGGGGGTGGTCGGTTCCTGGGTCCCACGGTCTTTGATCTGAGAGGTTGGCCCCACCAGGGGCCCTCCCCGCTGGAGGATGACATTCCAAGGGTGCCAAGAACAGAATTTGGGGCAGCTGACCTATTGCTCCTAGCAGAACCATCTGGAGGCCTCAGACCTCACACCCTGAGTATGCCCTGCTCCCCGAAGAACACACCAGAGGCTTTTCGGTTCACACCTTTGGTCTCTCACAGGATGACTACACCATGGTGAGAAAAACAACAAGCTGTGGAGCCAAGAATTATTCCGCTCACCAGAGATGAGGAAGCCTGGACAACAAGACTACTTGCTTTGAGTAGAGCTTCCAGTAAATGAATGAGGCTCCTTTCCACCACACGGGGGGCCCTGGAATCCCCATGTTGTCCCTCGGTGTCCCAATCCTGGATTCCTTAACGCTGGGGAAACCTCTAATACCTCCTTCTCTTTAACCTCAGTGCAGAAAATCCCTGGTCATGAGTCCTGGGGGACAACTAAACCAGAAAGCTAGGTGAGGCTTCTCTCGCCTTCCCTGCAACGCCCCCAGAATCTAATGGCTGGGCTGATGAAGCCATAGGAACAAGGACGGCCAGGAGCCCCTCCCCACCTCCTGCGGGGACAGACAGGAAATAGGGCAGGACGAGTGACTGGGAAGAAGGGAAAGGAGGTGGAGTCTGGGAAAGAAGGAAGGAAGAGAGAATCCCATGACTCTGTGGTGGGGACAGCAAGGCCCTGAGGTGCTTGGTGGTCCACAAGGGAGGGAGGGAGGAGGAAGTCTGCAGCTTTCAAGGGTCGGTTCCCCCGCCCACCAGAAAAACACAGCCATTCGTCCCTACGATCGCCGGGTTCTGGGCACTGGCTGAGGGATAGGCTTGTGTTCAGTGCGACACCAGAGGTGTGCAAGCTTTCCCTGGGAGTCCCAGTGGGGCCTGCAGGGTGCTGAGCTCTGAGGAAAGTAACCAGGTAGGAGAGTGGGAGCCCAGGGAGTGAGCAGGAGAAGCAATGGAGGACATGGTTCCCGGGATCCCAGAAGACAAGTCCATGGAGAAGGGAAGTCAGGCCTCCAGAGCCCAGGCGAGCCCCATGATGAACTCAACCAAAGGCACAATGCATCAGTCCATATTTATTGAAGCAGGCGATAGAAGACAGGATTGAGAAAGTCACACAGATCTTCAATACACTCCCCCGCAACCAAGCGATGAGGACTCTGAGGCTCAGAGAGGCGGCGTCTCCTGGCAACCGAGCTGGTTGATCTCCTCGACATATGGCCAGGTTCCTTGACTTGTGCTGGCCTCTGCTATCTCTTCTCTATTTCCCCGCTTCCACCACCACTTTTTTTTTTTTTTTTCCAAATCAGCCATTGTTCCAACACCCTTTAGATTATCATTGGAATTTCACTGGTCGCTCAGCGCACCCTGAACCCAAAGAGCACCAACAACTTGCTAAACATTCCCCCCTACTCTTCTGCCAACTGCAATAACCCCTCCCTCATTGGGCTCAGCTTCAGAAATGCCAAAAATGCCAAACTGCTCAACACCCCAGCACAAAAGCTTCACTTTGCACTTTTTCCCCCTCTAATAAGGCACCTCCATGTCATTGTCCCACACATGTCCCTGCTCCCCGCCCTGCTCGGGGATCACGGAGTCGGGCCCTCCTTCAGAATTTCATAGATCTTGCTGAGCTTCTTCAGCTTGCTCTCCAGCTCCCGGGCCTGCTGCCTTATGTCTTCAGCTGACTCTGTCTTTGCGCCCTTTTGCAAGTGCTCTGAGTCTTTCACGAGGCTGACCACATCCATTGCAAGGGAGAGACCTGCAGTGGCCGCACCCACAATCCGGGCTTCTTTGGTCATTGCCAGAGCAGTGCCTCCAAAAGCTTTCTGTACCTGCCGGCCATTTCGAACTGAGACTCTCGGAGCTGTCATAAGGCGCCTGGCATTGACTACAAGGCGAGGTTTGACTTTGGCTAGGTTGATGGCACGAACATTCTTTGCAATGTTTTGCAGGGCTGTAAAGCATGTATCTGTTAAGGAATAAATCTGGGGCATGTGGTCATGCAGAACCTTTGCAATGACCTCCCCTTTGTCAAAATCAGTTGATGTCAGGTGACTGGCTTGGGCTTTTGCGGACGACTTACTTGAGTCTTCCACGATGCTGGTAGTCACCTGGGTCACAGTGGCTGCTGCTCCCAGCCCCACTCCAGTGGCCAAGAGTGCCAGACTGGCCCCTGCTGTCACAGGAGCCAGACCCAGACCAAGGATGCTCAGGATGCCAGACACAACAGCAGTGGAGTTGGCTACTACGTTGGCGATGGTGCAGTCCCGGTGTACCCTGTCCACCTCATCTGCGAGCTCGTGGAGCTTTCTTATGCGCTCCTCAAGCTTAAGTTTGAACTCGGGAAACTGATGCAGAAAACTCTCCCTAGCCTCCTGCTCTTCGGCCTCCATATCCATCCTTCTTTGCAGCTCATTCAGAACTTCACGTAGGGCTTCTGCCTCCTCCCTGTAACAGGGAAGGTCGAGGGATTAGGAGAAGCTTATCTAGAAAATGGGCTCCATTTGCTCTAACCTCCATACACCACAGAACTTTTACTGCAAACCAAATGGAAAGGAATGTTACAAATGCAAAGAATCCTTCCTGCAATGTTTTACACATTCCGCACACGGCTCACGCTGCATAACACACCCCAGTTGGGGAGTAAATAAGTCTGGGTCATACTCAGAGGCTCTTAAATAGTGGCTATTGGAGGAAGACGGCCTCGCAGTCAAGGACAGGTCCCCACAGTCAGTACCACAGTGTGTGCAGACTGGGAACTCTGTAGATGAAGAAAGGGAAGTGAGGTTGGAACAGGAAATCCTTATTTCGAAGAAACATTGTGTGTGCTGAGGGATGAACTTACCCATAGAGGTCTGTTCTCACCCTGGGCACTGGGAAGTGAGCTCTAGGCCCCACCTAGGATGTCAAGGGTCCTAAAACGATACGACTATCTTCCTTTGCCTGGGCCTTTGGCCATGGGACAGTCTGACAAGATGATAGAGTCTTTGGGTCATGAGCTGTCAGTTGTGACCACAGAGGATCTAGAAACTGGCCTCCCAGGGGAGCGGAAGGCGACAGGTCAGCCATGCAGGCAGATGTGATTGAGCCCCAGTAAACTCTGTCCTGAGGTTCAGGCTGAAAAAAACTCTCTCCTGGAAAACATGTTACCTGGGCTCTCATGAGCCCTTATCTTGACTGTGCCTTGACCTTGGTCTTCTGGGCTCTGACCTTAACAGACTGCGGACAGTCTTAGCAAGAGCTGTGTTAAGACAGCTTAGTGAGAATCCACACACTCTCAATATCTCATCACATTTGACATCTGATCAAATTCCACCTTTGATGCAGCAGTCTTTGACCTGCCTTCAGGAAGAACCCTGTTGGGTCAGGTGAGCAAGAATCCCTCCACTTTGATGCCTCCTCTTACCGATTTCCCATCCCTTGCCCTCGCCCTGCTCCTTGCCTAGAAATCCCTACCGGTTTTACTCTATTTCAAGATGAGCCCAATCTCTCACCCCTATGACATCACTCTTGATGCCTATGGCATGAATTAGTCTTCTTGACCATTTTAGTAAGTGTCACAGTAACTGCTTACTTGCACAGTGTGAGCATCCCTGGTGGGAAAAGCTCCCCGTGCACTGTCACACACTGGATACAGGACAGTAAGGCCTCATGAGGACAATGGAAGCTTTGCACTGGAAACCCTCCCAGACTCTGCCCCAAGTGTCTCTCTCCTGGCTGATGGGAACCTGTATCTCCCCCTGTCATAGGCGTAACTGAGGGGACAGCTCTCGGTGAGCTCTGTGAGCGCTTCCAGGGAATCACCCAATCTCACCCAATTTGCGGTTGGTGCCAAAAGTAGGGACAGTCTTAGGGACTGTCCCCTCAGTCTTCGCAGTTGGCTAACTCTGGGTACCTGGAGTTTAAGAAAACAAGATTTCACAGCAAGAAGGGTCCTTAAATCACCTTTTTGCTTGGCAGCTGCTGTCTCTCCCAAGCCTGCTGTCCTCTGACTGGGCCCAGCCACTGCCCCAATAACTGAGAGCCAGGACACCCACTACCCTGGTTCCCCTCAGACTCTCCAGCTCATTTCATGGATTCCCCACCCACCACCCACCACCACCAACCTCACAGGTGTTACCAGCCTAAATAACACCTTAGCTGGTCACAGCTTTGCATGCATGTACACCAAGGCCATGTGCAACTTTACAACATCTCTTAAAGCTACAAGAGACTCTGTGAACCTTCTATTTGAACCAGTAAGCTGGAAACGATCTAGATTTGGTGGAGAAAGTAGTTTCCTCTTTGGTGGGGAATTCTGAGGCTCAGAATCCCTCAAAGGCTACACAATTGGCAGCTGCCCCCTGCGGAGCTGGAAGTTGTCACAAAGTCTCACTGACACCTATTGGTCTGGGGCTGCTCACTTTAGAAGACAGGGGCTTCCAATGGTAGTCAAGACTGACCCAGCTCTAAGGCAAGGTATGGAAGAAACCCTGCCCATGGCCTGGCATGCCCAGGGGTGAGGAGATCAAAGAAGGGAGGGAAGAAATGTCCCCTCTCCCTCTCACGGGGCCTCTGCTAGTCCCCTGGTCTCCTCAAGTTTGTGCCCTAGAGCTTCACTCAGTCCCAGATCCACTGCCCAAGCCTACCTAGTCCTCCAACCTAGATGCCCTGGCCCTCTTATCAATTGTGACCACTGGCTCTGGCCCTGGTCCAAGCCTCCTGGGACCTTAGACAGGATGACTAGGCTCTTCACCTTTGACCTTGAAATTCACACCAAGGCCCTGGCCACAATCTTCTCAGATTGAATTACTGTTTCCATGGAACAAATGCCCAATCTGACACTTCCAGACACACAGACTCAAGAGAACCCCAGGGCTGGGCAAAGAGAGAGTCAGGATCCAGCCAGCTCAGTCCAATTCCACTCCAGCCTCTCCGCCTCATGGGCCCGCAGGATGCTGCATGTTCACGGAACTGCTCAGATGGGGAGGGAAGGTTCTAATCCGAATCCCCAGGGCCACAGACTGAGGTGTCAGTGTTCCTGTGACTGGTCCCAGAGAAGTCGTGCTTGGCCCTCATCTCCAGCAAGAAAACCCTTACCACCGTCTCTTCTCGGCAATCCTCTAATGAGTTCACACTAATGGAGTTCCTGCTATGTGCCATCACTACGCTAGGGACTTACGTGCATTATCTTTACTTCCTCATTCAAAATTGAACAGATAAAGAGATCAAGACAGAGAAGGGTCAGCTTTAGGTTAAGGCCCAAGGTCATATAACCTGCCCTCTGCAGGTTTCCTTCTCCTCAATCTGAGACCATTCACTGCCAGCAAATGTCATGGAAGACATGTTCCTCATGGGTTGTCGAGAAGAAACATACTCAAACCCAGCCCCAGGACACTGCCTTCAGAGACCTAGGTGACCATCCGGGGGCATCTGTGCAGGGGGCAGGGGGGTACCTGGACAAAGTGGCCTCAGCCACAAATCTCTCCCAGGATTCATGGTCACTCAGCAGGGCGTCTAGTTCCTCACGCCTCACTGTGTTCAGCAAAGTCTCAATGGCCTCCTCGAGAAGGCTTTCACTCCCTAGATGGAAAAAAAAAAATGAAAGGCTTTTAGTTTTTTCTTTTTCCTGCTTCCCTAAGGGAGAGAGGAAACCAGGGCTTAGCTGGAGGGAAACCACAGTGCTAAACTGTGCTTTTATGGACCCGGTGGTGGGGGGGGAAGGGAAATAGGTGTGAGCCTGCTGAAGGCATATTGAGATCAATAGATTCAGTTCCTGCCCTGTAATAAGCAGGGGCTTACAGCTGGGACACAGGACAAATGCCCTAACATTAGCTGTAGGAGGCCGGGGAATCCTAGGGGAGGAGGTTTTACCTGGAACTAACGGGTTCCAGAGACAGGGGACAGCAACAATACTTAGAGAGGACACACTATGTAGCAGGCCCTGGCCCAAACACATGAACACATTCTATTTGATCCTCATAACCACAGAAGGAAATACTCTCATTTTACAGGTAAGGCTAGGTAAGACACTCCAGATCACACAGCTGGGAGGTGGCAAAGACCAGACTGGGGTCCAGGTCGTGGCCCACTGACCCTCACAGAGCACTCGGGCTGGCAGCAGGATGAGAGCTGGAGGAAATGGCCTCTCTTGTAAAGCCCCACAGTCATCCTGAGCCCACCTGGAGGCTTGGACAGGGCAAGAGGGCAGGATCAGCCTCCAAGGCTGCTGGTCTACTCACTCCCCCACCACGCCTCAGGATCCCTTTTTTCCCCTCCTTTCCCCTCTGCTGTCCCCACCTCCCTCTGGACTGTCCTGGCCTTACTTCTGGGTCATTGATGGATTTGATGGGCAGCAGGGAAGGGAGGAAGTAAGTACCTCAGCCATGACCCTGAAGAGGGAAGAAGACAAGAGAGAGGTGTCCCTACAGACTCCTGGGCTGGGGACTCCCCTTGACCTCTATTGGGGGCTCAAGGAAGCTCTTCAAGGGACCGATTCCTCTGTAGGTGAACTCAGCTGGAGGCAACCCCGCAATTCCAGGGATCATCCAGAGAAGTGGAAGGGGACTACCTGGGCTGGGCCCGCCGGCTCCCGAGGCCATGGTGTCACTGTAGTTTTCCCTACCACTTGCGTCGCGTTGCAGTTAGAAGGAGCTGTCGCTTCACCCCTGGGGAAGAGAGAACAAATTGTGGGTCAAATGTGAGCCAGCGGAGGCAGCAGTGAGGGGCCAGGTCTTGGGGCTTCCCTCCAGGATGGCGACAAATGCCAAGATGGACTTTACCCCATGTGTTTGTCTGTGTACTGGCTTCTGCCAGCTGCTATTTAAGGAAAGTTACTCACCTCACTCCAGCTCACTCCCAAGCCCAGTCAGGGTCCTGTCGCCTGTTGGGGCCCAAGAAGAAGATCATCAGACAAGGAGACTGCCATCTGAGAAGTTACAGAAGCAATAAAACCAAACACAGAAGAAAAGATGGGAACAGATGTGCTGGAAATTCCTTGAGGTCGGGAACGTGTGTGTTTACTAAGGGTAAGAGCTAATACTGATCAAGTATTGATGACAGGCAGGCTCCTGATGTGTCCCCTCACTGAGTACCCACACACACTCCAGGACGGGAACCTGAGTGTCTCTGATCCAAATCCTGTGTTTGTGACGACTGTGCTCTACTCCCTTTAACATGCAAAAACTCTTATTCATGTACAGTGACCTTTGAACAATATGGGGGTTGGGGCAATAACCCCCAACATCGTGCAGTAAAAACTTCACGCATAACTTCCGACTTCCCCAAACTTTTTTTAAAGATTTCTTATTTATTTGACAGAAAAGAGAGAGCCAGCGAGAGGGGGATCACAAGCAGGGGGAGTGAGAGAGGGAGAAGCAGGCTTCCTACTGGGCAGGGAGCGCAATGCAGGGCTCAGTTCCAGAACCCTGGGATCATGACAAGAGATGAAGGCAGACCCTTAACAACAGAGACACCCAGGTGCCTCTTGACTTCCCCAAACTGAACTACTAATAGCCTACTCTTGAAAAGAAGCCTTACCAATAACATAAACAGCTAATCAACACGTTATTATGTATGTTCTATGTATTATGTACTGAATTCTTGCAATAGAGTAAGCCAGAGAAAAGAAAGTGTTAAGAAAATCAATAGTAAGGGGCACCTGGGTAGCTCAGTCATTTAAGCATCTGCCTTCAGCTCAGGTCATGATCCCAGGGTCCTGGGACAGAGCCCCTATAACTGTCTCCCTCCTTAGTAGGGGTCTGCTTCTCCCTCTCCCTCTGCCCCTCCCCCCTGCTCATGTGTCCTCCCTGTCAAATAAAGAAGTAAAATCTTAAAAATGAAGAAAATCATAAGGAAGAGCAAGTACATTTACCATACCGTACATGTATTTAATGAAAAAAATCTGCATATAAGTAGATCTGTGTTGTTTAAACTTGTGTTGTTCAAGAGTCAGCTGTGTAAGTATTTATTTGTAAATGACTCCTCTCCTTCCACAGAGCTGGCTTGCAGCACTAACCAGTCTCTGTATCGCTCAATTTCCTGGTGCCACAGCTTCCCACAGCCTGTGTCCTCCTTGCTTCTGCGAGATTCCTCATCCCACATGGCCTGGAGTCCTGCTGAGTCCTGGCGCAATCCCTACAGTCTTGACTACGGATTCTCAAGCCTTCCCAATAATGCCCAGTCTTCTCTGCTGTCCTCTCCCAACTCTGAACCCTAGACTGCTTCTAATTCTTTATCTAAAGGAAAGTAAAAAGAACAATCTCCTTGTATAAAACTTTGCATTTTGCATTTGAGATTGTTTCCCTAAGACATTTCGAGAAGCACGATGACTGGGTCAGAAGCTATCATCACATGCACATTTTTTCATACCTAGCGCCACACTGTTATGAAACAAAATTATACCGATTCACATTCACACTCACAGTACGAGGGTGTCCATGCTGTATTCTTAACAGTTCTTCGTAGTCTTTTGTAAAAAACACACCCTTATAGACAGAGAGTTTATTTTAGTTCATTTTTAGCTTGTCTTGGGAAACGAGGAAAGACAGGAAATGTTGATTACATTTAAGCATTATTTTTTTAAGATCTTATTTATTTATTATTTCAGAGATTGAGAGAACGACTACGAGAAGGGGCCGAGGGAGAAGCAGACTCTCAGTGGAGCTGGGAGCCTGACGCGGGGCTCAATTCCAGGACCCCAGGATCATGAACTGAGCCAAAGGCAGACAATCAACTGAGTCAACCACGCACCCTAAGCATTGTTTTTAAGTTTATTTATATTTTTTAGTAATCTCTACACCCAATCTGGGACTCGAATTCACAACCCCAAGGTCAAGAGTCCCAAACTTTTCAGAATAAGCCTGCCAGGTACCCCAGGTCCTATTTGAAGAAAGCAAAAGAGCATTTATCAGCTTTCCCTCCTGAGACGTGACTGAAATGATAGTAAAGGTACTTACAGGTGTAAAAATAACTAATGATAAGAGTGACTCACATCTGTGGACTTTACTCTGCACTGGTAATTGCTCTACAACTTTACAAATAATAACCTGTCTTCTTCCAATACTCATGAAGTTGTACGTGTATCATTTGCCTCCCTGTTTATAGATACGGAAACTCAAGTGCAGACTATGTGATGTGCCCCAGGTCAGAAATCCAGTAAGTGACGGACTGGTTTCAAGTCTTCAAGGTCCTGCTTGCTGGACTCAAGAACCCCCACACTGCCTCTCCTCATTCCGCTACTACTTTATTTTTTCTATTTTTTATTATTTTAAAAAGATTTTATTTATTTATCTGACAGAGAAATCACAAGTAGGCAGAGAGGCAGGCAGAGAGAGAGGGAGGAAGCAGGCTCCCCACTGAGCAGAGAACCCAATGTAGGGTTCGACATCAAGACCCTGAGATCATGACCTGAGCCAAAGGCAGAGGCTCAACCCACTGAGCCACCCAGGTGCCCTCTGCTACCACTTTAAAAGGACAATGGGTCCAACAAAAATCCAGAGGCTTAGACAAATGTTTGAAGGCAGATTGGATGGAGAATTGATAGCTGAATAAAGAGAATAGAGGGAACTTCCATCAGAAAAACAGAGAGAGAACAAGGCAATAGGCAGGAAGAATGGTCTGCTACACAGATTGCGGAGAGGGAGACTGAGGATGAGAGGCAGGTGGAGGGGAAGCAGGAATAAGGTTACCAACCCCACACCCGACCCTATATTCACGGCAGCCTAAGTCTCACCAGAAGAGGGAAAATCAGAAATGAAATACTCCAGAAAAAATACCTCTGTCTTCTGACATCTAAAGGGTCCTCATCCGATCACTCTACATGGAAGCCTGTCAGTCAACTTACCTCTCTCTTAAATACAGATGGGCAATCTAGGATCAGATACGTAAGAAAGATGACCAGATGGAAAGGGTGACTCAGATAGATTAAAAAAACGACTGCAGATTGGGCACCTGGCTGGCTGTTGGTAGAGCATGCAACTCTTGATCTCAAGGTCATGAGTTCAAGCCCATGTTGGGCATAGAGCTTACTAAAAAAACAACAAAAAATTAACTCATGTAAACCTGGTGATTCACAGACCTGTACCCTTAGGGATAAAAATACATTATATGTTTATTAAAAAATTTCTAAAATTAATTTTTAAAAAAATCAACTGGACTTCATAAACCTTAAAAACAATACCAGAAAAAAACACATAATTTTGATTATAGAAAATAATTTTTTAAACCTTGACCCAATGTCCTCAGTGAGATTAGAAAGGTGTTGTCTTCATAAAATGAGAACATGATGCACTGAAAAAGTAAAATAATAATAATAATAACAATAATGGACAAGAAAAGGGCTCGTGGGACTTAAAAAGTGATTGACAAACTAAAGAAATCTAGGAAAAGGTTGGAATAGTCAAGAAAAACTTCCAGAAAACAAAACAAAAAGGTGACAGAAGAAATGGAACTGAATGAGGAATGACAAGTTACCAATGCTGTCAATTCTTAGAAAATTACTTGAGAAAGAGCTGCAGGAAAAAAAAAAGTTCATGTGTTTATGGGGTGAGGTGGAAGATAATGGCCAAGAAACCAAGAGATAGAAAGATGTGAGGTCCAGGAAACAGGAAAATTAACATAGACAGAAACCTAAGGAATACAGCAGGCATGCAGCAGACCTAGAGAGCAACAGCCCAGAATGAAATGAGAAGTAAAGAGTTCTATGGGGAAAGTGGACTTAAAATAATATATATGATATAATATCTTATCTAATGGACGGTTCAAAAGAAATTGAGGAAACGTTGAAGGTAATATTGCAAGGAGTAGAAAAAAAGGCAGTTAGAAATTCAGGAAAAACTAAAGCTGTACAAGAAAGCATGTACCGGGTGCCTGGGTGGCTCAGTGGGTTAAGCGTCTGCCTTCAGCTCAGGTCAGGATCCCAGGGTCCTGAGATCTTGTCCCACATCAGACTCCTCGCTCAGCGGGGAGCCTGCTTCTCCCTCTGCTTGCTGCCTCACTCTCACTTACTGACAAATTAATAAGAATCTTAAAAAAAAAAAAAGCACGTAAACCATATTTCACAAGTTAGCTTTACAGTAAATACTGAAAACATCACACATATGTAAACATTCTTCTGTGATTTTTAACTTCTAGAACAAAAGAGACCATTTAAATATAAGAACCAAATGTGCTTGTTGCCGATATGTAAATCAAAGTACAATGGTAGAAGTTGGGAGCTGCACCACTGGAGAGAGGAGGAAGGTTAATATCCTCATTTTGCAAAGTGAGGATCCCCAAGATACCAGCTATGATTGAGAGGCTAGGAAATGAAGAGGTAAGAATAAAGAAAGAAAGAAACAAAGGTGTAAGTAAATGGCTTACGCCTAGAAAGGTTTCTAACTGAGGACATAAATTTAGTGATAATATGATATTAGGAGAAGGTGGGGAGGTGTGTAAGAAAAAGCATAAAAATAAGTGAAATTATTATCTGCCCTAGTAAGAAATAAGTAGCTCACTCATATTGCAATTTAAAAATCAAGGGAATGAAGTTAGCTATCGTGGTGGGTGACTACTGCTTTGCACCAGGCACCGTTCTAAGTGATTTGGACACATCGACTCTTAACATTAGTTCTCAGCATGACTCTGTAAGAAAAGGAACTGAAGCCCAGAAAGGGTAGGTAATTGACCCAAAGCACCCAGCTAGTGCCAGAGCCGGAATTCAAATCCAGACTCCCTGTCTCCAGAGCCTACATTCTCACCTGTTCTGTTCTCCCAGTGTAGGAATATCATATAAAGATATTGATTAACCACCTAAGGAAAAGCAACACATTAAAAGTGATTGTTTTTAATTGGGAAGGTGGATGAGCAGAGTCCTCAGGACTAGTGGATTTGTTTTAACCAATGCGCTTGTTACTTTGATTTCTTTTTTAATTTTAAGAAAGTGGAAGTCCCTTTAGAGCAGTGAGTAACAGCTCACCCCAATAATGGGCTGGTTTCTGGCATTACCACGTTCAACATGATGAGAGCCAAGGGATCAGGTACCCATAAAAACTCAGCCTGACTCCTGATGTGACAAGTGGCAGCGTGGGAGAAACCTCGGTGGTTGATAAAGTAAGTTCTCTAAGAAAAGTGGGATGATAACGTAGGTTCAACGAGAATAATCAGCGTGAATGCCACCCTTCTACAGATATAGGGTCTAGCCATCCCTGCCCACCTGCGTGGCCCTGACAGGACACGGAGCCCTCCCATCCTCACCCACCATCCCCACCTCCCATCCCCAGCGGCTCTGGCTAAGCTCTCCGGAGGCAGCAGGACAGAGAATCTCACCAAAGCATCTCCCAGGAATGGCTGCAGGCAGGCTCCTAGGGTAGGGAGGGAAGGGGAGCCAAGGACAGGACCAGGTTCAAACTCCTTAGCCTGCCCTCGCCCCAGTTCCCTAATACTCCTACTCCTGTCTTCCTCACTGTTCCCTGAGTCCGAATTGCCTTGGTCCGGGCACCCTCAAGGACACCTTGCTTCCCTGCTTGTCTTCTTTTTTTTTTTTTCTTTTTTAAATTTTATTCTAAGTAGGCTCCATGCCCAACGTAGAGCTTGAACTCACACAGGGCTCTGAGATCAAGAGTCACAGGTTCTAGAGACTGACCCAGCCTCGAGCCCCTCCTTGCTTCTCCTCACACCTCAGCCTCCAGGCCATTGTTCCCACCCCCTCCCCGAATGCCTTTCCCCACCTTCTTCACCTTGTAAAATTTACCTGTGCTGAGAGGCCCCGCTCAACCGCTGCTTCCCCTGCTATCTTCCCCCGTGGACCCTCCGGGTTCCCCTTCAGTGTGCGCTGCCCTGACTACAGTCCTCTGTGTGTCCTCCGTTGGACTCTGAGCACTGGCGCAGCCCTGCCTATTCCCTGCTGCGACTCCTGTTCCAGGGCCTCCCAGGGAACTCTGAGCTGGGCTTGGATCCGAGGTAAGGGAGCACAGTGCACACAGCTCCACTCCCCACTGAGCAATTCCACTGTTTTCTTACCTGTCTTGATGAAAAGTTTGTTGTGGCTGAGAACAAATAAGACCACGCCTCAGATTTCACACGAATTACCCTCCTGATTTAATGTGCTTTGGACAGTCCTCCCAGATTTCTGGGCGTTTCCATTTATTTCCTCATGTCTTCATGCTCCCACCATAGTATTGTTTATGTGAAGAGAAAGAGGAAGAGTAAATTGCAGTAAAACATGGGTGTCCTGGGGCATCTGGTTGACTCAGTGGGTTAAGCCTCTGCCTTCGGCTCCGGTCATGATCCCAGGGTCCTAGGGTTGAGCCCCACATCGGGCTCTCTGTTCAGCAGGGAGCCTGCTTCCCCCTCTCTCTCTGCCTGCCTCTCTGCCTACTTGTGATCTCTCTCTCTGTCAAATAAATAAAATCTTAAAAAAAAAAAAAAAAGAAAGAAAGAAAAAGAGAAGGGAACAAGGAGAAGGAAGGGGAGGAGTGGGAGGAGGAGAAGGAAAAACCAAAAGATTTGTACAAAATCAATCAGTAGATCCCAACAGGACTTAAGTGTAAGCTAGAAAGAAAAATCTACAAATGTCCTGGGGATAATATTTTTAAAAAATAATGTTGATTTGGAGGAACTTTTCTAATCAAGATGCAAATCCCAGATGCCATAAAGGGAAAGTTTCAGTTATCTGCCCTATTAACAGCTAAAAATTGCACAGGAAACCATGAACAAAGTCAGACTACAGTGAGAGGCCAGGAGACCCCACCCTCCATCCTTGGACCAGCAAAAGCCGAGCGCCCACGAAACATGACAGATCCTGGGAATCCCCATGAAAAGACTGAAGCCAAGTTCTTAAGATGTGGGAACAGAGAATCCCCAGGGAAGGGACTCACCGAGACTCACACAGTTGTCGGCAGGCAGGGCAGAAGGGAAGACCAGGCCTCCTGAAGCAGGTGTTTGGTAAGAAATGAGATTTTTACAACCCGAAGACTCCTAGGTTTACCTCTGCCGGCAAACACACGGATCTAAGTTCATGCCCTTCTCATCAACCCCGGGAGTCTACAGTTTGGTCTTTTCAGATTCGAAGCCTGGACCACGCTGCAGTGTGACGCTTCTCACCCCTGGTCCCTTTCCCCCCTCCGCTGTGAGCACACAGGCCAACCTCTTCCTCTTCCTGCCCCACAGTGGGTGGAACAGAGGCCCCAGTGGAGGGCAGGGAGCAAAGCCCAGACATCTCCCTGCTCTGTGTCCTGGTCATGGTCATGGTCACGGTCACGGTCATAGTACCCTGGGCCAGTCACTCCCTGTCAGGACCTCAGACGCCCTGCAGGCTGGGCACTGCGCAGACACTCAGAGACACTGTGGGCAACACAACCCTGAGTCCTTGTACCTCAAAAGGAAATCCCTTGCTGGGGTGGCCCAGAGGCTCTGCCTCACCTGCCCTCTACCTGCTCAGCTTCCTCCCAAATTCCCTGAAAGCATGAGCACCCTGATATCTGCCTTCCATCGGGGTCGCCTGCTCAGGTAGTCTGCAACCCGAGCTGAGCGCAGTCCCCCTCCCTCTCCACTGTTTTGGGGGCACAGAGGGAGGGGAGAAGCAGTCAGACAAATCCGGCTACAAATCCGGGCTGTGTCCCTGTGCCAAGTGAGACCTGGGGCTGGAGCTGCAGGTTCCCCCTCATCAACAAATCATGACAACATGCGATCCTTCCCTAACAGAGCTGTTTGGAGGGGGAGTCCATGGACAGGGCCCCCAACCCCGAACTACCCAGACCTCATCCTCGGAACTGAGACACATCCAGGGGTTCGTGGCCGTGTGGACCCGGGTGTGTGTCTGGGCAATAACCACACCTCGGGGCCCAGATATATCGGGGACCTGAAGGGAAACTGAAAGTGTCCACGTCCCAGCAGCTCATGAGGAAACAGACATGTCCGGGCCGGTCCCACTAACCTGCCCACCCTCGGCGGACCTGACTCCCTCAGAGGAACAAGCCCACACCTGACACGCCGGGTCCTTCTCCCTCAGCCCTTCCTGCCACTGACACACTGTGGGACCCTCAGCAAGTGACTCCCCCCCCACTAACTCCCCCCCAGGGCTTGTTCCCAGCCCCTCCTCTCTGTCCCTCCCACCGCACCCCCACCGCCATGCCTGCCTTATTCACCTCCTTGTCTCTAACACACCAGGTGCTCACCGGGTACTTGCCATATGGCGGCCACTAAATGCCACCCAGGTGGCTTCCAGGCATTTGCTGATGCAGATCCTCCTGCCAGGAGCACCTGCTTCACCACCTGGAAAAATCAAGTTCATACTTCAGAGCCCGACTCAAGCATCACCTCCTCTGAGAAGTCCTCCAGCAGCCTCCCTGGCAGAGTCCCTGTGCCCTACTCTGATCCCATGGCACGGGGTCGATATCCCCTTTTCAGGTCACTATGTCCGTGTCTTCCCTTCCCCCCCTTGGGATCTAATCAGATCTCTCTAGACTTGTCCCTGATGCCAGGACAGCCCCAGGATGCCTGCCCTTGGTGGCCAAGTGCCCCTTGCAAGGCTGCAGACGCTTGTGGAAGACAGCTGAGGAAACGCTGCTGTTTTCAACAGTGGACAGAACTGGGGGAGCACCAGGCGCTGGGAGGGCCCCGACCATGCAGTCCTGTCTGGTTCCCACAGCAGCTCTGGGAGATACCGGCTCCCTGCACGGACGCAGAAGCCGAGGGGGAAGCGCCACACAGCTTGTGAGGTGTGCAGAGTCTGGACGCAGTGGGCTTTGCACCTGCACACAGGGAAGCCAACCTGACCCTCCCATCCGGGCAAGTGTCCCCGGGCATCGTGTCCCTCCCCAGCATTGAAGGAGGGACAGAGTGACAGACTGATGATCCAAGAATTGCACCCCAAGGTTTGTGATGATCACCCCGTGGGTGGCCCAGGAGTTCAGCCTGAATTGGCAGATGGGGAAAGCCAGGTGAAGGGACAGGTGGCTTGGGTCCTGCAACTCAGGGAAGGAGCCGAAAGTCAAGGCCATGCTGACACTCGGGCCTCGGACACGTGGTTGAAGTTCTGTTTTGTCCACAACGTATTCCTCAGTTCCTTGTTGCTCTCTGTCGTGGGAACTCCCTTCCGCCTGATTGTTCTCCCTTTCCCGAGCTGGCGGTTCGCCTGCCACCCTGATGGAACCACTGTGAGTTGCGCACTGCGACACAACATCCCTGGGAGCTGCGGCCCGAGGGTCTCATGCGTGTGCGTCAAGGCCTCGCCGTGTGTGGACCTCGCCAGGCTCCGGGATCACGGCCCTGTGAGGTGGTGGCCAGGCTGGACCTGCAGGCCACTCAGGTGAGGATTGGGTGTCTCTGACCTGCAGGAACGAGTGCCGAGTCCTCCCCACCTGTGGACCCAAAAGATCGAGTGGCTGTAACATCAGGCTCCTCTTGACCCCCAAGGATCACAAGGAAAGTCACCCAGGATGACCGCAGTTCCAGAGTCGGGGTCTCGGGCAACATCTCTGGTCAACAAGCCATGTCAGCCCTCGGGGACGGTGACACCGGCTCCGCGGGAGAGTCCCCCTCACACCGTGGAGGGATGTGTCCAGCTGACGCCACAGCACCATCAGGCGGGGACTGGGACAGTCAGCAGACGGGGCTCACGACCAGCACCCCACCCCGTCTCTCCATCCCGTGGGGACACGTGCTGGGCTCGGCCCTGCTGGACCTTAGGACTCATGTTTCAGAGCAGGGACCCCACCTGCCGGGTCTCTCTCTGTCTAGGGACCGGGTCGGAGGTGACCCGAGTAGGGGCTGCAAATTGGACATGGGACAGCGGGGACTTCTGAAGCCATCAGAGTGGCCGCCAGAGACTGACACCTGAGGGGACTGCATCCATGCTGCTGGCACCTGGTCACTCATGGGAAGTGGAAGGGAGCCACGGGTCGGGGTCCCTTGTGACCTGGCTGTCAGCGTCACCCCGTGAACACGTATTGGTCCTTGCACAGATTCCTGGTCAAATCCTACCCCGAGTAGCAACTGTCAACTTCAGGAAGGCTCAGAACTAAGTATGAAGATGACAAAATCACACGCATCATTTTCTCTCATATTCCAAGAATTCTAACTTTATTATTTCTGGACTTTCCATTACTTGTTCCTCCACCCATTTCTTGACCCATTTCCCCTGTGTCCCCTTTAGTCCCTTCCCCTCACTGCCTGTCCCCTCCTTCCTTATTCCAGGGTCCATGTTCCTTCCCCTCCTTGACTCCCCCTGCCCGTCCTACATTAAACCTCCCTCCCTGGCTCAGCTTCAGAAATGCCTAATTCCTCAACACCCCATCCGAACACGCCAAACCTTCCCCCCGCCAATAAGGCACCTCCATGTCATTGTCCCACACATGTCCCTGCTCCCTGCCCTGCTCGGGGATCACGGAGTTGGGCCCTCCTTCAGACGTTCATAAGACTCGGTGAGCTTCTCCAACTTGCTCTCCAGCTCCCGGGCCCGCCGCCTCATGTCTTCAGCTGACTCTGCCTTTGCGCCCTCTTGCAGGTGCATTGAGTCTTTCACAAGATCAAACACATCTAATCCAAGAAAGAGAACTGAGAAAAGCCCACTCCCGACCCGGGCTCCTCTGGTCATTGTCAGAGCAGTGTCTCGAAAAGTGTTCTGCACCTGCCTGGCAGTTCGACCTGAGACAGGCAAACCTCTGCTGAAGCGCTGGGCCTGGACAGCCAACCGAGGGTTCCCCCTGGCTGCCCTGATGGCACGAACATTAGCTGCAAGGTCCTTCAGGTTTTCATATAAATCATATATTATGGGAAAAAAAGAGTCTATGTAGTCATCCAGAAACTTTTGAAATACCTTGTCTTCATCAGTGTCACTCAATATCAGGCTATTTGCTTCGTCTATGGAGGAACACTCGCTGGACATTTCCATGGAGCTGGCATACATTCCAGTCACACCTGATGCTACTCCCAGCCCCGCTGAAACTGCTGACACTACCAGACAGGCCATCGCTGCATAAGGCGCCAGAACAAGGCCGAGGATGCCCAGGACACCTGACGTGACAGCAACAGAGTCGGATGCTACATTGCAGATGGTGGCGTCCCTGTGTACCCTGTCCACCTCATCTGCGAGCTCGTGGAGCTTTCTTATGCGCTCCTCAATCTTGAGTTTCAACTCGGGAAACTTATGCAGAAACCTCTCCCTAGCCTGCTGCTCTTTGGCCTCCAGATCCTTGGCTCCTTGCAGCTCATTCAGACGTTCACGAAGGGCCTCTGCCTCCTCCCTGTAACAGGGAAGGTCGAGGGATTAGGAGAAGCTTATCTGGAAAAAGGCCTCCATTAGATCTAACCTACATACACCACAGAACTTTTACTGCAAACCAAATGGAAAGGAATGTTACAAATGCAAAGAATCCTTCCTGCAATGTTGCACACATTCCACACACGGCTCACGCTGCATAACACACCCCAGTCGGGGAGCAAGTAAGTCTGTGTCATCCTCAGAGGCTCTTAAATAGTGGCTATTGGAGGAAGACGGCCTTGCAGTCAAGGACAGGGCCCCACGGTCAGTACCACAGTGTGTGCAGACTGGGAACTCTGCAGATGGAGAAAGGGAAGAGCGGTTGGAGCAGGAAAACCTTTGTTTGGAGAAACATCCTGTGCACTGAGGGATGAACTTACGCACAGAGGTCTGCCCTTTGCCTTTGGCACTGGGAAGTGAGCTCCAGGCCCCACCTAGAATGTCAAGGATCCTAGAATGATACGACTGTCTTCCATTGCCTAGGACCTTGGCCACGGGACAGCCTGACAGGATGGAGGAGTCTTTGGGTCATGAGCTGTCAGTTGTGACCATGGATGATCTAGAAACTGGCCTCCCGGGGAAGCAGAAGGGGACAGGTCAGCCATGCAGGCAGATGGGAATGAGCCCCAGCAAAACTCGGTCCTGAGGTTCAGGCTGAAAAATACTCTCTCCTGGACCACACGTTACCCAGGCTCTCATGAACCTCCTCCTGACTGCGCCTTGACCTTGGTCTCCTGGGCTCTGACCTTAACAGCCTGTCATGCCCAGTCTGGATAAGAACCCTGTTGGGTCACCGTAGCAGGAATCCCCCCACCATGATGTCTCCTCTTAGAGACTTCCCTTCCCCTGCCCCCACCCTGCCACTCGGCGAAAAATCTCTACCGGTCTTCACTCTGTTCCAGGATGAGCCCAATCTCTCTCCCCTATGACATCACTCTTAAGTGACAAGTGTCACAGTAATTGCTTACTTGCACCCCGTGAGCACCCCTGGTGGGAACAGCTCCCCGTGCACTGTCACACACTGAATACAGGACAGTAAGGCCTCCTGAGGATGGCGGAAGCTTCGCACTGGAAACCCTCCCAGACTCTGCCCCAAGTGTCTCTCTCTATGGCTGATGGGGACCTGTATCTTCCCCTGTCACACAGTGGAACTGAGGGGACAACTCTAGGCGAGCTCTGTGAATGCTTCTGGGGAATCATCCAATCTCAGGGGCATTTGGGGACCCTCAAATATGCAGCTGGTGCCAAAAGTAAAGTCAGTCTTAGGGATTGTGTCCTCAGACTTTGCATGTTAGCTAGCTCTGGGTACTTGGAATTTAAAAAATAAGAAGACTTCAGAGCGAGAAAGGACCTTAGTAACCATTTTGCTTGGCAGCTGCTCTCTTTCTCAAGCCTGCTGTCCTCTGATGGGGCCCAGCCACTGCCACTGCGCCAACTGACTGAGAGCCGGGACACCCACAACCCTGGTTCCCCTCGGACTCTCCAGCTCATGTCACCGACTCCCGAGCCACCACCAGCACCCCCGACCTCACAGGTGTCACCAGCCTAACTCACATTTTAGCTGGTACAACAAGGCCATATGCAAGATTACAACATCTCTTAAAGATGCAGGAGACTTCCCGAACCTTCTCTATGAATCACACAGCTGGAAATGACCTGCAACCTGGCAGCTAGCAGAGGAAGTACTTTCCTCTTTGGTGGGGACCTTTGAGGCTCAGAATCCCTCAAGGGTACACAATTGGCAGCTGCCCCCTGCGGAGCTGGAAGTTGTCACAAAGTCACACTGCCTCCTATTGGTCTGGAGCTTCTCTGTGTAGAAGAAAGGGGCTTCCAAATGGTAGTAAGACCCCCCAGATCCCAGGCAAGGTATGGAAGAAACACCCCCTATGGCCCCGTATGCCTGGTGGTGAGGAGATCAAAGGAGGAAGGGAAGAAATGTCCCCTGTCCCAATCACAGGACCTCTGCTAGGTCCCTGGTCTCCTTAAGTTTGTGCCCTAGGGCTTCCCTCAGTCCCAGACCCGCTGCCCAAGCCTACCTAGTCCTCCAACCTAGATGCCCCCTTGTCCATCCTGATTGTCATCTCTGGCCCTGGTCCAAGCCTCCTGGCACCTTGGACAGGATGACTACACTTGGTTCTTCAGCTTTCACCTTGAAAGTCACACAAAGGCCCTGGCCATGATCTTCTCAGATTGATTTACTGTCCCCATGGAACAAATGCCCAATCTGACACTCCCAGACACACAGACCCAGAGAGCTCCAGGGCTGGGCAGAGAGAGAGTCAGGATCCAACCAGCTCAGTCCAATTCTACTCCAGCCTCTCCGCCTCATGGGCCCGCAGGACCCTGCATGTTCACAGAACTGCTCAGATAGGGACGAAGGCTCTAATCCGAATCCCCAGAGCCACAGACTGAGGCATCAGTGCTCTTGAGACTGGTCCCAGAGGATGTTATGCTTGGCCCTCATCTCCAGGAAGAAGAACCTTGACCTCCGTCACTTCTCCGCAAACCTCTCAAGACTTACCATTAATGGATACCAACTATGTGTCATCACTATGCTAGGGACGTTACACACATTGTCTTCATTTCCTCATGATAAAATTAAACAGATGAACAGATCAAGGCAGAGAAGGGTCAGCTTTAGGTTAAAGCCCAAGGTCACATAACTTGCCTCTGCAGTTTTCGCCTCTCCTCGATCTGAGGCCATTCACTGCCGGCAAATGTCATGGAAGACATGTTCCTCATGGATTGTCAAGAAGGAACATGCTCAACCCCAACCCCAGGGCACTGTCCCGCAGAGAGCTGGGTGACCATCCTGGGACATCTGTGTGTTGGGGGAGGGTGGTTACCTGGGCAAAGTGGCCTCAGCCACAAATCTCTCCCAGGCTTCATGGTCAGTCAGCAGGACGTGCAGCATCCCTTTGCTCACTACATTCTGGAAAGTCTCAATGACCTCCTTGAGAAAACTTTCACTCTCTAGGTGGAAAATAAAAATGAAAGTTTTTAGTTCTCTCTTATTCCTGCTTCACTAAGGGAGAGAAGAAACCAGGGCTTACCTGGAGGGAAACCACAGCGCTAAACTGTACTTTTATGGACTCGTTGTTGGGGGGAGAGAGAGGGCAGGGAAATAGCTGAGAGTCGGCCTAGGCAGGGGTATTGACATCAACAGAATCAGTTCCTGCCCCCCTTTCATATCTGATAGGCAGGGGCTTACACTTACACAGGACAAGTGCCCTAACATAGCTGTGGGAGGCTGAGGGATGCTAGGGGAGGAGGTTTTACGTGGAACTAAGAGGTTCCAGGGACAGGGGACAGCAACAATACTTAGGGAGGACACACTGTATAGCAGGCCCTGGCCCAAACACATGAACACATTCTATTTGATCCTCATACCCACACAAGGAAATATTCTCATTTTACAGGTAAGGTTAGGTAAGACACTCCAGGTCACACAGCTGGGAGGTGGCAAAGACCAGACTGGGGTCCAGACCGTGGTCCACTGACCCCTCACAGAGCACTCACGCTGGCAGCAGGGTGAGAGCTGAAGGAAATGGCCTCTCTTGTGAAGCCCCACAGTCATCCTGAGCCATGCTGGAGGCTTGGACAGGGCAAGAGGGCAGGAGCACACTCCAAGGTTGCTGGTCTACCCCCTCCCCACCCTGCTGCAGGATCCCTTTTTTCCCCTCCTTTCTGCTGTCCCCCTCCTCCCTGTGGACTGTCTTGGCCACTTCTGGGTCATTGATGGATTTGATGGGCAGCAGGGGAAGGGAGGAAGTAAGTACCTCAGCCATGACCCTGAGAAGAAGACCGGTGGGAGGTGTCCCTACAGACTCCTGGGCTGGGGACTACCCTTGACCTCTCTTGGGGGCTCGAGGAAGCTCTTCAAGGGACCGATTCCTCTGTAGGTGAACTCAGCTGGAGGCAAACCCGCAATTCCAGGGATCATCCAGAGAAGTGGAAGGCGACTACCTGGGCTGAGCCCACGGGCTACCGAGGTCATGGTATCGCCGTAGTTTTCCCTACCACTTGCGTCCGCGTTGCAGTTAGAAGGAGCTGTCGCTTCACCCCTGGGGAAGAGAGAACAAATCGTAGGTCAAATGTGAGCCAGCGGAGGCAGCAGGCAGCAGTGAGGGGCCAGGTCTTGGGGCTTCCTTCTGGGATGGCGACAAATGCCAAGATGGACTTTACCTGCCAGCTGCTATTTAAGGAAAGTTACTCACCTCACTCCGCTCACTCCCAAGCCGAGTCAGGTCCTGTTGTCCTGTTGGGGCACAAGAAGACAATCATTGGACAAGGAAGTGGAAGAAACCATCACCTGAATGTAGGTTAGTCCTAGTTCTCACAGTACTGCTAGAGCCAGGATGGGAACCCGCGTGTCTCATTCATTGCCTGACTTGATCATATTAACCATTCTGACAGGTGTGAAGTGATATCTCATTGTGGTTTTGACTTGTATTTCCCTGATGCCAAGTGATGTTGAGCATTTTTTCATGTGTCTGTTGGCCATCTGGATGTCTTCTTTGGAGAAATGTCTGTTCATGTCTTCTGCCCATTTCTTTTTTTTTTTTTTAAAGATTTTATTTATTTATTTGACTACAGAGATCACAAGTAGGCAGAGAGGCAAGCAGGGGCGGGGGGAAGCAGGCTCCCTACCAAGCAGAGAGCCTGATGCGGGGCTTGATCCCAGAACCCTGGGATCATGACCTGAGCCGAAGGCAGAGGCTTTAACCCACTGAGCCACCCAGGCGCCTCCCTTCTGTCCATTTCTTGATTGGATTATTTGTTCTTTGGGTGTTGAGTTTGACAAGTTCCATATAGATATTTGACACAAGCCTTTTATCTGATAACACATGGTTGTTATTTCTTTAGCAAGCTTTGTCTCCCTTCTGTCCTCTCCTTCTATAGATCAGATTTCCAGAGACACCCACAGACAGAATTGCCCCCACCATTGGGAGCACCCCATCCAGAGTGGCCCAGCTGCCTCTCATCTTAGGACCTGGATTCAGAGGATTGACTGTATGACCCAGTCTTGCCAACAAGACAAAAGAAAAATCAGCTCAGGGGGTCCCAGGGACCATCCTACTGTAAGACGCAAGTAGGAGAAGAGAGCTAGCTGGCCCCTTTCTCCTTCTTCTGCTTTGAAGCCACAGAACCTCAGGGGTCCTAGGCATCCAAATGACATCATGAAGCACAAGGACCAAGAGCAAAAGCAGAGAGCAGTGGCAGTGTGCGGGCAGAAAGAGCCAGACCCGGGATGACACCAAACATTCGTCAATGTGTCTGCACTCTCGCGCCCAGCCTTCCCGTCCTCTGCTATTCTGGGCCTGGCCCTGACCCTTGTTTTGGGCCTCAACTGGGTTTGATGCTGGACAATGCTCCCTCCTGTCTTAGTACCTGGGATGTCCCTGACTAGCCTGCAGATCACTCAGTTCCTGGCAAGGCTGGCAGGAGGAGAAGGAAGGAAGAAGGCTGTCCCTGCCCACCTGTGTGGCCCTGACAGGACACGGAGCCCTCCCATCCCCACCTCCCATCCCTAGCAGCTCTGGCTCAGATCTCCAGAGGGAGCAGGACAGAGAATCTCACCAAAACATCTCCCTGGAAGGGCTGCAGGCAGGCTCCTCAGGCAGGGAGGAAAGGGGAGCCAAGGACAGGACTAGGTTCAAACTCCTTAGCCTGCCCCACCCACTCCGAGGTCCCTAATCCTCCTGCTCCTGTCTTCCTCACTGATCCCTGATTTCATGTTGCCTTGGTCCAGACACCTCCAAGGACCCTTTCCTTCCTTGCTTTTATTTTCTTTCTTCTTTAACTTTTATTTTAAGTAGGCTCCATGCCCAACATAGAGCTTGAACACACACAGGGTCCTGAGACCAAGAGTTGCAGGCTCTACCGACTGACCCAGCCCCAATCCCCTCCTTGCTTCTGATCACACCTCAGCCTCTGGAATGCCTTTCCCTACCTTCCTCACCTTGTAAAATTTACCTGTGCTGAGAGGCCCCGCTCAACCACTGCTTCCCCTGCTATCTTCCCCCATAGACCCTCCGGGTTCCCCTTCAGTGTGCGCTGTCCTGACTACAGTCCTCTGTGTGACCTCCTCTGTTGGACTCTGAGCACTGGCGGGACCATGTCTATTCCTTCTATTCCTCCTATTCCTATTCCAGGGCCTCCCAGGGAACACTGAACTGGGCTCAGATCCGAGGTCTGGGAGCACAGCACACCCAGCTTCTCTCCCCGCTGAGCAATTCCACTTGTTTTCTTGTCTATCCTGATGAAAAAAAGCTTGTCCTAGCTGGGAACACGTAAGACCATGCCTCAGATTTCACACGAATTACCCTCCTGATTTAATGTGCTTTGGACAGTCCTCTCAGATTTCTGAGAGTTTTCATTTATTTCCTCATGCCTTCATGCTCCCGCCATAGTATTGTTTATGTGAAGAGAAAGAGGAAGAGGAAATTGCAGTAAAACATGGGTGTCCTGATGCCTGAGCCTTAGCAGGAATTTCCAAAGCCTCCAGTCCCTCAGGGTGGCCAGGCCAGGTCTGGATGTCGGGCCCAGCTCCCTCCACCCTCACCCCACGTTTGTTCACTGATACCAGGATCTTTGCGGAGAAGGGTGGGGGTCATCTCTTTGCTGCCCTGAGGCTCCTTTGAAGGTACAAAAAACACTGTGTTCCTTTGGATTGTGGCTGGCACCCATTAAATATGTCCTGATAAAGGAGAAGGAGGAGGAAGAGCAGGGAAGAAGGAGGAGGAGGAGAAAGAGGAGAAGGAGAGAGGGAGAAGAAGGAGGAGGGAGGAGGAAAGAAAGTGAGGATAAAGAGGAAGAAGGAGAAAGAGGAGGAGGAGGAAGACGAGGAAAAGGAGAAGAAGAATTGAAAGAAGAAGTGGAGGAGGAGGAAGAGGAGAAGATTTGGAAGAAGAAGGAGAATTGAAAGAAGAGGAGGAAGAGAAAGAAGCAGAGGAGGAGGAGAAGCAGGAGGAGGAAGAAGGAGAAGAGGAAGGGGAGGGAAAAGGAAAAGAAAAGTTGGAAGAGGAAAAAGAGGAAGAAAAGGAGAGAGGAAGAAGGAGGAGAAGGACAAGGGAAAGAAGAGGAAGAATTAGAAAAAGAGGAAGAAGGGCGCCGGGGTGGTTCAGTCAGTTGAATGGGTGCCTTTGGATCAGGGTCATGATCCCAGGGTCCTGCGACCCAGCCCCATGTCTGGCTCCCTGCTCGACGGGAGCCTGCTTCTCCCCCTCCTCTTCTCTTGTGCTCTCTTTCTATCTATGTTGCTGGATGCCTCACTCTAAAATAAATAAATAAGCTCTTTTTAAAAAAAAAATTATGAAAAGAAGAAGAGGGAGACGAGGAGGATGAAAAAGAAGAAGAGGAAAAGAAGAATGGGAAGAGGAGGAAAAGGAGAGGGGTGAGGGGGAAGAGGAAAAACCAAAAGGCTTGTACAAAATCAGTCAATCAACCAATCAATCCCAACAGAATCTAATTGTAAGCTAGAAGGGAAAAGTTACAAATGTCCTAGAAAACTGTTTAAAAAGAATAACGTTGAGCTGGAAAAACTTTTCTAATGAAGATGCAAATCCCAGATGTCATAAAGGGAAAGTTTCAGTTATCTGACCTCCTAAAAATAAAAATTGCAAAGGACACCATGACCAAAGTCAGACTACAGCGAGAGGCCAGGAGGCCCCACCGTCGATCCTTGGACCAGAAAAAGCTGAGCGCCCACGAAACACGACAGATCCTAGGAATCCCCATGAAAAGACTGAAGCCAGGACACCTGGGTGGCTCAGCTGGTAGAGCGTCTCCCTTCGGCTCAGGTCATGATCCCAGGGTCCTGGGACGGAGACTGGCCTCAGGTTCCCCGCTCCCGGGGCAACCTGCTTCTCCCTCTCCCTCTGCCTGCTGCTCCCCCTGCTTGTGTGCTCTCCCTCTCTCTGTGAAATAAATTCATAAAAATCTTTTAAAATAAATAAATAAATAAAACTCAGTTTTACTGTTCAAGAAAAAGAGAGAGAGAGAGAAAAGGGAGAAGCCAAGTCTTTAAAAGATATAAACCAAGAATCCCCAGAAAAAGGACTCACCCAGACTCACAGTTCTCAGTGGGCAAGGTGCAGTCGAAGACCTCCTGCAGCAGGTGTTGAGGGGGAAATGGGACTTGAACAATCCGAAGCCTCCTAGGCTTGCTTCGGCTGGCGTAAACACACAGATAGAAGCTCACACCCATATCATCGGCCCCATGAGTCTGCAGTCTGGGGTTTTCAGATTACGAGTCCACAGTCTGGCATTTTGGGATTACAAAACGGCAGTTTGTTGTTTTCAGATTAGGAAGCCCAGACCACCTCCCTGCCATGACTCTGTCCTTCTTACCCCAGCCCCTCGGTCCTTTCTAATCGGGGCACACAGGCCAGTCTCTTCTCCTCCTGCCCCACAGTGGTGGAACAGAGGCCCCGGTGGGGAACAGGGAGCAAAGCCCAGACATCTCCCTGCTCTGTCTCCCTGTCATGGTCATGGTCACGGTCATGGCACCCTGGGCCAGTCACTCCCTGTCAGGCCCTCAAGTTCCTTGCAGGGCAGGGCACTGCGAAGACACTCAGAGACACTGTGGGCAACACAACCCTGATCCTAGTATCTCAAAAGACAACATGAGCCTTTGCACCTCAACAGAAATCCTTTGCTGAGCAGCCAGGCACCCGCACCCTGGGGGCGGCCCAAAGGCTCTGCCTCACCTGCCCTCCGCCTGCTCTGCTTCCTCACAAATTCCGGAAGGCATGAGCACCCCGACATCCTCCTTCCATCTGGGGTCGCCTGCTCAGGTCACATGCAGTCTTCAACCTGGGCTGAGCGGTGTCCCCCTCCCTCTCCACTGTTTTGGGGGCACAGGGGGAGGGGAGAAGCAGTCAGACAAACCCGGCTACAAATCCGGGCTGTGTCCCTGCTCCGCGTGGGACCTGGGGCTGGAACTGCAGGTTCCCCCTCATGGACAAATCGTGACAACACGCGATCCTTTCCCGACAGAGCTGTTTGGAGGGGGAGTCCACGGGCAGGGCCCCCAACCCCGAACTACCCAGGGATCGTCCTCAGAGCTAAGACACATCCAGGGGTTCGTGGCCGTGTGGACCCGGGTGTGTGTCTGGGCAATAACCACACCTCGGGGCCCAGATATATCGGGGACCTGAAGGGAACCTGAAAGTGTCCACGTCCCAGCAGCTTGTGAAGAAACAGACATGTCCAGGCCGATCCCACACACCTGCCCACCCTCTGCTGTCCTGACTCCCTCAGAGGAACAAGCCCACACCTGACATGCCGGGTCCTTCTCCCTCAGCCCTTCCTGCCACTGACACACTGTGGGACCCTCAGCAAGTGACTCCCCCCCCACTAACACCCCCCAGGGCTTGTTCCCAGCCCCTCCTCTCTGTCCCTCCCACCGCACCCCCCACCGCCATGCCTGCCTTATCCACCTCCCTGTCCCCAACACACCAGGTGCCATATGGCCGCCACTAAATGCCACCCAGGTGGCTTCCAGGCATTTGCTGATGCAGAGCCTCCTGCCAGGAGCACCTGCTTCACCACCTGGAAATAATCAAGCTCGTACCTCAGAGCCTGACTCAAGCATCACCTCCTCTGAGAAGCCCTCCAGCAGCCTCCCTGGCAGAGTCCCTGTGTCCTACTCTGATCCCACGGATTCTGGGAGAGGGGCTGAAATCCCTTTCTTAGGTACCAGTGTCCATGTCTCCCCCCGACCACATCAGATTTACTCAGGTCTCTCTAGACTTGTCCCTGATGACAGGAGCCTCAGGACGCCCGCCCTTGGTGGCCAAGTTCCCTTGCAAGGCTGCAGACACTTGTGGAAGATAGCTGAGGAAACACTGCTGTTTTCAACAGTGGACAGAGCTGGGGGAGCACCAGGAGCTGGGAGGGCCCCGACCATGCAGTCCTGTCTGGTTCCCACAGCAGCTCTGGGAGATCCGGCCCCCTGCACGGACACAGAAGCCGAAGGGGAAGGTCGGCACAGCTTGTGAGGTGTGCAGAGTCTGGACAGCAGTGGGTTTTGCACCTGCACATAGAGAAGCCAACCTGACCCTCCCATCTGGACAAGTGTCCCTGGGAGGGGAGGGACAGAGTGATAGACTGATGACCCAAGAATTGCACCCCAAGGTTTGTGATGATCACCCCATGTGTGGCCTGGGAGTTCAGCCTGAATTGGCAGATGGGGAAAGTCAGGTGAGGGGACAGGTGGTGGTGGCTTGGGTCCAGCCACTCAGGACTGGAGCCGAAAGTGAAGGCCATGCTGACACTCGGACCTCGGACATGTGGTTGAAGTTCTGTTTTGTCCACGACGCCTTCCTCGGTTACTTATTGGTCATTGTCGAGTGAACTCCCTTCCCCTGGATTGTTCTCCCTTTGCCGAGCTGGCGGTTCGCCTGCCGCCCTGATGGAAGCACCGTGAGATGTGGAGCACGACACGACATCCCTGGGAGCCGCGGCCCAAGGGTCTCGTGCCTGTGTATCATGTCCTCGAAGTGGGTGGCCTTGCCGGGCTCCAGGATCACGGCCCCGCAGGGCGGCAGCCAGGCTGGGCCTGCAGGCCCCTCAGATGAGGATTCGATGTCTCTGACCTGCAGGGACGAGTGCCGAGTCTGCCCCACCTGGAGACCAAAATGATTGAGTGACTATAAAATCGGGCTTATCTGGACCCCCAAGGATCACAAGGAAAGTCACCCAGGATGACCGCAGTTCCAGAGTCGGGGTCTTGGGCAACATCTCTGGTCAACAAGCCATGTCAGCCCTCGGGGACGGTGACCCAGGCTCAGCGGGAGAGTCCCCCTCACACCGTGGAGGAAGATGTCCGGCCGACGCCACAGCACCATCAGGCGGGGGCTGGGGACAGTCAACAGACGGGCTCACGACCAGCACCCCCACCCCGTCTCTCCATCCCGTGGGGACACGTGCTGGGCTCGGCCCTGCTGGACCTTAGGACTCATGTTTCAGAGCAGGGACCCCACCTGCCGGGTCTCTCTCTGTCTAGGGACCGGGTCGGGGGTGGCCCGAGCAGGGGCTACAAATTGGACATGGGACAGCGGGGACTTCTGAAGCCCTCAGAGTGGCTGCCAGAGACTGACACCTGAGGGGACTGCGTCCATGCTGCCGGCACCTGATCACTCATGGGACGTGGAAGGGAGCCACGGGTCAGGGTCACTTGTGACCCAGCTGCCAGCGTCACCCCGTGGACAGCCTTATTGGTCTTTGCTCAGATCCCTGGTCAAATCCTACTTCAGGAAGGCTCAGAACTAAGTATGAAGATGACAAAATCAGGGGTACCAGGGTGGCTCAGTTGGTTTGGCGTCTGCCTTCAGCTCAGGTATCATTACAGGGTCCTGGGATCGAGACCTGCATCAGGCTCCCTGCTCAGCAGCCGGCTTCTCTGTCTCCCTCTGCCTGCTGCTCTGCTGCCTTGTGCTCTGTCTCCATCTCTCTGTCAAATAAATAAAATCTTTTTTTAAAAAAAATGACAGAATCAAACATGTCGTCTTCTCACATAGTCCAACAATTCTAACTTTATTATTCCTGGCCTTCCCATTGCTTGTTCCTCCACACTCTCTTGATCTACGTCCCCTGCGTCCCCTTTAGTCCCATCCCCTGTCTGTCCCCAATTTCCATACTCCCGGTACCTTGTTCCTTCCCCTCTTTGACTCCCCCTGCGCTCCCTGCATGAACCCCTCCCTCACTGGGCTCAGCTTCAGAAATGCCAAACTCCTCAACCCCCAACACAAAAGCTTTATTTGGCACTTTTTCCCCCTCTAATAAGGCACCTCCATGTCTTTGTCCCACACATGTCCCTGCTCCCCGCCCTGCTCGGGGATCACGGAGTCGGGCCCTCCTTCAGAATTTCACAGATCTCGCTGAGCTTCTCCAGCTTGCTCTCCAACTCCCGGGCCCGCCGCCTCATGTCTTCAGCTGACTCTGCCTTTGCTTCTTTTTTCAAGTGCTCTGAGTCTTTCACGAGGTTGACCACATCCATTGCAAGGGAGAGACCAGCGGTGGCCGCACCTATGATCCGGGCTCCTTTGGTCATTGCCAGAGCAGGGCCTCCAAAAGCTTTCTGCACCTGCCGGCCCCCTAGAACTGAGATTCTCTGAGCTGTCATGAGGCACCTGGCACTGACTAGAAGGCGACGTTTGACTTTGGCTAGCTTGATGGCATGAACATTCTTTGCAATGTTCTATAGGGCTCTAAAGCATTTACCTGTTAAGGAACAAATCTGGGGCATGCGGTCATGCAGAACCATTTCAACGACCTGCCCTTTGTCAAAATCAGTTGATGTCAGGTTGGCTTGAGTTTTTGCGGACAACTCGCTTGAATCTTCCACGATGCTGGTAGACACCTGGGTCACAGTGGCTGCTGCTCCCAGCCCCCTTCCAGTTGCCAAGAGTGCCAGACTGGCCCCTGCTGTCACAGGAGCCAGACCCAGACCAAGGATGCTCAGGAGGCCAGACACAACACTAGTGGAGCCGGCTACTACGTTGGCGATGGTGCAGCCACTGGGTATCCTGTCCACCTCATCTGCGAGCTCTTGGAGCTTTCTTAGGCGCTCTTCAAGCTCCACTTTCAACTGGGGAAACTGATGCAGAAACCTCTCCCTAGCCAGCTGCTCGTCGGCCTCCAGATCCATGGCTCTTTGCAGCTTGTTCAGACCTTCACATAGGGCTTCTACCTCCTCCCTATAACAGGGAAGGTCAAGGGATTAGGAGAAGCTTATCTGGAAAACGGGCTCCATTAGATCTAACCTACATAAACCACAGAACTTTTACTGCAAACCAAATGGAAAAGAGTTTTACAAATGCAAAGAATCCTTCCTGCAATGTTGCACACATTCCGCACACGGCTCACGCTGCACAACACACCCAGTCGGGGAGTAAATAAGTCCGTGTCATCCTCAGAGGCTCTTAAATAGTGGCTTTTGGAGGAAGATGGCCTCACAGTCAAGGACAGGTCCCCACAGTCAGTACCTCAGTGTGTGCAGACTGGGAACTCTGTAGATGAAGAAAGGAAGTGCAGCTGAAGTGGGAAAATCTTCGTTCGGAGAAACCTCGTGTGTACTGAGGAATGAACATACCCACAGAGGTCTGCTCTTGCCCTGGGCACTGGGAAGGGAGCGCTAGGCCCCACCTAGGATGTCAAGGGTCCTAAAACGATACGACTGTCTTCCCTTGCCTGGGCCATTGGCCTCAGGACACCCTGACAAGATGATGGAGTCCTAGGGTCATGAGCTGTCAGTTGTAACCATGGAGGATCTAGAAACTGGCCTCCCGGGAAAGCAGAAGGCGACAGGTCAGCCATGCAGGCAGATGGATTTGAGCCCCAGTAAAACTCTGTCTTGAGATTCTGCTGAAAAATACTCTCTCCTGGAAAACATGTTACCCGGGCTCTCATGAGCCTCCTCCTGACTGCGCCTTGACCATGGTCTTCTGTGCACTGTCTTTGACAGCCTGTCATGCCCAGTCTGGACAAGAACCCTGTTGGGTCACCGTAGCAGGAATCCCCCACCATGATGTCTCCTCTTAGAGACTTCCCTTCCCCTGCCCTGCTCCTTGGCTATAAATCTCTACCGGTCTTCACTCTGTTCCAGGATGAGCCCAATCTCTCTCCCCTATGACATCACTCTTAAGTGACAAGTGTCACAGTAATTGCTTACTTGCACCCCGTGAGCACCCCTGGTGGGAACAGCTCCCCGTGCACTGTCACACACTGAATACAGGACAGTAAGGCCTCCTGAGGATGGCGGAAGCTTCGCACTGGAAACCCTCCCAGACTCTGCCCCAAGTGTCTCTCTCTATGGCTGATGGGGACCTGTATCTTCCCCTGTCACACAGTGGAACTGAGGGGACAACTCTAGGTGAGCTCTGTGAATGCTTCTGGGGAATCATCCAATCTCAGGGGCATTTGGGGACCCTCAAATATGCAGCTGGTGCCAAAAGTAAAGTCAGTCTTAGGGATTGTGTCCTCAGACTTTGCATGTTAGCTAGCTCTGGGTACTTGGAATTTAAAAAATAAGAAGACTTCAGAGCGAGAAAGGACCTTAGTAACCATTTTGCTTGGCAGCTGCTCTCTTTCTCAAGCCTGCTGTCCTCTGATGGGGCCCAGCCACTGCGCCAACTGACTGAGAGCCGGGACACCCACAACCCTGGTTCCCCTCGGACTCTCCAGCTCATGTCACCGACTCCCGAGCCACCACCAGCACCCCCGACCTCACAGGTGTCACCAGCCTAACTCACATTTTAGCTGGTACAACAAGGCCATATGCAAGATTACAACATCTCTTAAAGATGCAGGAGACTTCCCGAACCTTCTCTATGAATCACACAGCTGGAAATGACCTGCAACCTGGCAGCTAGCAGAGGAAGTACTTTCCTCTTTGGTGGGGACCTTTGAGGCTCAGAATCCCTCAAGGGTACACAATTGGCAGCTGCCCCCTGCGGAGCTGGAAGTTGTCACAAAGTCACACTGCCTCCTATTGGTCTGGAGCTTCTCTGTGTAGAAGAAAGGGGCTTCCAAATGGTAGTAAGACCCCCCAGATCCCAGGCAAGGTATGGAAGAAACACCCCCTATGGCCCCGTATGCCTGGTGGTGAGGAGATCAAAGGAGGAAGGGAAGAAATGTCCCCTGTCCCAATCACAGGACCTCTGCTAGGTCCCTGGTCTCCTCAAGTTTGTGCCCTAGGGTTTCCCTCAGTCCCAGACCCGCTGCCCAAGCCTACCTAGTCCTCCAACCTAGATGCCCCCTTGTCCATCCTGATTGTCATCTCTGGCCCTGGTCCAAGCCTCCTGGCACCTTGGACAGGATGACTACACTTGGTTCTTCAGCTTTCACCTTGAAAGTCACACAAAGGCCCTGGCCACGATCTTCTCAGATTGATTTACTGTCCCCATGGAACAAATGCCCAATCTGACACTCCCAGACACACAGACCCAGAGAGCTCCAGGGCTGGGCAGAGAGAGAGTCAGGATCCAACCAGCTCAGTCCAGTTCTACTCAAGCCTCTCCGCCTCATGGGCCCACAGGATCCTGCATGTTCATGGAACTGCTCAGATGGGGAGGGAAGGCTCTAATCCGAATCCCGAGGGCCACACACTGAAGCATCAGTGCTCTTGAGACTGGTCCCAGAGGATGCCGTGCTTGGCCCTCATCTCCAGGAAGAAGAACCTTGACCCCCTTCACGTCTCCACAAACCTCTAAAGACTTAACATTAATGGATACCAACTATGTGTCATCACTATGCTAGGGATGTTACACACATTGTCTTCATTTCCTCATGATAAAATTGAACAGATGAACAGATCAAGGCAGAGAAGGGTCAGCTTTAGGTTAAAGCCCAAGGTCACATAACCTGCCTCTGCAGGTTTTGCCTCTCCTCAATCCGAGGCCATTCACTGCCAGTGACTGTCATGGAAGACATGATCCTCATGGACTGTGGAGAAGGAACATGCTCAACCCAACCCAGGACACTGTCCCACAGAGAGCTGGGTGACCATCCTGGGGCATCTGGGTGGGGGTTGATTACCTGGACAAAGTGGCCTTAGCCATGAATCTCTTCCAAGCTTCATGGTCAGTCAGCAGGACGTGCAGCATCTCTCTGCTTACTGCATTCTGGAAAGTTTCAATGACCTCCTCGAGAAAACTTCCACTCTCTAGATGGAACGAAAAATTGAAAGTTTTTCTCTCTTATTCCTTTCTCTCTTATTCCTGCTTCACTAAGGGAGAGAAGAAACCAGGGCTTAGCTGGAGGGAAACCATAGCACTAAACTGTGCTTTTATGGACTTCTTGTTGGGACAGGAGTGTGGGGGGGTGGGGCAGGAAAATAGCTGAGACTCGGCCTAGGCAGGGGTATTGAGATCAACAGAATCAGTTCCTGCCCCATTTTCTTTTCTGATAGGCAGGGGCTTACAGCTGGGACACAGGACAAGTGCCCTAACATAGCTGTGGGAGGCTGAGGGATGCTAGGGGAGGAGAGGTTTTACGTGGAACTAAGAGGTTCCAGGACAGGGGACAGCAACAATACTTAGGGAGGACACACTGTGTAGCAGGCCCTGGCCCAAACACATAAACACATTCTTTTTTTTTTTTAAAGATTTTATTTTTTTATTTGACAGATAGATCACAAGTAGGCAGAGAGGCAGGCAGAGAGAGGAAGGGAAGCAGGCTCCCTGCTGAGCAGAGAGCCCGATGCGGGGCTCGATCCCAGGACCCTGGGACCATGACCTGAGCTGAAAGAAGAGGCTTTAACCCACTGAGCCACCCAGGTGCCCCACATAAACACATTCTATTTGATCCTCATAACCACAGAAGGAAATACTCTCATTTTAGAGGTAACATTAGGGAAGACACTCCAGATCACACAGCTGGGAGGTGGCAAAGACAAGACTGGGGACCAGGTCGTGGCCCACTGACCCTCAGACAACACTCGGGCTGGCAGCAGGGTGAGAGCTGGAGGAAATGGTCTCTCTTGTAAAGCCCCACAGTCATCCTGAGCCATGCTGGAGGCTTGGACAGGGCAAGAGGGCAGGAGCACGCTCCAAGGTTGCTGGTCTACCCCCTACCCCACCCTGCTGCAGGATCCCTTTTTTCTCCTCCTTTCTGCTGTCCCTCTCCTCCCTGTGGACTGTCCTGGCCTCACTTCTGGGTCATTGATGGATTTGATGGGCAGCAGGGGAAGGAAGGAAGGAAGTACCTCAGCCATGACCCTGAGAAGAAGACCAGTGGGAGGTGTCCCTACAGACTCCTGGGCTGGGGACTCCCCTTGACCTCTCTTGGGGACTCAAGGGAGCTCTTCAAGGGACCGATTCCTCTGTAGGTGAACTCAGCTGGAGGCAACCCCGCAATTCCAGGGATCATCCAGAGAAGTGGAAGGCGACTACCTGGGCTGAGCCCATGGGCTACCGAGGTCATAGTATCGCCATAGTTTTCCCTACCACTTGCGACCGCGTTGCAGTTAGAAGAAGCTGTCACTTCACCTCGGGGGAAGAGAGAACAAATCGTGGGGTCAAATGTGAGCCAGCGGAGGCAGCAGGCAGCAGTGAGGGGCCAGGTTTTGGGGATTCCCTCTGGGATGGCGACAAATGCCAAGATGGACTTTACCCCATGTGTTTGTCTGTGTACTGGCTTCTGCCAGCTGCTATTTAAGGAAAGTTACTCACCTCACTCCAGCTCACTCCCAAGCCCAGTCAGGGTCCTGTTGCCTGTTGGGGCCCAAGAAGAAGATCATCGGACAAGGAGACTGCCATCTGAGAAGTTACAGAAGCAATAAAACCAAACACAGAAGAAAAGATGGGAACAAATGTGCTGGAAATTCCTTGAGGTTGGGAACGTGTGTGTTTACTAAGGGTAAGAGCTAATACTGATCAAGTATTGATGACAGGCAGGCTCCTGATGTGTCCCCTCACTGAGTACCCCACTCCAGGATGTGGGGCTCCTGGGACTCCCACTAGTAAGTGGAGGAAACCATCACCTGAACTTAGGTTAGTCCAAGTTCTCACAGTAGCGCTAGAGTCAGGACGGGAACCCGAGTGTCTCTGATCCAAATTCTGTGCTCTACTCCCTTCAATCTACAAAAAGATTTATTTATGTACAGTGACCTTTGAACAATACAGGGGTTAGGGGTGCTGACCTGCATCCTCGTGAAGTAAAAAATGCATGCGTAATTTCTGACTGTCAGAACTTAATTTCTAATAGCCTACTCCTGACCAAAAGCCTCACCAATAACATAAATGATTAACACGCCGTTTGTATGTTATATGTATTATGAAATGTGTTCTTGCAACAGAGAAAGCTAGAGAAAATTAAAATGCTAAAATCATAAGGAAGAGAAAGTACATTTACTGTACTGCACATATATTTAATGAAAAAATCTGCATATAAGCAGATCTGTGTCATTCAAACTTGTGTTCTTCAAGGGTCAGCTGTGTATTTATTTGTAAATGACTCCTTTCCTTCCACAGAGCTGGCTTGCTTCGCTAACCAGTCTTTGTCTCGCTCAATTTCCTGGTGCCACAACTTCCCACAGCCTGTGTCCTCCTTGCTTCTGCAAGATTCTTCATCCCACAGGGTCTAGAGTCCTGCTGAGTCCTGGCACAATCCCTACAGCCCTTGTCTAGGCTTCTTGATAATGTGCAGTCCTCTCTATAGTCCTCCCCCAACTGGGAACCTTAGACTCTTTCTGATTCTTCATCTAAATGTAAATGCAAAGAACAATCTCCTTGTATGAAACACTGCCTGTATTTGAGATTGTTTCCTTAAGACTCTTCTAGAAGCACGATGACTGGGTCAGAAGCTATCGACACATACAAATTTTTTCTTACCTAGAGCCCCACTGTTACAAAAAATGTTATACCAATCACACGCACACTCACAGTACGAGGGTGTCCATCATCCTATTTTTTAAAAAAACAGACCGTTGGGCGCCTGGGTGGCTAGGTTACTAAGCATCTGCCTTCAGGTCTAGTCATGATCCCAGGGTCCCAGGATGGAGTCCCATATTGCTGCTCTGCGGGAAGCCCTCTTCTCCCTCCCCTACTCCCCCTGCTTGTGTTCCTGCTCTCCTGTGTCTCTCTCTGTCAAATAAATTTTAAAAATCTTAACAATAAAAATAAACTAAAAAAATAAAAAACAGACCCTTAACAAGAATTTATTTCTATTTTATATTTATTTATATAAATATATATAATTAATAATTTATATATTATATAAATTATATAAATAATTTACATTTCTCTTAGTTCTGTTATTACTTTGGCTTGGGAGATGAGGAAAGATAGCAAATGTTGATTACATTTAAGCCTTATATTTTAAGTTAACTTTTTTTTTTTTTTAATAATCTCTATACCCAATTTGGGACTCAAACTCACAACCCCAGGTCAAGAGTCCCAGGCTTTTCCAAATGAGCCAGTCAGGAGCCCCTTGGCACTATCTGAACAAGACAAAAGAGCATTTAACAGCCACCCCTTCTGAGACCTCACTGAAAGAGAGTAAAAGTACTTATAGGTATAAAAATAACGAATGAGAACAGTGACTCACATTTGTGTCCTAAGCTCTGCGCTGGTGATTGCTCTAAGACTTTACAAATAATAACCCGTCTTCTCCCAATAATCATTGAGCTGCTATCGCTTGCATCCCTGTTTGCAGATAAGGAAACTAAAGCACAGACTCTGTGATTTTTCCCAGAGTCAGAAATCTGGTCAGCGGTAGCCTGGGTGCAACCCTGCCTGCTGGACTCAAGAACCCACACAGCGTCTCTCTTCATTCGCTGCCAATGAAAAAGGAGAACGGGGCCCAGCGGTAGTCCAGAGGCTTAGACAAATGTTTGAATGCAGACTGGTCGGAGAATTGAAGCTGAATACAGAAAAATAGAGGGAATTTCCATCAGAAAAACAGACAGAGGGCAAATAGGCACGAAGAATGGTCTGCTAGGCAGAGCTTCGGAGAGGGAGACCGAAGGTGAGAGGCAGGTGGAGGTGAGCAGGAATAAGGTTATCAGCCCCACACCCGACCCTATATTCACATCAGCCCAGGTCTACACCAGAAGGGGAAAAGCAGAATTGAAAGCCTCCAGAAAAAAATACCTGTCTTCTGGCATCTAGGAGGCCCTCATCCGATCACTCTGCATGAAAGCCTGTCAGTCAACTCACCTCTCTCTTAAATACGGATAGGCAATCTAGGTTCAGATACGCAAGAAAGATGACCAGATGGAAAGGGTGGCTCAGATCGATAAAAAATGACACCAGAAGGGGTCCGTGGCTGGCTCAGGACCAGAGCATGCAACTCTTGATCAGGAGTTCAAGCCCCATGTTGGGCATATAGCTCACATCATAAAAAAGTCAGAATAACGGGGCATTTGGGTGGCTCAGTGGGTTAAGCCTCTGCCTTCGGCTCAGGTCATGATCTCAGGGTCTTGGGATCGAGTCCCGAGTCGGGCTCTCTGCTCATTGGAGAGCCTGCTTCCCCCTTATGGTCTCTCTCTTTCTCTCTCTGTGAAATAAATATATAAAATCTTTTTTTTAAAAAAGGTCAGAATACCAAAATCAACTGGACTTAATAAACCTTAAAAACACTGGCACCAGAAGAAACACATAATTTTTATAGAAATTAATTTTTTAAATCTCTGGGAGATTAGAAAAGTGTTGTCTTCATAAAATGAGAACAGGATGCACTGAAAAGGGAAAAAATAATGGGACAAAAAACAGATCTTGGGACTTAAAAGAGATTGACATCTAAAGAAGTCTAAGATAAGGTTAGAAAAGTCAAGGAAAACTTCCAGAAAATAAAACAAAAAGGTGACAAAAGAAAGGGACCTAAATGGGGAACGGCAAGTTACCATTTTCTATCATTTCTTAGAAAACTACTTGAGAAAGAGCTGCAGGGAAAAAAAAGGTCATGTGTTTATGGCATGAGATGGAGGATAATAACCAAGAAACCAAAAGACAGAAAGATGTGAGGTCCAGGAAACAGGAACATTAACATAGACAGAGAGGAGCCCAAGGAATACGGCTGGGCATGCAGCCGACGTAGAGAGCAACAGCCCAGAATGGAGTAAGAAGTAAAGAGTTGTGTAGGGAAAGGAGACTTGGTTTAATACTTATATAATGCACTGTTCCAAAGAAATTGAGGAGATGTTGAAGGCAACATTGCAAGGGGTAAAAACAAAGGCAATTAGAAAGTTGGGAAAAATTAAGACTGTAGAAGAAAGCGTGTGCCACTACATTTCACAAGTTAGCTTTACAGTAAACAATACTGAAAACATCACAAATATGTAAACATTCTTGTTTTGATTTTTAACTTCTAGAACAAAAGAGACGATTTAAATATAAGAACTAAATGTACTTGTTGCCAATCAATATGTAAGTTAAAGCACAATGGTAGATGTTGGGAGCTGCAGCACTGAAGAGAGGAGAAGGATTAATATCTTCATTTTACAAAGTGGGCAGTCCAAAAATACTGGCTGCAATTGAGAGGCTAGGAAATGAAGAGGTAAGAAAAAAAGAAAAAAGAAACAAAGGTGTAAGTAAATTATTTACGACTAGATATAACTGAGGACTTAAGTTTAGTGACAGAATGGTATTAGGAGAAGGTGGGGAGGTGTGTAAGAAAAGTATAAAAATAAGTGAAATCATTCTCTGCCCTAGTAAGAAATAAATAGCTCATATTACTATTTAAAAGTGAAGGGAGGGGTGCCTGGGTGGCTCAGTGGGTAAGCCTCTGTCTTTGGCTCAGGTCATGATCTCAGGGTCCTGGGATCGAGTCCCCCATCAGGCTCTCTGCTCAGCAGCGAGTCTGCTTCCCCCACCCCCCGCCTCTGCCTGCCTCTCTCCCTACTTGTGATCTCTCTCTCTGTGTCAAATAAATAACTAAAAAAAACCTTAAAATAAATATAAATAAAAATCAAGGGTATGAAGTTAGCTATCATGGTGGGTGACTATCTACTTTGCACCAGGCACCGTTCTAAGTGATTTGGACGCATCAACTCATACATTAGTTCTCACCATGATTCTGAAAGAAAAGGAAATGAAACCCAGAAAGGGTAGGTAATTCAAAGCACTCAGCTAGTGCCAGAGCCAGAATTCAAATCCAGACTCCTTATCTCCAGAGCCTACACTCTCACCTATTCTGTTCTCCCACTGTAGGAATAGCATATAAAGATATTGATTAACCACCTAAAGAAAAAGCAACAAATTGAAAGTGATTCTTTCTAATTGGGAAAGTAGGTTAGCAGAGCCCTCGGGACTAATAGATTTGTTTTAACCATTTGCGCTTGTTACTTCTATTTCTTTAATTTCAAGAACGTGGAAGTCCAAAAAAAAAAAAAAAAAGAATGTGGAAGTCCCTTTACAGCAGTGAGTAACAGCTCACCCCAATAATGGGCTGGTTTCTGGCACCACCATGTTCAACATGATGAGAGCCAGTGGATCATTACCCATAAGAAATCAGCCTGACTCCTGATGTGACAAGTGGCAGCGTGGGAGAAACCTCAGTGGTTGATGAAGTAAGTTCTCTAAGAAAAGTGGGATGATAACATAGGTTCAACGAGAATAATCAGCATGAGCGTCACCCTTCCACAGGTATATATATATGGTCTAGCCATCCCTCGCCCACTCCCACAGGCATCCATGGCTTTTCCTCCACTCAAAGGTAGCAAGACACCTTGGAGGAAAACTGAAATCCGGGGGCCTTCAACAGCCCCTACTCCAGAAAGAAAGGATGTTTCAGGGATGTTCAGAGTGGTGCTCAATAGAGTACCCACTGGCGATCCTACCAAATTACATAGAGTAATAATGATACTTGATAATGATTACTTTGATCATGTTTAATGAGGCCAGGCTGAATCTGTGAAAGGCCGTGAGTTCCTAATAATGTTCAAAGGAGAAGAGCTGAGACCAAGTGCACAAAAAAGGTAGATATAAAGGTGAAAAGTTGTAATGTAAAAAGGAGTTAGTATAATGGGGACTCTTTCATGGTTAATTAATCCTAATAAGAAATGGAGTCTTTTTTAAATCAAGATTTTAGTTATTTGAGAGAGAGCGCGCAAGCATGAAAGGGGGAGAGGGACAGGCAGGCAGAGGGAGAGGGAGAAGCAGGCTTCCTGCTCAGCAGGGAGTCCAATGTGGGGCTCCCCAATCACCATCACCATTCAGATCCTGAATCACAGACTTAAAAAAAGAAAACACAGGGCCCCTGGGTGGCTCAGTTGCTTAAGTGACTGCCTTAGGCTCAGGTCAAGATCCCAGGCCACAGGATCGAGTCCCACATCAGGCTTCCGGCTCCACAGGGAGCCTACATCTCCCTCTGACCTTCATCCCTCTCATGCTCTCTCTCTCTCTCACTCAAATAAATAAATAAATAAAATCTTTAAAAAAAAAAAAAAAAGAAACTTAGGTGTTAAAAAAAAAAAAAACCCATAAAGTGTAGACTCACACACACACAAAAAAAAGTATATTTCACTCCATTTCCCTGGCGGTGACATCTTCCCTAACTATGGTCATTCTCAAAGCAAGGATACGGACCCCGGTTCAAGTAATTGGATGACAGACCTCACTCAAACCGCCCTCGTTTCTGCCCACACTCACTGGTATGTCTGCATGAGAGTCCGAGGACCCATCGATTCACAGGACCCTCACAACACTCGAGACTGTTCTGTCCCTGCAAGCAAACTCCCTGGCACTCACCTTTTAGGGTCACACCTTCCCAGGACTTCCCTAACTTCTGGCAACCACTGACCTGCTTTCCATCTCTATAATTTTGGCATTTTTTTTTATTTTTTTTTTAATACTTTTTTTTTTTTTTAAGATTTTATTTTATTTATTTGAGAGAGAGAGACAGTGAGAGAGAGCATGAGCGAGGAGAAGGTCAGAGGGAGAAGCAGACTCCCCATGGAGCTGGGAGCCTGATGTGGGACTCGATCCCGGGACTCCAGGATCATGCCCTGAGCCGGAGGCAGTCGTCCAACCAACTGAGCCACCCAGGCGTCCCTAATTTTGGCATTTTGAGAATATTTGATAACTGGAGTCACACAGTATGTAAGCCTGTAAGACCGGCATTTAAAAAACACACCCAGTGTAACGGGCTTGAACCCCACCCAAGTTCCTGCCTATACAAATAGTCCTTTCCTTTCCGTGGCTGAATGACCAGGCTATAAAATCGGGCAGGGCCTTGGGGCCCCTCCCAGCCTCCCACTGTGCCAGGATCCCCTCCAGAGCCCCAGACGTGGGGGTTTCACCTCCACGAAGCAGCTTTTCCACATCACATTGCTTTTCTGCACGAACAGACCTACCTGATCATGGCTTCCTCGCCTCTGGCCTGTTCTTTGGCTGACTACTCCCTCCCTGTGAACTTCTTTCCCTCTCGGCCTGGTGGGTGGGTCAGGCAACCCTGGGACTGCCCATCCCTTGTGGGCATGGTGGATCCCCAGTCGGAATTTCCCCTGCACAAAGGGCAGAGTCGAGTCACGGAGCTGAAGGCAAAGGACAGATATTTGCAGAGTATTGCAGTGGACTGAATGGTGGTCCCTAAAAGATACACACATGACCTCATCTCTGCACCCCATAACTGACATCGTGTAGAAAAACCCTGTCTTTGCAAATCCTTTAACTTAAAGATCTTGAGATCATCACTGAGTATCTGGCGGGCCCTAAATCCAATGACTAGGGTCCTTACGAGAGACACCCAGAGGAGAGACAGCAGGGAGTTGAGGGGAGAAGGCCATGTGAAGGCAGAGGCCGAGATCAGAGGGAAGCCTGGAGCCGTCACAGCTGAAGGAAGGGAATTCTCCCCCTGGATCCTCTATGAAAGGGAGAAGTGCCCAGAGTCCTCTGGTGCCTGGCACCTGACTTCCCCCAACTGTCTTCTGTGGCTTCCTCCCCGGGGCCGGCGAGCATACCTGCACCTGTGCAGAGGCTGAAGGAGTGGGCAGACGGAAGCCCACCACTTTCTGTAGCAAACAAGCCGGCCCCACAGTGGTCCCAGGACCCTGGCGGTGCACAGCTGGGCTGCTTGGGTCCACACCATTGCCCTTCTCTAAGGGATGCCTTTCCCTCTCCTCCCTCTTGCTCCTGCAGGGACCCCTTGTCTTCCTTGTCCTCGTAGGGCAGGTACCCAGCAAGAGGCCAGGTTCGCCTCTGCCTCTGCTAAAAGAACCAATGAAAGAACAAAAGTTTGGCAGCCTCCTTTTCCCATACCCACAAGCCCCACCACCGGACTCCCTTGGTCTTGCTTATGTACAACTCGAGATGAACCTCCAGAGGGCAGGCAGGCTTTGTCTAACAACTAAGGATGGTCCTAAGTCAGCACCCAGATTTGGGTCCCTAAACCCCAGTCAAGCGCACAGTGGGTACTCAGTAACTGAAGTAAACGGAAGTTTTAAAAGACCCTCTTAGCATCCTCGCCCCTGGTCCAGTCTCCCTTTCTAGCTTACCTTCCTGCACCACTGCCACTCCTCACTCCAGTCTGTGCCTCCGCCATGCTGCACTACGGGAAGCTTTTGAAGATGCTCAAAGGCTCACTAGGCTCAGTCAGTGAAGTGTTTGCCTTTGCCTCGGGTCCTGATCCCATCATCCCAGGATCAAGTCCTTGCATTGAGCTCCCTGCTCAGTGGCGAGTCTGCTTCTCCCTCCCCCTCCTCTTGTGCTCTTTCCCCATCTCTTAAATAAAGAAAATATTAAAAAGAAGAAGAAGATGATGCACAAAGTGGATGCCATCCCGTCCAGGCAACCCGCTCCGGCAGACAGACACCAGCAGACACACGGCTCGTAGCACGGTACTCTTTATTGTGACGCTCTGTGGAAAACATCTGTAAACCAGCTTACTGTAGTGGTGACAGCTGTAACACATGCTAAGGCACTTTTATTATATAAAAAAGGGGTGGGGCTGGGAGCTCCATTCACTCCTTTGTGACAGCAACTGGGACCTGAATTCAGAGCTTTTTAGGCATACGTAGCTTTCATATATCTTCATGATTTGTTGAGTTTTTTTCAAAAAAGAAAAAAAAAAAAGATGCTTTCTTTGCCATAAGTAAGTCTAAATGCAGCATATACAAAACAGTTAGGAATACAGGTAAATTCAGCAACCAGTGTAGACCAGTGTAGGACAAGCTACTCTCTTCTAAACATGGTTCCAAAGGAAAGGCAGTGATAAAGACTTGGAATTTTATCATTTATTATAAGGCAAGGGGAGAAGAAACCTCTTTTTTTTTCCTTTCAAACACATCCATGCAGATGGCAGATCTTTACCATACTGAGCCAACGGTGCAGATTACGTACCCCCGGACCCCAGTCCTGGAGTAGATACAAGGTCGTGTGGGAGGGCCGCTGGCCCTTCGCAATGCTCTGGCTGTCAGGCCTGGGACAAGTCCCTTAACCATTAAATATATTTGGTCCCCAAGAATGTTGGGAGAAGCCCCCGATGGCCTTCCCAGCATGGCCCCGAAGCCCTGTCTGCTGGGCCCAGCAGCCCCCTGGTGGCAGGGGCCGGCTGCCCTCCACAGAGGAGGGAAGGGGGTCATCATTGCACTTGAGACACTCTGAAACAGGAAGGGGACCACTGTGGCGCTGCCCAGAGCCCGTGGGGAGGGACGGCTCCTTCCTTGCACCCCGCATTCTGTGCCCTGCACAGAGCGGGCAGCCCTGGGCCTGCCCTTACCCAATCACCCAGGGCCCTCGGGAGTGCGGGGCCAACGGGGCAGAGGTCGTGAGGTCGCCGTGTGTGATTGCCAACAGCAAAGGAGGAGGGGGAGCTGGTGGCGGAGGTGGGGGAAGGTGACAACTCTTCCGGGGTGCTGGGCTATCAAAACTTCTTAGTCTGAAGAAAAATAGATTCGTAGAAAACTCTCTTTGCCCATCCCCGGTGGCCTGCCCTCCTTGTCTTGTGCTATGTGGCAAGGGAGGGCCGAGAGCCTGCTGGTCACTCAGTTCCCAGGCCAGGGGCCCAAGACTCTGACTCTTTGGTATCGGGTGCTGGGGGTGGGAGGGGAGCAGAAGCGGATGCAGTGGAGGAAGCCAAACGCCCTCAGAAAGGCCTGGGGGGCGGGCGGGGAGGCGCGGGCTTGAGGTCTGCTGGCCTGGTGGGACTGGGTGGGGAGGTCACGGTCACGGCAGTCCCCAGAAGGCGGAGGAGGGTGCTGCGGGGCGGGGGGTGCTGGAAAGGGGAGACGGAGTCATCTGGCGGTCTGTCCATCCGTTCCAGGCAGCAGGAGGAGAGATTACTCAGCAGCTTTGGCCTCAGCCCCATCCGCCTTGCCATCCACCTCCTCGTCCGAGCAGTCGCCAGCACCTTTCCGGGCCATCCGGCGGGGCACGACAAACGGCAAGTCCCCTCGCCTGGGGACAGAGGACAGGGTCTGCAGGGCCGGCCAGGTGGGCAAGTACAGCTGGCACCCCTCCAAGCCATCTGGCGACGGACACCAGGCCCCAGCGCCCTGGGCAGTGGGGGGAGAACCGGGGAGCCTGGAGAAACACGGGCTCCCACTTCATTCCAAAACACCAGTGAGAAGCCGTGGGGAAGCCGGGGCTGACGGCGAGAGAGAGGCCCGGGGCTGACGGCGAGAGAGAGGCCCGGCGGCGGACAGTCACCGCGCGAGGCAGACGCCAGCCCGCACACGCAGGCTCAGACGCCGCAGCAGCGGGGCAGACGGAGACACGGGGACCGCACGCGGGACGCTATTAGCGACGGGCTGGAAGGCGGCCTCCCGTCGCCTTCGCGCCGAAGGGAGAGAAGCAGCGAGAATCCCGAGAATCCCGGGAAAGAGCCTCTGCCTGCCCCGCCGCCCCCCTCCGGCAGCGACGCTCCGCGAGAGCGCACAGCCGCGCCTCCCCGTGGGCACAGGCGCCGCGAAGGCCGCGGGGCCGCCTCAGCCGGCGCCCACCAGGCCCCCAGCGCGGGCCGGGCCGGCCGGGCCCCCGCGAGCCGCCGCCAGTGCCCCACAGCCAGCCTGGAGCCCCTCCGGGCCGGCCTGGTTCCGCGGGCGGGGTTTTCCCAGAGACGGAGCGCAGGGCGCACCCGGGAGCCGCACGGGCGGAGACGGCGCGGCACCGACGCAGACGGGGGCGGCTTCTGGGAGCTTCGTCTGAAACGAGCTTTCCGGCGCCCCGAGCTCGGGGAGGGGAGGCCGCGGCCACGGGGCTCACCTGAGCTTGTTCTTGAGGGTGCTGACCTCGCGGTTCATGGCGTCGGCGGTCTCCGTGGCGTCCTCCAGCTCGCGCTGCAGCTTCCGGCGGGAGGCGTTGGCGCGCTGGGCCTCCTCCTCAGCCTCCTCCAGCTGCCGCTTGAGCTGCTTCAGGCGGGCCGACGCCTTGTCAGCCTGTGGAGACCAGAGGTCCCGGTCAGGCGCCCCCGCCGGAGAGGCCCACCAGGCCCTGCGGCCCCATGCACGCGCTCGCGCGCACGCACACGCTCCCACGTACACGCGCGCGCGCGCACACGCATGCGCACACACCTGGTCCTTGAACTGCTCGGCGTTCCTCCGCTCGTCATCAACCTGCAGCAGCACGTCCTTCAGCTTCTTCTCGGCCCGACGCACCTGTTTGCAGGCTGCCTGGCGCTCCCTGCAGGGCAGAGACGCGGCGGCAAAGAGACCCCAGCTCAGAGGGTCTGGCCACACCACACCGACTGCACGTCCTGACCCCGGGCCTCACGGGCATGTCCCCCACGGGGAAGCCCCCAGGCGGAGGCCGGCCCATCTCCACCCAACACCCATGATGTGCTTGGTCTCCTGCGGGGGATGCACGGCGACGACCCCATTTCACAGAGGAGGAACCGGGCTCCGGGACGGGGTGGGGGGGGGACATAGCCCAAAGAGCAGGTATGTAGCAAGGAAAGGGGAAACTGAGATTTGCAACCCAGTGTGACCTGCCCATTACCTCCAACGACGCCCCAGTCTTGCTGAGCCCACAGACTAGCTGCCCAAGCAGGCAGCAACCGCCACCTCTGCCTGATTCAGCCCTGAGAGACAGTTGTCCGAAGCCCCAACTCTAGAGGTGGGCCCATGGACTCCTACACAAACTTAGAAGCCCCAATGGAAGGGATGAGCAGCCGTCAGGAGGGGGACAACAGTCTCTGGGCCTCAGGCAGCAACAGAGGGATCTGCAAGCTGAGGCAGGCGATGGGAAGGAACACCTACTTGGTCTCGTTATCCAGCTGCTCCTCCAGCTGTGCGATCTTGGCCTCCAGGGCAGTGATGGAAGCCTTGTACTTGGACTTGACAGTGCCCTCCATCTCCTGCAGCTTGACCTTGAGCTCCTTGTTCTGGCGCTCCAGCTGCTGTCGCACATTCTCGTTCTTCTGGGCGTGACTGCGCTCGAGGTTCAGGTCGGTGTTGATCTGGTCGATCTACAGGAAGGAGGGCTTGTGACCCCAGGACTGGGGCGGGGGGGCTCCCTGGGGCAGAAGCGGGGCCACTGGTTCCTTAAGAGCCCCAGAAAACACTAGGCCCTTGTGCCCCAAGTTCATGAGCCCTGGACCCTCCTAGAAAAGGGAGCTCCCCCACAGCCAGGGTCCAGAGAACGAAACCAAGGGAGACCTTCACAGGTGCCAGGACACCCTCTCCAAAGCCCAGCAAGCCCTAGGCTCCTGCCAGCATGGACTAGGAGGAGCAGAGCCTGGTTCGGGAAAATGCCAGGCAGCCTTGGCCCCACCCACCTGCAGGTTTGCCTTCTTCAGCCGGTCGTTCACCAGCTCCGTGTTGCCCTGCTCCTCCTCCAGCTCCTCCTCCAGCTGGGCAATGCGGGCCTCCAAGCGCCGCTTCTCTTCCAGCGCCAGGGCTCTGGGTGAGAGCGGGGAGCAGTGAGACAGGGCCTGTCCCAGAGGATGGGCACACCTGCCCTCAGCTCAACATGGCATGCCATGGCTCACCCTTTGCCGCTGCTGTTGGCAATCTCGTCGGCCAGCTCATCCCGCTCCTGCTGGGCCTGGCGCTTGGCACGCTCGGCAGCTGCCAGTTCCTGCCATGAGAATGTGGACTGTGACCTTCTGGGACGCCCCGAAGTCCCTTGAGGCCCCCCCCTCCCATTCCTGGAACTTGCAGCACCATGCTCCCCCAGCCCCTGGCCCTTCCTCTCAAACCCCCTCCCAGGTCTGCCTCCTCCACGAAGCCCTTCCTCATGATCCCCTCTGGCTTACAGGGCTGATTCCTTCCTCTGAGACCATGACTTGGGCTTTGACATTTGCAAAGCCCCTCTAAGTGTACAGCCAAGTCGGACTGGGGAGGTAGAGATAAATAAAAAACTGTCCTGTGCTAATGGGATCTGGTCCCTCTGCATTCTGGGGAGACCGGAAGTCGGGAGGACAAGGATGGGAGTTAGGGTGAGAGCACAGAGTCTGAAAGCCAGTTGGGTAAGGTGGTCCCAACAGAGAGCCACACTTGACCTCAGAGGGAGGGCTGACCCCAGGCCCAGGCTCGAGGGCACAGCCATGAGGACAGTGTGGACATGCCCAGACACCCAGCCCCACTATGAGCACCAGGTGGCCCATTAACCTCAGGGCCTAGAGCAGAGGGAAGACTCTAGCGATACACCTCTTGTGTGACAGACAAGGCAGCAAGGGGGACACGCAGTGCCGGAGCATTTGGGAAAGCGCCCTTCCCCTGCCAGGCGTAAACACTCAGCAGGAGGTGGGGAGTACCAGGAAGCTTCATTTTATGCAAGGGAGCTGGCCCCAAATGGTGACAGTTTATCTCACACACACATTTTAGTCACACCAGGAAGCCCGGCTACTTTACGGAAACCCTGCAGGGACTTCTTTCACAAAGCCAAACCCACCCCCAACCCACTGCTGACGTTGGCCTGTTGGCTGCCAGCTGCGCCCCTGGGCGGCCCAGGCTGGCTGGGCAGAGGCCGTAGGCTGCCCCATGCTGGTGCCCTCCTGGGGCCTGGCCTACCTCCTGCAGCTGGATCATCTCGGCCTCCATGCTCTTCAGCTTCTTCTCGTTCTCCTTGGCCTGAGCCAGGATCTCCTCTCGTGAAGCACGTGTGTCCTCCAGTTCCCGCATGTAGTCCTTCATTTGGGCCTGGGGTGGGCAGGAGAAGCTTGGTACCCCCCACAGCCACCACCCCACCCTCAAGACCTTGGGCTGCTTTCAGCCTGCTGCCACATGTAACTAACTTAACAGTAAAGGGCAAAATAGTAAGGACACGGATCTTTTTAATCCTTATCATTTTCACACGGTTTTTGACCATCAGGTTTTACAAAGCACACCTTCGGCGGTGTCAGTCACCAGCTACCCATCAGCCCGAGCTGCAATCTGGGCTACGCTTGGGTGGCTCAGTGGGTTAAAGCATCTGCTTTCGGCTCAGGTCATGATCCTGGGCTACGCTTTCTACAATGTCCTGTTGACCCAAATGCAGCAGCGCTCCAAGGCCACTCCCTGGGACACCAGCTCCTCTGGGTCCACACCCACCTGCCAGGTCAGCCCCCACTATAGGGAAGAAACACATTTCCTTTGTTCTCCTATGATTGGTTCTAACTCTAAAGATCTTAGTCAAATAGGTTTGTTTCTTTTTTCCCTTCTGTAGATAAATCCTAAAGTGGGACTCCTCAGGCCAGACGGTAACAGGTACAACTACCTTACAACCTCACCGACAGACCCTAAACTTTTTCTTTCTGTGGCTGGGTTTCAGTGTGCCGGTGTGGCTTCTCAAAGCTGTTTTTTTTAAATTTGTTATCTTTGGGGCGCCTGGGTGGCTCAGTCGGTTAAGCATCTGCCTTCAGCTCAGACCATGATCCTAGGGATCAAGTCCAGCAACAGGCTCCCTGCTCAGCGGAGAATCTGGTTGTCCCTCTGCCTCTGCTCCTCCTCCCACTCGAACCCTCTAATAAATATACAAACTCTTTTAATAAATAAAGAGAACCGAATGAAATTTGTTATCTTTCACGTATCCTGATGAGCACAGAGTACTGTACGGACATAGTGATGAATAACTGTGTCATACACTTGAAACTAACGTAACACTATATGCTAATGATACTGAAATTATTAAATTTTAATAATAAAAAACATATAAATAAACAAAATCTATGATCTTTAATTATTGGTGAAGTGAGAATTTCCCAAGTGTGCATTCTGTGCTGTGGGATGCAGGTGGGGCCTTTGCTCAGCTCGGGAGCTTCAGTCACTGCCCACTAAGGCTATATCCGGTCGGGACCTGGGCCATGACCCCGGGCCATGTCTGGTTTACTCTGGAATCTACCCCCAAGTACTACATCCCTACATCACTGTGTTTCTAGGTTTATGTGCATTTCCTTCCTTAACGCACACAAAGTCAACGATCTTAGTGCAAGTTGCTTTCTGTTCCAGGACTGAGGGCACCCTGGTCGGCTGTGGAGAGGAGAGGGTAGTGTCCCTCGGCACTTGTCAGCCACCGACTAGTGGCCGGTCCCTGCCTGAGCCCAGAGCCTCGGGTGCAGCCCTGCCCCGCAAGGCCGGTGGCCTCACCTGCAGTTTGCGCAGCTGCTTGATGGCCTCATCTCGGTTCTTGTTGGCAGAGTCGATGTGGGCCTCCAGGTCTTTCAGGTCCATCTCCAGCTTCTTCCGAGCAGCCACCGCCATCGAGCGCTGCTTCCTCTCATCCTCCAGCTCCGCCTCCATCTCCCGCACCTGGGGGACAGGCCGACGGCTCGGACGGCGGCATCCACACCCAGACCCTGCCCCGCTCTGAGCCCAGGCCAGGCTGCACGGGGCCTCCAGGGTCCCACGAAGACTACGGGCCATCAAAGAAAGGGTCCCTGACCCCGGACACAGGCGACTGGAACCTGAAGGAGTGGAGGAGGAGCCCGACACAACCCAGGGGGAGCAAGGAGAAAGAAGCCTGCCAGAAACGGGGGTGAGCGTGGGGGGCCGTCCACACCTGTCTGATCAGCTGCTTCTTCTTTTCCTCACTCTGCTCGTCGCGGCCTTGCAGGTCCCGCTCGAACTGGGCCTTCATGGCCTGCAGGTTGACCTCCAGCCGCAGCTTGGCGTCCTCTGTGGCCTGCAGCTCGTCCTCCAGCTCCTCCAGCTGCGTCTTCATCTCCTCCACCTGCTGCTCCAGGGCCCGCTTGGACTTCTCCAGCTCGTGGACCTGACCCCCGCCGAGGGAAACCGAGTCAGGAGCTGAGGGATGAGGTCCCCAACGTCCCCAGCCTTGGTGTCCGCTCAGCCCCTAGTCCATGGGGCTGTCCCCACTCCGCCCTCCCCAGAGCCAGCTGCCGACCCGGTACTCACGCTCTTGCCGACGTCGTCCTTGGAGCTCATGAGGTCCTCCATCTCCGTGCGGAACTGCTTATTGAGCCGCTCCAGCTCCGCCTTCTGCTCCATGGCCTCCTCCAGAGCCCGGGCCAGCGAGAGTGCCTTGGTCTCCTTCTCCCGGGCCTCTGCCTCCGCCCGGTCACGCTCCTCCGCATACTTGGCTGAGATGGTCTTCTCCTCTGCCAGTAGCTGGGGAGAGGTGGTCACTATGAGCCTCCAGCGCTCGGGTGAGCAAAACCCCTGCACCCATACTCCTTGGGGACTAAGGGTCCTAGGTGCTGGTCTAAGGAGAGGGGACCAGGCTGTCGCCTGGGGTACCTGGCAGGCCCCAAGTGTGGTACATGCCATCTAGCATGTCCTTGTAACCAGACTAGGACAGAGATCACCTCTGCCAGCACCCTGTGAGGCAGGTTTTCATCATTTAATAATCAGCACCCCTTCCCTGAGAACGCACACGGAATGTTACTCCCTCAGAATTAGAAAAAACCCTGTTCTCCTGAACAACCAGTTGCTGTTTTCCTTAAAAACCATGTCCATCTTGCTGTTTAGAGGCCCAGTCACCACCTGTGCCGCTCGTCAAGGATGCCCGTTTATGTTCCAAGTTCTTGGGTGTCCACTCTCCGTGCAGGCCCACCTGTGGCCAGACCTCACCGCCCCATCTCCCCAAACTTTCTGCCAATACCTCTTTATTCCCCAGGCCCATTTCTTAAACAGCCAGAGATGAATGTTCCAGACTTCGCCAGCACCTTATAGGGGTGCAACTGGGGACAGCAGCGAGGAGAGGAGCGTGGCGGGATCCGGTGCACCTCCACCCTCAAGCAACATGTATGGGGCTACACTTGACCAGTTCTCCTGAACTGTCCTACCCCACTGTCTGGGTCTCTCCGTAAGCGGCCTCAGAGCTTTTGGAATGAGGCAGAGGTAGGATGCATCAATAAAAATCCTACATCACAGGGATGTCATTAGGACATGTGCATACTTGACGTTGGGGTTTTGAGTTCAAGCCCCATGTTGAGAATAAGGAAAAAAAAGTCCTATGTAAGGGTATAACTGGTTCATTAAAGACAATCTGGAAGATGTCAGACACAGAAAAGGGGAAGAACACCCTGCTGCAAGGGGGAGCCCTGCCCTCCCCAGCAAGGTGTGAGGTGACCCCAGCCTCGACGCCCCATGGATGTGCCTGACGAGACAGGCACGGGGGGCAGCCCGGCCGCACCCACCTGGTCGAACTTCTTCTGCTTCTTCTCCAGGTTGGAGGCCGTCTGGCGTTGGTGGTCCAGGTCCACGAGCAGGTCATCTAGCTCCTGCTGCAGCCGCGTCTTGGTCTTCTCCAGCTTGTCGTAGGCGGCCACCTTTTCCTCGTAGCGCTGGCCCAGCCCCTCCAGGTCCTTCTGGAGCTTCCTCTTGGCTTCCTCCGCGGTCTCCAGGCACCCCACGCCATCCTCCATCTTTTTCTTCATGTCCGTCACCTGGGCAGGAGAACAGAGTTAGGCAGACAGCCCAGGTCCAGGGCAGGGGCAGTCAGATCGCACGCCATGAGCAGAGGCCCAGTCACCGACACGCCCCTCTTCAGCTGGAGTGAGAGAAACGAGGTTTCGGCCGAGGGCATCTGCCTAGTGCCTGCAGCCCCGGGGCGGCCTCTCGGTCAAGATGTACACCAAGCCTCTTGCTTTCCATCGTCATATATCGTCCTCTGACATCGGTCTCTTGCCAGGGACAGAGTCTGTCTGCTGCAGGCAGGAGATCTATGGGCTTCTGTCCTGCAGCCCCCTTCGCACCCGGAGCCAGAGCTGCCACACCAGCCACCAGCTACTCCCACCCAGACTGCCAGACTGGAGCACAGACTACACCCCTCCTCCCAGGAGGCAGTACAGATCTCCTGGCTGGCCGCTGAGCCCTACATGAGATGTAGAACGGGACTCTTAATCTACTTCCCGTTACAGACCCTCTGACAGTCTAGAAAAAGACTGTGACCTCCTTATAATGGTGTTAATGAGCGTAAGATGCTAAGATCAGCAAGTACAAAAATAGAGAACAATGCAGTTGCTGGGTACTTCTTTACACTGTGACACAGTGTCCATGTGCTCCCTTGTCAGTGTGTCCGGCACGAGCTCCCGAAGCGACGGGCGCACCATGATGCCCCAAAGCTCGCCACGGCTCAGACACAGCGATCTGTGGTTTCCTTCACACCTCACGTACTGCTGCTGCCTGCCTCACAGCCTACATGTGTGATCGAACACAACGCTGACGTCAGCCTGACTAGTGGAAACACAGACAGGACGTCTCCTCCACCACATTTACAGACCCCTGAATTCCACCCTATACCCTGGCTAGTAGCTCTGGCTGGCGAGGGCAGGAGCTTCCTGAGATAGGGGGCCCGGCCGGACTCTGCCTGGCCTGCGGACTCCGCCCGGCCTGCAGACTCCCCCCAGCAGCTCCCGAGTCTCCAGGGAGCAGCGGGGCACCCAGCAGGGGAGCGATACCGAACCTGGGCATGGAGGGTAGCGATCTGCTTCTCCAGGTTCCGCTTGGCCTCCTCCTCCTCTTCCAGCTGCTCCCTGAAGGAGTTCTTCTCATCCTCCATCTGCTTCAGCTTGGTGCTCAGGCTCAGCTTCTGCCGGTTCTCCTCCTGGAGCAGCTCCTACACCGAGACAGGCGGGACACCGGGGCTCAGGGCCAGAGCCTCGCGGGCCCCACACCCTCCATGGGAGGGAGGAGCCGGTCCCTCTGATTTGGCAGACAGCTGCTACACACCTGGCCGGGGGGAGCAGGAGGGAGGAGGGGCAGAAGAACCCGGAGACCCTGTAGATACGGGGGAGGACGGGTCATCGGAGGAGTTGGGCCCTGCTGCCGTCTTTACCTGTGTGTCCTGCAACTGGGACTCCAGGGCGGAGAAGTCCTTGGTGAGCTTGCTGGACTTGCTGTCAGACTGGGTGAGAAGCCCCGTCACATTGTCCAGCTCAACCTGCACGGGGACGGGAGGGAGAAGGCCCGTGAGTGCTTTGGCCCCACCTCAGCCGTCAGGCCAACCCAAAGGCCTCCCTGAAAGGGAGCAGGGGAGGAGCCCTGGAGATCCGGGCCAAGACCCTGTCGCGGCAGCAGGCACCCCTGCCCGGGGCCCGGGACGCAGCAGAGGCCTCACCTGCAGCTTGGTGACCTTGTCGGCCAGCTCCGTGCGCACGCGCTCGCCCTCGGTGAGCTTCACCTGCAGCTCCTGCAGCTGCGCCTCGGCCTTCTTGCGCTTGTGCTCAGAGTCCCCTTTGCCCTGCAGCAGCACCTTCACCTCGTTGGCCAGCTCCCCTCGCTCGTTCTCCAGCGTCTGCTTCGCCTTCTCCAGGTTGGCTTTCACCTGTGGGGATGCAAGCCACGAGGTGGGAAGGGGCAGCGAGGCCCTGGAAGAGCCAGGAGAGAGGAGTCTGCTCTCTCGGCAGCAACACCAGCGGGCCAGCCTGGGGGACACGTGCAGCCGAGAGCCTCAGGCCGGACGCTCAGGCCTGACCTGCACTCCTCACTTGGCCGGATGAGACACGCAGCCCGTGTCCTCAGCTTAGCAATGGTCCCTACCCAGCTCAAGCATAAGGATCTATCATCACTAGATAGGAAGACTTTAGCAGTATCAGAACACCAAGAGAAATAATAGCTGCTCAGTCAGGCTTCCAGTAAAGCCTCTGTGAAATCTGTGTTCTGAGTGATGACGTGATGATCTTCCAGAATATATATGAGAGGCGTGTATAGAATCCACTCGATAGTCCCATTCTGCTCTCCACTGAGCTGGTCACAGAGTCATAGATGTGTGTCAGGGGGCTGCACACATGACGGGGTATGTTGGGAAAAGAAAGCTGAAGGGTAAGGAAAGGCTTCCACCAGAAGGGGCCTGGATGGACAAGGCACGCCTCTGAGAATATTGTACAGGCCGTCACGTGCAAAAGCCTTTGACCTCTCGGGCTGCCACCCAGAGTGGCTACATGCTAGGGGCCACAGCAGGCAGAACGTGGTCTTGGGGAACCACCTGGTCCAGCCCCTGCCTGAGAACAGCAGGATCCATATCCCAAGGCTTCCCACCAAGACTCCAGCTGAGCACGTGGGGGTGCTCCAGAGAAAACCCGGGGCCCTCTGGCACTCGGCACCAGGCCACTCCAATTCATGGGGGCTTTCTGGTCTGGCGGGTCCTGAACAAAACACTAACAACAGTCATTCTCGAACAACTTGCTGAGTCTTTATCGTTCACTTGTTCACGTGCTTTTACCTGTCATCAACTCCAACAGTCAGGGATTTATGTGAGACAGACCTATCCTTCGCCTCCTCTACAGATGGGCAGACTGAGGCACAGAGGCAGCGACTGGCCTGAGTCACACAGCCGCTTAGGGCTGGAGCCTGGACTTGGACCCAGGCAGCTGGTACTGGAAGCCACTCTGCTCTGCAGGCCTGGCCCAGGGCAGCAGCCCACCTCCAGGAGGACTCTGCCCCGCCAGCAGCCCAGTGCCGCCCGCAGTCACGGAGCCCGTCCCAGGGAAGCCCACGCACCCGCTTCGTCTGCTCTAGCTGCTCGGCCAGCTCCTCCACGGCCTGCGAGTGCTTCTGCCTCATCTCCTGGATCTGGGCCTCATGGGTCTTGGCCTCATCCTCGAGGGTCTTCTTCAGGATGTTCACTTCCTGTTCGCGTTTGGACCTGCAAAGAAACACCCTCAGGATGGAGGCCAGGCCTGGGCATGCTGCTGCCCTGGGCTCTTCTCCCCTGGCTGCAAAGAGGCTGGCAAAAGGCACCGGCCGCCCCAGCCTTGCTGCCCAGCCATGCTCCCTTCCGGGCCATGAATCCTCCAGCCCAGGCTTGCAGACGCTCTCTGGGGAGGATTCGGGGCTCACCCGAACTCCACAGCAGTTTCTTCGACCCAGGGAAGAGCTGCTGAGGGGGCCTCACGCTCTCTGGGGAGGATTCGGGGCTCACCCGAACTCCACAGCAGTTTCTTCGACCCAGGGAAGAGCTGCTGAGGGGGCCTCACCCTCCCTGTCCACTCCCCCCCCAACTCTCCACTACCATCCTTAGTGACTTGGCCCCTCGGCTGCACAATGCACCTGAGCTCTTGCTGGGCAGCCGTGGAGTCCAGAGTGTCCTCCAACTCCGTTTTCAGAGCCTCCAGCTCCTCCCCGAGGTCCCGCTTCTGCTTCTCAGCTTTATTTCTAGAAGCTCGCTCTGATTCCAGGTCCTCCTGGAGCTCAGAAATCTGGGATTCCAGCTCACGAATCTTCTTTAGGGCCATATTCTTCTGGGTGGCTTCTTCCTCCACTCTGTCGAAGAGACCAACATCAGGAGGCTCTTTCACCTCAGGGAGCAGAGCGTGAAGAAAAGGCTTTGGAGAGGAACAGCCAAAGCTGCTTCTGGAAATCGTCACCATAGGCCTCAGATGCTCCTCTCCACAGAAACAATATCTGAAGCTTCCAGAAGATTTAAAAGCAAAACCACTCTGAGAACTGAAAAACCTCATAGAAGAATCACTTCATTTTCCAAACTGAAATTCAGTGCTTGAAATGTAAAAATAAATAAGTAAATGTTAAGTGAAAATTAAAAAGGAAATGAAACGCCGCCTGCACTGCACCATTACAGCAACTAAGGAAAACTGCAAAGGTGCAATACATACCCTGGGGGTGAGAATTACACCAGTGCAGGTTCGTTAATTGCAATTAACGTGCCCCCCGGCTGCAAAGTGACACTGGGCAGGGCCGCATGGGGGAGGTGTGGGGCTGTTGGGGAACTCTGTGCACCTTCTGCTCAGCTTTCTTGTGACACTAAAACTGCTCTAAAACGAAGTTTTGGGCTTTTTGTTTTTGTTTTTAAAGCAGACCTATAACCAGAAAGTTTAAAAATGCGAGAAAGGAAGGCCTAGGGCACTGGGGATGACTTCTGGGGGACTAAAAAGGGACAGTGACGAAGCAGCCACACGCATGCCCTAACAGGACACGACCTATCTTGTTGCGCGACAGCTCCAAGAGGACAGCAGCAGCACAGCCTGCATGGCAGCAGGTGCCAGCATGTGGACAGGCCCTGCTGTGGGCTGACTGGGGCCCTCACCTGGCCAGGGCGGCCTGCAGCTCCTCCTCCTTCTTGGCCAGTTGCATCTTGAGCTCGGCGATCTGGGCCTGCAGCTCGGCGATCTGGTCACTGAGGTCAGTGGAATCCCCCTCTAGCTTCCGGCGAGTCTTCTCCAGTTCCTGACGCTGCTTCTCCTCTCTTCGGAGGCGTTCTGAGGAGCAAGCCGGGGGACACCAACAGAGCCCTCAGTGCCCACAGATTTTTTTCCCACCTTTTTCTATTTTTACAAAAAATTCTGAGTTTTTGTTATAAAACATATGTGAGCCTTAAAAGATCACAGTAAGCAGACACTTGTACCCAAGGCTTGGATGAAGGAAAGAACATCCCCCGAGCTGCCACGTCCGGTGTCACCCCAAACTCTCCTGACCTGCCCTGCCAGGGACCTACGTTCCCCTGCAAGTTGTGCTCACGGCTCCTTTGTTTTCCTTTAAGTTGTACCAGGTCTGCCTCCCTGAAACACAGGCTTCATTCAAGAACTTAAATTGTGTAAGGGAACATCCTGTATGAATTCTATACAGTCATTATGGGCGATCAGGGTCCAATGTATGGCCTTATGATTCCCATTAGGACGTCACTCAGGTAACCCCTTAACCTTTCTGTGCATCACCTGAACAAGGATAATGAGACCACCTGACTCAGGAGGTTGCGAGGCTCGTGGGCCTTGGTATTCGTAAGCACTCACGACAGCTGCTAGCCCAGAGTCTGTGCTCAGTAAGGGTCAGCGACTCATTCCTCAACTTGCTTCTGTCCCTCAATAGTAAAACCTTGAAACTGAGCAAGTTAAGGGTCAGTGCAACTGACCTCCGTGGACCAGTCTGGTGAACGGACCCCAGTGATCCCCGCGCCACAACTGATGGGCATTCGGGTCGCGTTCACCGTGTGCCCTCAGGAGCCAGTTGCTGCCATGCGCGCTAGCCCGGAAGCCCCAGGGTGTGTGGCCAAGAGTGCTGAGTTGGTTGTAGGCACATGAAGCTTCAAAGCCACCAGGCAGCACCAGACTGTTGAAGGCCACTACCAATTCCCACTCCCGCTAGCCGTGCGTTCAGACTGTCCCACATCTCTGTTAACACTCACCGGTGTCAAACCTGAGCCCCCGTGTGTCTGCCCACCCAGTGGCTCTGCCCTCCTAGACCTGGATGAGGGAGAGTGTCCCTGGGCAGAGGCCCCCTCCAGCACCTTGCTTCCCCTTGCCGGCCTGACTCGCCTCAGCCCTTACAAACATGAAGGGGGCAGGAGGGGCTAGGAAAACCCTCCTGGTGCTCAGTCTGGACAGTCTGGGCCCTACACGCCAAGTGCCCTGGGCACGTAGGGCTGCCCCGAGTCTCTGCTGACGGAGCGGTGGTTTTCGCATGAGCTCGGAGCCTCCACAGTGGTCCCCTCTCCCCTGTCCCTTTGCTACCTGCACGTCTCAAAAGACACAGACCTGTGTTCTACCCTGTCGTCCTCCCACAAGACAGGGAGACGAAGGCACAACTGGTCACCTGCCCCGAGTCAAGCAATGACCTCTCGTGCCATCTGTCCAGCCCAGCCCCGCATGGTGTGCCTGTACGTGTGATTTAGTGTCGTCCCTGTGGACGCCCGTTCACTGTGCCCCCTTGAAGAGAAGAGAAACTGAAGCCCACGGAGATTACGGGAGAACTTCAAGGCGACACAGCCGGTAAGCGGCAAAGCTGGGGTCAGACTTCGGACCTCTCAGGACATCAATCTTGTGCAACTCACGGCACACGACAAGAGAGAAATACCGAAGTGTTCCAAGAGCCCCTCACGTGGGGGAACATCCGTCCCCAGTCCAGCCAGCGCCCGGAGGCCCAGACGCCCACAGGGACCAGAGCTGTCCCCGAGGTCTTCACGGCAGTCGTTAGGGGCTGCAAATTACGAGGCTGCCCGCACGCAGTGAACAAGAGACCAGCCCAGTGCTCCTGCTCCCGGCAGCGAGGCCCAGTGGGGGCCCGCAGCAGGGGCACCGCAGTCCCCGCCCGCTGCCCTCTTACCCTCCAGGTCGGTGATCATCGCCTCGTGCTTGTTCTTCAGCTTGGCGAGGCTCTTCGATTTCTCCTCCTCTTCCATGAGATTGGTGGTAAACTCGGCTATTCTGTCTTCCAGAAGCTTCTTCTCCTGAGGGGTGAGGTGGGTCAAAGAGTAAAGTTAGTTGAGCACAGAACACTTGAGCACTCTTCAAAGTATAACTTGCCTGGAAATTTAGGACTGAACCAAGGGGAGGACTCAAATGCTTGATTCACTAGGATTTTCTAGATCAAAGGGTAATCCTGAAAGGTCACCAGCTGGCACCTGGGCAGTGCAGGCGGTTAAGTGATGGACTTGGTTTCGGCTCACGTCATGATTTGGGGTCCTGAAATCAAGCCCCAAGTCAGGCTCTACGATCAGCAGGGAGTCTGCCTGAGATGCTGTCCCTCTGCCCCTCATGGTCTCTCTCAGATAAATAAATCTTACAAAGAAGAAAAGTCACTGGCAGCCCTGAATCAGCTGGGTGGGCTTCCTCAGGGTCTACAAATGGGGGTGCCTAAGGCCTTCCTGGACCTGCGTCACCCTTTAATTAAGCTCAAGTAAGAAAGACACACAGGTGGCAGCCAGAATTGGGAAGGGGCTTCAGACACAATGACTCTACCGGCTATGTGCCCGGCCCCCGTCCAATGTGTGGGCTGTGACCTCCGCCTTTCTCATGCCAAAGCTTCTCCAAAACACCCCAGCTGCTCCCCCTACCTTCTGCTGCGTGGCTACCACTGGAGTCCAAATATTAGCAAGTCCCCAACCAGGCTGACCTCCCAGGCCCAGAACTAACCGAACACCAGCCCCCAGTCCAGGTGTCTGAGCCTCGTGTCACAGAGTCCACAGGCTGGCATCTTGCCACGTCCGCCCGGGCCCCACACTTGGGCTTGGGGGGAGCCTTCTGACCCTTTGAACTGACTCGACTCTGAGCTTTTGTCTGCTCACTGGATAAGACTCCGACGGGGACCCGACTTGGCTCTAAGAGAAACAGCCACTACACTGGGGAAGGCTGGTGGAGAGCACCCGCGCCTCCACACCGAGCCACCACGGTGCCTGAAGCCCCTCGGAGACGGATGTGCAAGACCCCCCAGATGGCTCAGCTGTAAGTCTTGCAACTTGAAACCTGACAGAGAGCTTTACCGAGAAGATATGCCAAACCTTGCCCTTGGGCCCCACTCAGTGGTGAGAAACACCCCATTGAGTAGGACGCTGGCATGCAGAGGCCACAGACACGCAGGAGGGCCCGTGACCGCCAGAGGCTGTGGCCGCAGGAGAGGGAGGGAGGCGGGTGCACTGGGATCCTGGAGCCTACCCTGTGCCCAGACGCAACCCCTGCCTCTGCCCACCACGTGGCTGGGCCCACCGGGTCTCACCTTGGCCAGCTTGCAGTTCTGGTCTTCCATGATGATCTGGTCTTCCTCCAGCTTCTTCAGCTTGGCTTCGGTGGTCACCTTCTCCAGCTGCAGCTTCTGGCGGGCGCTCTCCTCCTCCTCCAGCTGTTCCTCCAGTTCCTACCGCGGGGCCGGGGAGACTGTGAGGAGGGAGCAGACCACACGGACCCACCCAACCCCACTGGTGGGCTTCCGTCTTCACAACTAGGGTAGCCGAAGAGGGAACCCGGCCCAACAGTGTGCTCGCTGCTTCGGAGGTGCCTCCCCGAGCCAGCTGCCCACCAGCAGCATGAGCCAAAGGCAGAGCCGATCGCCCTGGCTCCTCAGACGGACCGCAGTGAGGACTGAGGGTATGAAATCAAACTGCCTGGGATCCCCCGTGTCTGACGTCCATGAGGACTCCCTGCCTGCGGAGAGGAGCCCTCCAAAGAGCGGCCTCCCACAGCCCCGGCGACTGCAGCCTCCTCTCTGGCTCCCGGGGCGCTGCACCCCGTCCCCTCCGCCCCATGTGCTGCGGGCAGCACTACCCCTTCTTGGGAGGAGGAAGGGGGCTGACCTGGATGTTCTGCTGCATCTTCTTCTTCTCGGCCTGCAGGTGCTGGCAGCGCTCCTCCTCCTCCTCCACCCTGGCCTCCAGGTCATGGCAGATCTCTTCGAGCTCCTGCTTCTTGGCGGTCAGGCGGGCCCGGAGCTCCTCCGCCTCGGCACACAGCTCCGTTTCCGCCTGGAGCTGCTCCTGCAACTGCAGCTTCTCTGCCATGAGCTGCAAAGAGCATGGGGACCACGTGAGCCCTGGCAGCTCGGAGGTCCTGGCGCTCAGACTTCCCCGCCCACCAGAACAGTCCCTGTCTTAAGGCTGCCGAGACTCCCAGGCACTCCCCAAACATCGTGTTCCGGGTCCTTCACCATTACCCTGTAAGCCGTGCACCACCATCCCCGGGAAATGGATTCGGAGAGATTGACCCAACACCCAGGAACTCTCTGTCCCACCGGGCACCTCCCTATATCACAGAATCCCAGTGGGGTCTCTTTACAGGAACAGCAAAACCTCTCCGGCAACTCCCAATACGCCCCGCCTCCTGCTGGCCAGCAGGTGGCAGCACTGGGAGCGGCCGTCCCAACAACCGGCCAGAGCCCGCAGACACCTACCTGGGACTGGAGGGTCTCCATCTCTGTGAGCCTGTTCTCGGCGGCCAGCTGCTTCTCCCGGACCTTCACCAGCTCCTCCTCCTTGGCCATCATCTCCTCCTCCTGCCGGCTCACCTGCAGCAGCGGCTTGACCTGGGAGAGATGGAGGCAGAGGCGCTTGGCTAAGGATACCTATTCAGGCCCTCACCTGCAAAGGGCAGGCTCGAGGGGCAAGCTCCCTAGAGGGATGGCCAAACAGACCCACTGCGGGGGAAGGAGGGGTAGGTACCAACACAGACCATCTTCCTGGAGATGGATTCGGTGCTGGGTGTCCAGGGCCTCTGACCCCACTAAAATACAGGTCAGGGAAACCACCCGTGCGTGCACAAAGATGTGGACAGCGTGTTCACATGGATGAAAAACTAGGAAGGAGAGAAACACACACGATGGGGAAAGTGGCCAGAAAAAAACAGGAAGTGTCTCCAGGGAACAAGACACTGACTTTTTTTTTTTTTTTTAAGATTTTATTTATTTATTTGACAGAGCGAGATCACAAGCAGGCAGAGAGGCAGGCAGAGAGAGAGGAGGAAGCAGGCTCCCTGCTGAGCAGAGAGCCCGATGTGGGCCTCGATCCCAGGACCCTGAGATCATGACCTGAGCCGAAGGCAGCGGCTTAACCACTGAGCCACCCAGGCGCCCAAGACACTGACTTTTAAAAAATAATGCTCATGAAGGAATCCTAAATGGCAAATACACAACACAAGCCTGGTTACACAAGTCAGAGCTCAGCTAGGTAAGACTGCGTGAGTATGGTTTGTGAGCGGAGACTTAAAGAGTAAAATGATAGCGGAATAAACACGCAAACGTCGTCCTGGCACAGACACTGGCTCGGGGCTGAAGGAATCACGTGTGAACGTCTGTCTGCTTCTCTACACTCTGTGTTAGTTTAACTTTTCACGATGGTCACAAATTATCTATTACAATCGAAAGCAACCTAACTACATTCCTGATGAAGGGATTTATTTGGGGGGAGGGGTGCCTAGGGAGGGGAAAGCCTGTCCAGCTGGGAGCACCCCATGGCCCTGTGGCTGCCTGGGAGGACAGCACCCCCAACACGCGCGGCCCCAGTGCCCAGGCCGTCCATGCCAGACATGTGCCGAAGTGCGCACGGTCCACCCTGCAGGGCAGGCCCAGCACAGGCTCACGTCCGCAGGCTCGGGTAGGGGGTGGGCAGGGAGGCCCAGGCTACACACAGCTCCCTGGGGCCCGAGTCCTGCACAGAGGCCAGAAGGAGGCGACGAAGGCCAGCAGAGCGCTGGGGGGGGGCAGGAACGAGGGAAGCCGGTTGGGAACCCACCTTGGTGAAGAGCCGCCACCACTGCCAGTTCCGCAGCTTGAGGTAAGCGGCGCAGTTCCTCTGCAGGACCTTCATGGCCGTCAGCTGCTGCTGCCGCTTGGCAAAGGCCCTAGGGAGAGGGACCCCGTCAGGGCAGGAGACCACACAGCTCCAGCAGATGGGGAAGCCAACCCTTCCCCACCTGAGATGCCTCAAGGCACAAGTGCAGGAAAGGAGCCTGGCCTTGGGGGTGAGTCCTGCGGGTGAGCCCCCAGAAGGTGACAAGGACCCAGGTCACCAAGTCTTTGTCCATCACCAAGGGACAAGTATGTTCACAGGGTGAAAGTCCCTTGTGGCTAACTAGCTCTGTGTCTAGCGGACTGCTGGTCACTCAGTAGACAGACTGCAGCTTCCCAGCCCCCTGACACCCTCCAGTGCGGGCCTTTGGTGGAAAATAACAGCTCGTGTCCTGCAAAGGTGGGCTTAACGTGTCAACTTGGGGGGCTCTGGGATACATGAGGACCCCGTTTGGCCAAACACCACAAAGCTATGTTCTGTCTCCCAGGGCTCCCAGCTCACACTGGAACACACAGCCACAAGCACAGACACAGGGGTTCGGAAGCCCAGTGTGCAACTGCCATAGCCACTGTCCCGCAGCAGGTGAGCCCTACTCCCGAGGAGAAGCTCCAGATTGGAGGACAGTCTCCTGTACTGGGAGCACAAGGGGCTTGGGACAGGCACCGCTGGGCATCATCCCTACAATAAGGGATACCGTGAGGAATACTGGGAAGCACAACTTTGCGGCAGGCAAATCAGGCCCAGAGTCACCCCTTCCCAGCCCGTCACTTTAAACCCGAGACACAAATCCAGAAAGCAGGGGGCACAGAGCTCCAGCCCTGGCTAGCATCCGTGCCCCTGTGCAGCAGGAAAGCCAGGAAGCCAGAGCACGGGCAGGCTGGGCAGAGGTGGGCCCCTCCAAGAACTCACTTCCTGGCCAGGTAGCCCCTGCAGCAGGCCTGGAATCCGATGATGACGTCCGTGATCTTCAGGTCCCGCTCCTCCTCCAGGTGGGCCAGCACACCAGCCCGGAAGAAGACCTTGCTCTGGCCGATGCGGTACAGATTGCTGTCCAGCTCCAAGGCTTTGATCTAGAGGGGAGCAGAGCGGGCCATTCACCACGTGCTGCCACGGAGCCAAGAACAACGCTGGAGCCAGCGGGCCGTCCCAGCGGGGCTTTCCACCAGTGGCCACTTCTCCGCTGGGCAGCCTGTCCCCTGGAGCCAGAGAAAGCGGGGCTCGGAGGATGCCGGGAGGAGGGGCAGGTGGCTTCCCGCACAGGGCAGGGTGACGCACCAGACAACGCGAAAACACAGAATCTCGACATCAAAGGGACCAAAAGGTCTTCTCTCCTTCTACCTCCCACCTCCGTGCACTGCCACCATGGGCCACCCGTGCCCAGCCGGGCCACCCTCGAACCACAGGTGGCTGAGCGGCATCGTCACCGTCTCCAAGACCAGGACATGCTCCAGTTCAGGCCAAGCCCTGGACCAAACACTAATTAGGGGACCTGGGGCTTTAACCTCTAGGAGCCTGTGCTTCCTCAGCTGGAAAATGGGAACGATACTTTCTTTAATTAGCACAAGAGTGAAGAAATCAAGCAAATAATAGTGCCTCATCCCCCGTACGGCTGTGAGATCTGAACAGGAGAGCTGAGCTCAATACAGGGCCACACATGCTGCGGACGGAGCAGAATGAATGCCCGTTACCATCACTGAGAGGTCTGGGTATAGTACAGGGCTCTCTTGTTAATCCACCCAGGCAGGGGCCCATCTGTCTGCCTGTCTGCCTGGGAGACAAGGACTGAAACACGATCTGAAAAAGGCAGAGCCTGGGATGGGACGAGTGGAATCCGAACTAGCTTCAGGGCGTGGGGTGGGGGGGGCGGCAAATGGCCCCAACTGTCCTGGAGAGGCCCTGGGAGGAGCAGGGAAGGACACTGCGGGTGGAGGCACCATGGGCATCTTCCCTCCCTGCCCCACCCCTAGCCTGGACAGCCTGGAGAAAGGCTGGCCCATGCGCCCTCCCCGTCAGGCCCCGGTCCCACCAGCTGGTGGCATTGCACAGCAGGGAGCGTTCTCCTCCCTCCCGCCCCCCTTCCTATCACCTAATGCAGAGCTTCGCACAGAGGTGTCTACTTCTTCCTTCCCTCTCCTCTGACAACTCCCACCTCATTCTCTCTCCTCTTTGGAAAGAATACAGAGGAAAGACAACAGGAGGCAGGGGCAGCCCACCCTGGATGCCTTAAGAACAACACAACACCAATACAGTAGGACACAGAACAGAGGGCATCCGGCCCCAGCTCCGCCACTGAGTCCCCAGGAGCTGTCGTTCATCCCCAAACACTGCTGCACAGCAGGCACTGCTCGGGGGGCTGAGAGGAAATGTCCAGAAGCACACACTGTGGGGGCCTGGAGCCATGCTCCGGGCTGGCTGCCTTGCTGGGGGGCTTCCCTTGCCACCCACACTGGGTGTGACGATCCGAGGAGACACGAGCAGAAAGCACGAGACTGGGCCCCAAAGGAAGGGACCGGCTCCCACCAGAGCCTGCCGTGACCACAGCATTAGTCTCCACACTGCCCAGTCCCGCACACCATCCCTGACCAGGCCAGGGCCAACAGGGCCGCCGAGAGGAGCCCCGGCAGAATCAGGACTGCGTCAGCGCAGGACAACAGAGCGCAGTGGTCATCCAGCGAAAAGGGCCGGGGCCAGGCTCGCGGGCAGGGGCCATGCCCATGCACACCCCCGCCGCAGCAGGAGGCAGAGACAGCGGCTCTACTCACCATGAGCACGCAGGCCTGCTTCCCGTCCATGAAGCCCTTCGGAATGGAATTCGGTGTGAGGATCTCGTATCTGAGGAAGAACGAGAAGCCTGGTCAGTCCACTCCTCACTTGGATTCCACGGGGCCTGGGATGCACGGGAGAGAGGAGGACCATCCCTACAGGACAGCACACACGGGGATTCCCTTCACGAGTCTCCCAGGGGAGGAAGACATTCGGCAAATGCTACCCTGCTCTCTCCTTAGGCTGAGTGACACAGACAGCCTTCAGGCGTTCCAGAAAGTGAACAGAAATTCACACTGAGCTGTTTCGGTCACACAGGGCAAGCTTTAGGTTGGGCTCACCAACTGCCAATGGCCCAGTGTCCACATCTGTCCCCTTTCCCCCAAGGCGCTGCAGGGGCCTCTAACAAGTGGGACAGTCCCAGAAACAGAGCCGCATCAGGCCAGCAACTGGCACTGAACATAGTCATGACGCACACAGGACCGTGTCATTGATGTCTCGCTCTGCGCACACGGCAGGAAGCCACAGTGCTCTGAGACCTCCACTTCCACAAAGTCCCCTGAACAGCCCCGTCTTTGGCTCATTCCTCCTTAATTTCTCCTCCAAGATGCCTGGGCGGTAGCAAGCAGTGCCAGGGCCCCCAGTCAAGAGCAGTGACAGCCAGCAAGGTAACAAGACGGGGAAACCCCTTGCCATACAGAGGGTGGCACAAAGAAGGAACAGGAGGAGCCGGCCAGACCCCTGCTCCACGGGGATGAGGCAACCGCTCCCTCGCCCACGCAGCCTGCCATGGGAAGGGCAGGTTCCCAGCCCAGGCTCACCGCTGCCGGAACTCCTGGAAGACCACCCTGTTGGGGAAGCCCTGGCGGCAGATCCGGATGCCCTCCAGGACCCCGTTGCAGCGCAGCTGGTCCAGCACCAGATGGGGATCCAGCTTGCCAGACTGGAGAGGGAGACAGACGGGGTGGTCTCGCCTTAGCGCCTGGTGTCGACGGAAGGAGGCAGGGCAGGCCCCTCGGGACTCCGCAGGGTAAACGCCCCCGGGGGTGGGAGTCCCGGCAGCCCGCAGGCACCCCAGCAGAAGGCAGACCACAACTGTAGCCCGTGTGCTCAGGGAGCCTTGTGCCGAGCCGCACAGGGTCTTTGCCGGGGCTCTCAGTGTGGGGTGGGAGGCAGGGGGAGCACATCTGCTCAGGGAGACAGACGGGGCCAGGCACCCGCACCTTCTTCTCATGGTTGGGGATGATGCAGCGGACGAAATTGGGATTGGTGTTCCTCAGTGTGGCCATCAGCTTGGCCAGCTGCTCCTTGTAGAGCTGACCCACGGTCCGAAACATGCCCTTCCGTGTCTTGAAGGCCCCGGGCAGCGCTGTCTCCGACATGCCGGCCACCTGGTCCAGACCGATGATGCGGTCCACTGCAGAGACCACCCAAAAAAGCCCATGAGTGCCCAGTGGTCCTAGTGCAGGGCTGGAGGGACAGGAAAGAGACAGACAGACACCTGGACAGAAGGAGAAGAAGCTACAGAACAACAAGACCGTGTCTACTTAGAATCTACAGAGGGCGAAGGTCAACTCCAAACATTCAGCAAACTTGACTTTACACAAGAGGCGGGAAAAGGAAAAGGGTTTGGAGAGCCTGCAAAGCCACTGCAGGGGGTCCACAGGCTCACCCCACAACCCCCCATTCTCATCACCCATCTTCAGCCCACCGCGCAAGCTCCTGTTCCCAGAGAGATGTAACAGAGCCACAACAGGATTTCAGGACAGCGAGCCTGGCCACTACACTAGGCAGGCTCTAGGGAGGTGTTAAAACTTGACCTGTAGGACCCTGCAGCTCCACGTCCCACTAAGAACAACGTAACAAAAGAGCAGTACCCTGAAATCACACTGACCTTTCCTAAGGGCACAGGCTGGGAATTAGAAAGTGGGAGCTGTTAAGTTACCTGCCATGGTTCTTAGGACTCTGGAGAATCCCCTCACTGTCTGGGGGCCTCCCATGCAAAGCCCCCTAAACTGGGGACCTAGGGTGCCTGGATGGCTCAGCCGGTTAAGCGTCTGCCTTCAGCTCGGGTCATGATCCCAGAGCTCCCATCTGCCTGCCACTCTTCCTGCTTGTGCACTCTCTCTCGCTCTGATGAATAAATAAAATCTTTAACAATAACTATAAATAAATAGGTAGGTAGGTTGGGGGCTCAGAGCAGCCCACGGTGTCAGGAGCGAAGAGGTCCCAAGAAGTCTGCAGACCCCTGCCCGCTCTTGTGTCTTGCAGGGTCTCCTAGCTCATCGTTTTTATCGTCTCACACGCCCTCCCGGGACACTGCCCTTGGCTGGCACTGCGGCGCAGGCCCAGAGCAATGAAAGAACCACGTCCTCCGCAGTAAAAGGAAAGGAACAAGCAAATCCAACCAATGCGGCTGGTGACCGGAGGTCCATTTTAAGCAATAGCCAACTTCAAGTTTGAAGCCTTCTGCTCCTGGATATAAAAGCTAAAGACTCTTGGGGGCACCTGGGTGGCTCAGTGGGTTAAGCCTCTACCTTCGGCTCAGGTCATGATCTCAGGGTCCTGGGATTGAGCCCTGCGTCGGGCTCTCTCCTCAGCTGGGAGCCTGCTTCCCCGCCCCTCTCTCTGCCTGCCTCTCTGCCTACTTGTGATCTCTCTCTGTCAAATAAATAAATTTTAAAAAAATATTAAAAAAAAAAAAAAGCGGAGGACTCGGAGACAAAGTCTGCTTCCTACTCCTCTGTGAACAGAGCTCTAGGATTTCTCTGAAGACAGCAGCAGGGGCAAGGACAGACCCGCAAACCGGTCCATCAAAGTGGGAGGCATTCTGGACCTCATGTACCCAGGGCCCATCTCACTAGCTACCAAAGGCTTCCTGGGAGTGGGAGGCTTGTGAAGGCCGCTCAGGGTGCTCAGAGGAAGGGTGAATGTGCCCCCACAGAAACCGGCCGTTTCAGGGGAGCATGTCCTGCTCCCTGGAGGCTGGGCCCAGAAGGAGCAGAGCCTCGCCAAGAGCGCTGAACTCAAGCAGAGGCTCTTTGCACGCGCGCGCGCGCACACACACACACACACACACACAGTAGGACACACAACCCCTGAACCTCATGCTGAGATGCCCACAGCCATCCGAGCAGCAAGACAGCACCCCCTTTGGAGAGGGGGCAGCTCTTAAGAAGAATATGAATTTTTATGCTGGTTTTCCCCCTTTCCAAGATAGAGGTGGACAGCCTGCCCGCAAGTGGGGGACAGAGAGGGGACGGGGCAGTCAGGCAGGGAGAGCCAAGGGGCAAGAACACTCAGCAGAAGCGTGTCGCACCGCACACGAGGGTCAGCCCCCCGGGGGGCAGTCACCTGGTTCTAGGTGGAGAAAGGGAAAGCGCTGATAGAAATAGGCCCTCTGAGTGCTCTGTAGTTCTGCAACAGAGAGGTTAAAGCAAAACCAGGCAGAGGGAGAGGAGGAGCCGACAGAAGCAAGGAAGAAGAATTCCAGAGCCACTGGCCTGCCACGGAGAGGTGGGACCGCAGAAGGGTGTGTGATGGGGGACCCGCGTGCAGGGGATCGGGGCCGTGGTGGCACTCCCTCGGGCGCAGGCCCGGCCCTCGTCCCAGGACTGGTGAAGGCAGGCAGCTGAGGCCAGCCGAGGCCACGGGGAGGCAGGGGGCGGGGGGCAAAGGGCGTACCATCCTTCCACAGCTCGGAGACGAACTTGTCAGAGGACTGGTGCAGGAGCGTGGCGATGTTGTCGTTCAGCGGGTCCATGTTCTTCATCAGCCACTCGTCGGCCTTGTAGTCCACCTGCGAGAGTTGGGGGCCCGGGTCACAGGCTGCTCTGGGGAGACAGGCACTCCGGAAGCCAGCCAGCCCCATGTGTGAGGAAGTTTAAGAACGCGAACACCCCTCGACCTGGTATTTCCTTCTCCAAGAAAGGAGGGAGTGAGGAGGGTGGCAAGGCCACAGCAGGACGTTCTCAACAGTGGGACGGGCAACAGAGAGAAAACTACCCACAACATGAATAACCAGCAACGGGGACTGGCTGAGAAATTTAGGTTGTGGCAATATAATGGAATCCTCTTTTTATTTTATTTTATTTTATTTATTTAATCGTAACATAAGTATAAAGAAGAAAAATTTTGGCAGGACATAACCCAAATGTTACAATATTTCTTTTAATTAACAGAGCAAGGATTTTTGCTTTATCTTTTCAGGACGCCTGAGTTTTCCCTGAGCTTGTATTATTCTTATTTTCTGAAATACATTCTTACATCCACTGTACTTTCACAGCAAAGACCCCAGAACAATACCCAGTGCAGGCCGCCTCAGGCCACTTCAGCCTCCCTGTTCCGAACCCACAGCATGGCGCAGAGGTGACCACGGTCCTGGGGCCAGCACTCCTCTACCGCCCCATCTGGAGGTTCCCCCACAGGCGCCCATAGACCGTGCGGTGTGTGATGCTGGCTTCATGCTACCTCCGGGAAAGTGTCGAAGCCCCCGACACCGTGTCCTGGTCGCCTAGCGCAGCTATCACGCCTGCAGCCCAGGCGTGGATACACGTGGCCAGGTTCACCGTTTAGGCACACCGGCGGGCTTTCCATTGTGACTGGGTTTTGGCATGATAAATAACATTGCAATAAAAGCCCTGTGTGTGGCCCTACACGGGCATTTCTGACCAAGACAGAAGTGGGAATGCAGGCTCAGGGATGGTACTGTAGGTAACTACAGAAACAGCACTGGTAGTTCGGGGTTTTTTGGTTTTAATGGGTTTTTTTTAAAGTCTTGAGCTGTGTGCCTCAGCAACCACAGGAAGCAGACAAGCTGAAGGCCGGGCCACGGGCTGCCCCCCCACATCGTACCCCGAGCAGTGGGCGGGGACCAGGTGTGGGGACCAGGTGTCCCTGGGGAGCAGAGCCATGAGAGCATCAAGGCCGGCCTGGCCCAACTCATCCCATGTTCTAGCTGCACCTGGTAGAGCTTCCAGCAAGAACACAGAACTTGCTGAAACCAGCTTTATTCGAAGCCAGAGCTCTGTGCACTTAGGACACCCCTCCTCAGTCGGGACAAGAGCAATTTTGCCATTTTGTGGCTGGGCAGCCTTGGCCATTAACAGAGCTGTCACCCACAGCGGTGGCACTCCACCAGAGCCACCATGCCCACCCCACATGTGGCAATGTCTAGAGACCTTCTGGTCACACCTAGGGAGAGTGCTAGTGACCTCCGGTGGGTAGAAGCCAGGAGTGCTGCTGAACACTCCCCAACACACACGACAGGCGCAGACGCCACGACCGCGCAGCCCGAGAGTAGGCATGCGAAGGCCAAGCGGCACCCAGCACAAGGCCGCGCCAGCAGCCAAAGTTACGTGAACTCACTAACTTTAACTTTGTACAGCGGGGCTTACTGATTTTCCAGATGAGATGACCATGGCTCAGAGAGGTTCACTGACCCAAAGTGCCACCACTGACGAGCGGCAGGCTCTCATTCAAACTCTAGCATCTGCCTGTAGCACGAATCTCCCTTGCATGTCCAGAAAATGCACCTAACGACCAGACCACTGAGTACCAGTCTGAACGCCGTCCAAGCAGGCTGCGAGCTCCCTGTGCAACGGCGCACAGCATGGGGCTCCGCCAGCTGGGAGAGCCACATGGATGCCAATCACTGCCAAGACGGACCTGCTGGCCAGTCCCTACCCCCCACTCGCCCCCAGGGCTGCCCCGCCCCTCGGCGTGGACAGAATCATCTCCTCTCCCCTCCCCCCGGCAGGTGCAGCTGCGCGAGCTCGCCTCACCTTGCCTGCATAGTGCATGATGCAGAAGTCAGCTCTGTCCTTCAGCTGCTTGGGCTTCTGGAGCTTCGGGTGGCCGCCCTGTTCCTGCACCACCTTCTCCACAAAGCTCTTGTCGGTGGCTTTGGGGAACCAACACTCCTCGTCCAGCAGGGCCAGGATGCCAGGGGGCCCTGCCTGGGAAAAACGCAGCACCCCACAGGTGAGTACGACCTGGGGACCCACCCCACCCATTCCCTTCATGAGAAGCCAGAGGTTCGGGTTCAGAAGTCCCAGAGTCTCGGCAGAAGGTGGTGACACCTGCCCCCACAGAGGGGGTGAGAGGAAGCATCAGCAAAACTCAACTCGGGAACTCCAGTCTGAGGCACCCATTTGGCTCAGGGGATACGGCACATGACTCTTGACCTCAGGGTTATGAGTTCGGGCCCCACACTGGGTACCAAGCCCACTTAAAAATTCTAATTTAAAAAGAAACTTCTGAGGTCTAGGCTGTGGCTGACACACTTTAACCAGATGGTTCATCAGAGTCCCCGCACGCCCGGGGCACTTGGAGACACCGCCCCCCATAATGCGTATGCACCCCGTGTGGCGAGAGCCCCGGCAACACGCTGGACTGACAAGGAAAACTGAAACGCTATGGAGCTTGGCTAAGCGGACTCCAAGGCAGATGAGGTCCTGCTCACTGAAAACCTCAACTGATTTAAGAAAAACTCATCACAGAAGTAAAATGCTTGACATTAGGCTCAGGAATCGTTTCAACCCCTATCCCCGCCCTAACACTTCCAAATGCACAAGGTCCCTGCCAGGTCATCCAGCAACTGGCATGTCAGGGTGACTGCAGCTGTACCCATTTCCAGCAGCTCAGGACTCTGGGAACGAGAGAGAACCCAGACCAAGAAACAGCTCGGGCTCCATGAAGGAGCACATCCTGCCCAACCTAAAACACAAGCAGGCGACCCCAGCTGCTCTCCAGATACTGCTGCCCACCCACAGCCAATGCCGGGGGCCGGCAGCTCTGGTGCAGAGTTAGTCCTAAGGGGGACGGAGCAGATTCAGCACCTGCAACGGAAGCAGCATTCAACACCTTGGCTCTGCCCATGGCCACGGGGCAGCAGAAGCACCTGGGGACAGGATGCTACGGCATAAAAGCACGCCTGTTTCTCTAAGACAAAGACGGGCTTGTTGAGCCCACCCCTTAGGTAAACACCGGGTGGTCTCCCAGGACAGAAGACAGAATACCTGGGCACCAGCCACAGCCCCCCACCGGTCGGCAGCCGGGTGAGGCCCCGAGGCACCAGATCCGAGCCTGCGGGCTTATCCCTGCAGGTGGCACTGACACGGAGCCGAACCAGACACAACACCTCTACCCCATGTCAACGTGCAGCGGGAGGCGCGGCATGGGCACCCCCTCCCTGGAGGGAGGAGCGACAAGCTGAGGTCAGAGCGGGTCTGACTCTTACTGGCTTCTCGATGAGGTCGATGCAGGGCTGCAGGTCGAGACCAAAGTCGATGAAGTTCCACTCGATGCCCTCGCGCTGGTACTCCTCCTGCTCCAGGATGAACATGGTGTGGTTGAAGAGCTGCTGCAGCTTCTCGTTGGTGTAGTTGATGCACAGCTGCTCGAACGAGTTCAGCTGCAGGGAGAGAGTGTGACGTCAGCCCGGCGCCGGCCCTCCTGCCGCCACGCCGTGGCCCCTTGGCGAGGCGTGGGGTGGGCGTTCAGGATGGACCTCCTCTGGCAGCTTGGTGCGGGCCTCCGGGGAGCCCAGACCCGCAGGCGGCCTTCCGTTATCAAACCCGGAGCAGGGGTTCCTCACTACCTGGGGCCCGTGGACCTTTCTAGAAGTTTGGTAAAGCCTCTCTCAGAACAGAGTTTGGAAATGAATAAAATAGATGGACTAATGAAAAAGAAAAACAGTTATGCGGAAATGTAATTATGAAAACTCTGTGCCACACGAACACGTGGTATTTCCTTATTAACACGCACAAGCTGCGGGCTCCCTGACTTCCAGGAGGCTGAGGAAGACGAGCGTGAAGGACAGCGTCGTCTCCACAAACTGCCGTGGTGTGAAAGTGTCTGCTTCCCCCCCGGAGACAGACCCTGAGCACTGCTAGGACAACTGCGCTTTGTCAATTCTGCTCAATTCCCAATTAAAAGGAAAGACGTCACATCAACGAGATGTTAGTGACAAACAGGTAAACAGAGGTAAGTCCCCTGCCCACCGCCTCCCTCAGAGTTCACCGTCTCTCTCTGAAACCTGCCTGAGGCTAAGAACCTTTGATCTACCCCAAGTGTCACTTTTCCAGCCAGACCTCAGTCTCCAGGGCCAGACACAAGGTCTCGTCCAACACTCAATTAACAGTTGCTGGAAGAGTCCATCTGAGAAAGCACCTGCCTGTGCAGGCTCCCAGTGCACCCGCCAGAAGGTTCCGTTCTCGCCAGCACTGCCCGGGTAGGGGGTGGGGGGTGGGGGGTGGGGGGATGGGTGCTTGCTGGAGCTTAAAATACACCCAGCTGATGTGTCCTGTCTCCACGAGGGGGAGGAGCTGGCCCACTCAGACAGCCGTGGGACCGGAGAAGAGAAGACTCCTTGCCAGGGAGCGGGTGGCCCGGAGAGCACGGGAGGGGAGCTCACTTCAAAGATCTCGAAGCCAGCGATGTCCAGGATGCCGATGAAAGAGGCGCCCTGCCTCTTGGTCTTGTCCAGAGCCTTGTTGATGCGCAGCACCAGCCAGCGGAACATTCGCTCGTAGGTGGCCTTGGCCAAGGCCTCAATGGCAAAGTCCGCCTGGGAGGGGACACGCCCAGGGGGACAGAATGTCAGATGCAAGGAGCCTCTAAACCTTGTAACCCTTTGCTCCAGTCAATCCACCTGCACGGCTGTCCCCCAGAGAGACAGCCCTAAGGATAGGAAGAAAAGCTTCACGCGCAAGTAGGGTCATTGCAGCCTTATTTACAATGACCCGAAACTAAAACAACTTAGGTGCCCGACAACGCACGCACAGCATGAAGTACTCAGATATTCGCAAAAAGATAAAGAGGGACATATGGAGGCATCTACAGAAGAAATGGTAAGACGTATGAGGTCTCCTTCAATGTGAGAGGTGGGGGAATAAGACGGATGGTGAGCCAAGATGGGCCGGGAGTCGGGAACTCTTGAAGCTGTCTGTGCAATGGGCTCATGGGCTCATTACGCTCTCTTATTCTGCAAATGCTCGAACAGTCCCACGGTAAAAAAAAGCCATGGTGGGACGCCTGGGTGGCTCAGTTGGTTAAGCGGCTGCCTTCGGCTCAGGTCATGATCCCAGCGTCCTGGGATCGAGTCCCACATCGGGCTCCTTGCTTGGCAGGGAGCCTGCTTCTCCCTCTGCCTTTGCCTGCCATTCTGTCTGCCTGTGCTTGCTCTCTCTCCCTCTCTCTCTCTAATAAATAAATAAAATCGTTAAAAAAAAAAAAAGCCATGGTGACAGCTAAGTTTTAGAAAGAAAAAGCCTTGGGGCGCCTAAGTGGCTCAGTTGGTTAAGCATCCAACTCGATCTCGGCTCAGGTCTCAATCTCAGGGTCTTGAGTTCAAGTCCTGAGTTGGGCTCCACACTGGGCATGGAGCCTACTTAAAATAAATAAAATAAAAATTTAAAAAAAAAAAAAAAGAAAGAAAGAAAAGAAAAAACCTTGCAAGAAATAAAAAGCTGCCCAATACTTGTCACTGACTAGGACTGTGACAATTTTTTTTCTTTATCTAGATTTTTCTGTATTTTCTGAATCTTTTCTTTTTTTTAAAGATTTTATTTATTAATTTGACAGAGATCACAAATAGGCAGAGAGGCAGGCAGAGAGAGGAAGGGAAGCAGGCTCCCTGCTGAGCAGAGAGCCCGACGCGGGGCTCGATCCCAGGACGCTGGGTTCATGACCTGAGCAGAAGGCAGAAGCTTAAACCCACTGAGCCACCCAGGCACCTCTGTATTTTCTGAATCTTAAGCATTCATACAGTAGTTTCATAATGGAAAAAAATAAAGGTTCTTTAGTTATTAGGGAAATGCAGTGGGTACTAATTGTGCAAGTTGTCTTTTGAAAACAACGTTCCTTGCTGTGGTAGGACGGCTCTGCTGAGCATTGCCCATGGGGTACCAGGGACGACACCCCTAGGAAAAAGGACTCACAAATGTGAACTCTGAAGTATTTTTGAAAGGTGGGGTACAGCACCTCAGAGCCCCCCATCACCAGTGGCAACAGAGGGGCCTGGCTGGGGAGGGATCCCAGCTCCTGGGGGAGGCAGGCCCGCCCATGTGGCACAGCCAAGGGAAGACGCTGCTGTCTCTCACCATGAGACAGCAGGCTGTGGGCAGAGAGCCGCTTGGCACAGGCTTCGAGGGCGGTGGGTGCCGCCGTCCCGGCACCAGAATGAGTTGTGCTAGGAAACAGCAAGCTCCCCCTTCACTCTATACCAGAACAGGATGAGCCTCCACACTCGCCAGTCAGTCCCCATGTCGACTCCACGCAAAGGTGGGCAACATACCCACGGCCGTTCCTAAGCCAGGGGCCTGGGGCAGCATCCTGACTCCCTGGACCAGTTTTCTCATGTTCTCGCTGGGGGTCAACACCACCCTATTCCCTGAACTGCTGGGAGGACTGAATGAGGGACCCAGGCAAGGTGCCCATAACATCAGTGGCCCAGACCGGGCCCCGAACCAGCCACCACAGCGACCCTGCCAGGAAAGCAGCCCGAGCCCCCGGCCCGAGGGCCTACCTGCTCCTTCGTCTGTGCCTTCTGGACGTAGTCCCGGCCCACCTTGATGCGCGGGGTGAGGATCCCTCTGGTGAAATCCGTCACGTTGATACCCAAGAGGTGGGACACTTTCTGGGCAGCTGCGATTTTTCAAAGAGTAAGGAAGGGAGGGGTGAGAAGTTTTAATTAAACCCAAGAGAATGAGTCCCTATGCTCAACCGAGAGGCGGTAACTGAGCGATCATTACCAGGACAACTGGCTCTGGGCCCTTCTTCAGCCCACGCACGACGCCCAGGTCTCCCCCCAGACCCCGTGGTCACGGCCCCTCCTCACAGGGGGCCTGGGGCCGGTTCCTCTGCACAATCCTGGCCACACAGTGAGTGTGGAAGTGGGTCCTACCCGCAAATAGGACTTGGAGGAGCAGCCCCCCACCCCAGCCCCGGTGCTAGGGGGCGCAACAGCATACATTCCCTGGGAACATCTCTTACAATCCAAACACGCATGTGTTACGTTTTCTCAGAAGCCCCAAGAAGGGCACCTTAGGGCTGACAGCTTAAATGGGGTCATTTGCAGTGACTCAGGGGACGGCAGTGGCGGAGGAACAGATGTGGGGATGGCAGCGGTCTGCTGTCCTGACGTGTTCAGGGGAAAGGCAGCAGGAGATGGAGCGAGAGTAGAAATCATGGTTTTACTGACTGGGACAACCGGTTTGGCCTCCAGAACGACAGAGGGAAACTATGGTCCACACGACCAAGGGCTTTTCTAGCTCCTTCTGAGGCTTCCTTGCTGAGGATGTGCCAGGGTGACATTTGTATTTTCTTTTTTTTTTTAAAGATTTTATTTATTTATTTGACAGAGAGAAATCACAAGTAGACGGAGAGGCAGGCAGAGAGAGAGAGAGGGAAGCAGGCTCCCCGCCAAGCAGAGAGCCCGATGCGGGACTCGATCCCAGGACCCTGAGATCATGACCTGAGCCGAAGGCAGCGGCTTAACCCACTGAGCCACCCAGGCGCCCCGACATTTGTATTTTCTTAAAAGAAAGAAAGATAGATACATAGATAGATAGATACAAAGATACAGAGCGTGGGGCGCCTGGGTGACTCAGTCAGTTAAGTGCCTGCCTTTGGCTCAGGTCATGATCCTGGGGCCCAGGGATGGAGGGCTCCCTGCTCAGGAGGGAGGACTCTGCTTCTTCCTCTGCCTCAGCCCTCCCCCTACTCATGCTCTCTCTGTCAAATAAATAGTTAAAATCTTAAAAAAAAAAAAAAAAAAAAAAAAGCGACAGCCAGCCATAAATATACATGTAATGTGTATTTAGTTTGGCTGGGATTCCTGAGGTTTCTTCCAAGCAAATCCAAACCCAGATCGCGGGCCCTGTGTTCCAGGTGTCGGAACCATGGGCATTACCTGTGTTGTCGGGCATGGACGCCTGGTCCGTGTTGCGCTCCTTCTTAAAGACGATGTTGCCAAGCTGAAGGACACCCGAGATGACTCGCAGCAAGCCTTTAGGGGACAATCAAAGGCAGCTCAGAACCGGGGACGGGGTGGCTGGAATAAGCCCCTGGGTGGGGCCGGTCCCCCCCCTAGGAGCCCCTGAAGAGGACAAGCCACAAGGTGGGTCCCACCACCCTGGAGAGACAGACCTTGGCTTGGGCAGCCCTAATGCTTAGACCCAAGGTCTGTTAAAATTCCCAAAACTGGGGTGCCTGGGTGGCTCAGTTGGTTAGGTGGCTGCCTTCAGCTCAGGTCATGATCCCAGGGTCCTAGGGTCGAGCCCCACATTGGGCTCCCTGCTCAGCGGGGAGCCTGCTTCTCCCTCTCCCCCCACCTGCTGCACTCCCTATTTGTGCTCACTTTGTGTCAAATAAACAAAAACTCTTAAAAACAAAACAAAACCTCCCCAAACTTCTAAATCTGGACCAAGAACATGCCTCTGGCCTCAGGGCCCACTGCCTAGTTTTATAAATGAAGTTCTATCAGACAAGACCATGCCCACCATTTACATACTGTCTGAGGCTGAGCCAAGGTGGCTCCAACCCTCATGCCAGAGAACATGGTGTACTCTCCCTCTCCCCCAAACTTTCGAAAATAAAGCCACAGGCCTCTTTATCCTCCTTCTGAGGCAACAGGAAGGCACAGGCATGTCCCACCCCTCGCCAGTGCAAAGGTCCCAGCCCTGGCCCCTTCCCATACCCCACAACACAAAGCAAGAATGGAGACAACCCCAGCCCTGAGCAGCTGAGCGCCTGGCCCTATTCCCCTGGGCACGAATGCCTGTGGGGCTGCTGGGAGCAAACAACCCTAACACTCAAGCCTGAGGTACCATTTTCCCACAATCTCAAGACCTTCCTCCCAGCCTCTACAGGACTCCCTCAGACTCAGAGCCAATGGGAAGCTCTCCCCAGGCCTCCCAACGCCTCCAAGGGTGTGTGATGAGCAGCCCCCCGCCTCCCCTCCTCAGCCACAGGAGGCCCAGTTCTGTACCCATTTGTTCCTCTTCGGGGATGCCCATAATCCTCATGGCCTCCATGGTCTCCTGGAACATGTCCTTGTCCTGCTGCCCAGGGATGGTGACGTGCCCGTTGGACAGGAAGCGGTATTTGTTGTACGGCTCCAACAGGAGGTCGGCTGAGAGGGACGGAGGGCAAATGCAGGTTGGGGAGGTGCCGTATCCAGCGCTCTAGGCTGCACTGTGACCGCCAAAGTGTGGGACAATGGGAAGCAGCCCTCAAGGCCTGAGACGGCCCAGAACTGCAGAGTAGCCAGTAATGTTCTCCCCTTAGCATGTGAGACTGCCCTCTACAGAGCCTCGGAGAGCGCCGCGGCCCGGTGACTCACAGAGCCAGACTCCACTGCCCTGGCTTTTCTCTGGCATAGTCAGAACAGAAGGCCAAGGCCCTGGGAGGTGACGTTTCCATTCCCCACCTGGAAGGTACGGCCCGATGGGGGCCGGCAGCCCACAGGCCAGGCCGCTGGGCCCACTACTCACTCTTGAGATGCTCTCCAGCCCCGGACAGGAGGTAGTAAAAGATGTGGAAGGTCCGCTCCTCCTTGGCTTGGCGGATGGCACGCGACTTCTCCAAGAGATCTTTGCAAACATTAAGGAACTGTGCATGCAGCAGAGAAGGCACTTTCCCTACCCCGGCCAAAAGCAACTGAACCTGAGCAGGTGGCAAATGGCAAAATAAAACCAACTACCCTGGCTCTCTCCTTTGAGAGGTACGGCTTGTTGAGCAGCAGATCTTACACTCAAGAGCCCTGTCTCTGAGGAGCCCCCTCTCACACAGGGATGGAGAGCAGGACACTGTCGCCAGCAAGGCTGGAATGCCCACGCCAGGGAGAAATCAAGTACCACCTGCTCAGACCCCACCCCTCCGGGAACCACACTGGACGGTCTTTGTCATCCCATTCTTTTCAAGGCGCAACTTTGTCTGGCTACTAAAGAACCACCCAAGTTCAGGGTCCGGGGTTCAATGAGCTGCTCACAGCACTCCTCCCAACACTGCAGGTGAGGCGCCCCAAAAGGCCCATAATAAGGGGGAGCTGCCGAAGCAGCTGTTGTCCACCAGCGACTCGTCCCCTCCCGCCCGGACCCCGGCTGCAATTAACCAAGGATACAAGTCTCAATGTTGGCTCCAACGATATAGCCATTGACATCAAAGTTGATGCGAATGAATTTGCCCTAAGGAAGACAGAGGAAGTGATCAGAGGCCCCCCACCATAGCCTAAGGGACAAAAGCAAGAGACTGTCCACTTGGGAGGCCAGGGGACCTGTGCCCACACTGCCTGAGTACTCCGGACTCAGAGGGCCAGGACTCGGTCGAGAGGCGCCCACGCCCCTTCACTGAGGCACACAAGTGTCTCCCACTCCTTGAGCCGGCCCCAGCTTCTAACAGGCTGTGGGCTACAGGGACAATCGGTGGGACCGGCAGGTAACCCCCTACTCTCCCCCACTGGCCTTCTGCCACCGGGCTGAAGAAGCCACGTATGCAGAGCTACACCAACTGGAGGGCAACTGGCCACAAGGTGACATGCACCGAGCTCTGGGTGGGAGCCCGGGCCCCACAAGCTGGACACCGCTACTCACAAATCGTGAGGAGTTGTCATTCTTCACCGTCTTGGCATTCCCGAAGGCCTCCAGGATGGGGTTGGCTTGCAGCAGCTGCCGCTCCAACTCGCCCTAGAAGGGAACCCGGAGGGGCAGTGAAGGCCGCGCAGCAGCTTGGGCTGCCAAACCTGCTCCGCCAGGCAGCGGAGGACGGCGGCAGAGCCGTGTCGACACACCCATGGTGCCAGGAACGGAAGCTTGCAGATGGGCTCTGGTCACGCCAGCCCTGGCCTGGCCTGTGTCACTCAGGAGCAACCTTCCCACCAGGCCTTTGGAAACCTTCACTGGTTCGGACTTACTTCCCAAGACCGCCCAACCCATGTCCCTAGAAAGGGAAGGCGGGTGGCTCTCCCCGCTGTCAAGAGCCTGGAACAGCCCAGACCAACTGTGGGGGACGCCTCGGGAAGCAGCACTGAGAACCAAGGAGAGGCGCCATTTCTCAGGGACAGTGTCCCCACCCTCTAGGTACAAGGGCTTCTCTCTGCCCTCCGTGTCTCTAAGCCCCACCTGAAACCCAACAACATTTTTCTTCCTTTTCACAGGACAAGGAGACACGAACTCATTTCATCTGTGTCCTAACAAACACTGCATTTGCCTTGCTGGACCCTGTCCCGCCAACCCCCAAGCCAGCAGCCAGCATGTCAGGTGTCTGAGTTGGGGGGGGGTCAACAAGGCCCACTGTGGGTCCCAAACTGCTTATCAAGAACACTGATGAACTCTACTTGTGGTCTCATGGGACGCAGTGGATGACAAAACAGCCCTACGCCTTCTTAACCTTGCGTCCTCGTGACTCTCAGGGTAGGCAAAACCGGGTGGCCCCATTTCACAGAAGAGAAAACGCAGATCAAGGGAGCAGACATGATTTACCCGAGGTCACCCAGCACTCAATCAGCAAAGCAGGTACTGATTCAAGTCTTCTACCTCACACCTATCCGTCACCGCCACATCTCCCGCCCCGCCCCAGCCCTGCATGGAACCCTGTTGGGTTCCATCACTTCTGGAAGCGGCCATCACCTTCTGAGCAGACCAGGTAATAACTGACACTGGCCGAGAAGAATTCGGCTCTCATTCACCTTAATACGTGGGCTTTCTCTAGGGGGAAAGAACATCACACGGGGCCAGGCCGGCTTTTGTATCTATTAGCGAGGCTGGACTCAAGCCAGGATTTTCCGGGAACGGCTGCCTGTGAGTGATGAAAGGGAAAACTGGTAGTAGCAGGAGCTCCCAGGAGAGTTGTGAGGTTCGGGCACACCTGCTGCAGACAAGGCGCGTCTGCAGAGCCCCGAGCCAGTGCTGGAAGCCCACCAGAGGCGGGAAGGGGCCCGAGGAGGTCCTCCTCCTCCAACAGCCATCCTTGGCTGGGGCTCCCCCCAAGGGCGCAGGAGCCTTCTGTTTTCACACCACAGAGATGAGTAAAGGAAGGTCAGGAGAGCCACGTAGAGGGGCAGGGGTCAAAGCCACTGGACATACCATCCGTGTGTGCTTGGCACCAGCAGTCCCAGGACGTGCCCCCCACCCCAACGCCCCAAATGGGCTGGGAGGGGCCTGCGAAGCCAGGTTTGGATGAGCACTGCTCCCCCACCCACTAGAACGTTCCTCTTGAAGCACAGGCCAGGCTGCCAAGCTGGCTGAACCACTCCCATTCCTGTTTCCGCGGACGGATGGGAGCGCGGTCCCCACCAGAGCCCGCTGCCGCCAGCCCCGACTTGGAAGCAAAGCTGAGGTCTCTGTTTTGGGACCACACGCTGTTGCTGTGGAACGTGGGGCCGCCAGGCCAAGTAGGGAACAGCCGCTCTGGAGGCCAGAGCCAGGCTCCACACACACAATGGGGAGGGCTAACGTCTGGGCTCTTCTTTACTGACCCACAAGTGGGCACAGAAAAGACCTCTATTTGTCAACAGTATTTGCATACAATGGCATGAGGAGATCCTGCTGGTAGTCTATACTGCTCTAAGATTTGGAATCACCCATATGGATTCTGAAGGGCTTCACTGGGTGGTGTTTCTGCCAGGGCTTCCAACTAGTATATAAAAAACAGAGGGAGAAAGAGGAGGAGGGGCCAAAGGTCACTGCTCAGGCTATGGAGGTCCAACTGGAAAGTCCCTTCCCCAAGCTGCACCTTACCAGCCTAGGTGAAGTCTGGGACATTCCAGGGGGCAGTCCTGGGACAAGTGACCGAGTCACTGCAAGGACAGCTCTGGCCCACTGTATGCTGTGACAGGCTCCAGAACACAAGAGCCATAAACCAAGTTCAAGCATCTCGTGCCCCAGCTGCGTATGGAAAATCACTGTATGGCTTCGGGCAAGGAAATCAACCCAGTTGTCTGTGGCTTTTACAACGGAGGGCCTGAGCAGTAATCGGAAGCCAGAGGCGACCCATTCAGTCTCTCCAGCTAGGGACAGAGTGCCCGTCACGCACTACACCTGAGACACAGGATGTGACAAGCTATCACTTAATCACCCCACCCCCAGCATGCGTCGTCTCTGAGCAGAGTGCCCTGGCCCTGAAGCTTAGGCACATGGGTCTCTGTTCTTGCTCTGTCTCCCATCCTCCAGGGCAGGGACTCCAAGGTCACCCTCCAGAGACCCAGGCTCATATTACGCATTCAACAAATAGCTGGAAGCTGGATTTTACTGCAAATTCAGAGACGGGAAACCACAGCTAGAGGACTCCCAACCTCACAGTTCTGTGTTTAAGAATGGAAAATGGGGGGTTGGAGAGAGTGAGCGAGAAAAACTTTATTAGTTTCTAAATATAACTCCTGAGGCCCCACAGAAAAAGATTCAGAATGTCTTGAGAAGTCTGGCACATGAAAAGTTACTTTTGGTGTGATTCCAGAAGACTGTACTCATTAGGACATTTCTGCAGGACACACCCCAGGTCTGCATGCAAAGGGACACACACCGCTACTTACTGACACACGCTGCACACAACTCCCCAGTAAGGGGGAGCCACGGACACGGCGCAGGTCCCCCCGATGGCTTGAGGGGACACCTTGGGCACTTAGATTGCACAAGGAAGCTTAAGAGTGTGTGCTTGAGAGAGAGAGAGAGAGAGAGAGCACCACACGGGCATGCTGAAGATGGGATCACCCCCAACCCCGGGAAGCTCCAATGTGGGGGGCCTTCCAGGCGTGGCTCCTGACCGGCACAGGGGCGGCAGTGGGGGGCCAGCCATCCCCATCTGGTCCGGACGCCAAAGGCACGGGGCTCTGGGGGAGCAGATGCCCATTCCACTGCGCCTCGGTCAGGGCTCGGCACGGAGCCTCACGGCTGCCGTGCTCACGGGAGAGCTCGGGGCCCAGCCACCGTTTGTGAGAAGAGCTTCGGAGACGCAGCCCCGTACCCCCGCTCTGCAGGAGCAGACATTTGAGAGTGCACAAGAGGTCACCGTGTGTCACACCCCGCCCCTTCTCCCGAGACAGTCAGTGAGCCGAACCTAAGAGAACAGGTCTAGCCGCAGAAAGTGACAATGGTGTGGAGTGAAAAGCTGCTCAGAAAAAAAAAATACATAATCCAAGGGCACACGATGGGCAGAACACGCATTCCCGGTGCAGAACGTGCAGTAAACGTGCAAGGCTCACCTAGCGAGGACACTGCTGAGTTCGACCAAAATCCATCAAGAGGAAGGGGGGAAAAAAGGGAAGTGAGATGACTTGCAGGTTGCCCTTCCTCTCTTCCCTGGGGGACTATCCACCCAGAGGCACCTCAACAGCGGGGAAAAGCGGCGGGGACTCAAAAGCAGGCCTGCCCGAGAGGCTGCAGGTCTCCATCAACTTGAGAACCAAATTTTGGACTCTCTCTTCCGACCTCGGGGGCAGAGGCCAAGCAGCCATTAGCTGCCGACACCAGGAGCGCCGGCTTTGCAAAACCCCGTGGTCTCCCGTTTCCACAGCAACTCGGAAAGTTAGGAGGCTGGGGGAGAAGCGGACTGGCTACCACCGGGCCCACTCCTGGGACGGCCAAGGTGCAGCCACGAGAGTGGGTCCAGCCTCTGCTCCAATCCCCGAAACGCTCCAAACCACGGATCACTAAAGGCTCTTCCTTGGGAAGATCAGGTGCGTCCGTGAGGACGCCCGCACTCACCTGGTCCTTCTTGCTCTTGTGTGAGGAGGCCACGTGAGCCAGATACTGAATGACCTTCTTGGTGTTCTCTGTCTTGCCGGCTCCAGACTCACCCCTGCCAAGAGAGGCAAGAAAGTTCTCAGGGGAGAAATGGCCAAATCCCGTTCCCAACGCACCCTCCACCGCCCCCAACTTCAGCTGGGTGTCAATGAAGGACCCAACCCTGGTGGCAGAAAAAGGGAAGATGCAGGTAAGTGCGAAGCTCCGGAATCCTCACTCTGGCTGCTTCCCATGGCCCTCTGGAGGCCGGACAACAAGCAGGACATTTGTACACACTGCCTGCCCTGGTCACTTGGCAGCCCTTGTGTCCAAAAGTCTCCGGCATCAGTTTTAGGCAGCTGTTGACTCAGAGGTCAAAGGCACTTATGCATGTCCCTTCAAAACCACTTGGAGGAATGTTCTGTACCATCAAGTCCCCCGGCAGGCAACAGAGTTTATTTATCTCCTTGTTAAGTTCAGAGGACCCAGGCGAGCAGCCCCGGTGCCTACAGCAGAGCAGGTTGAGAAAGCCACCGGTACAAGCCAGAAGGAATGTGTTCTGGAGGGGCCAATCCATTCCCAACCCTGCTTTGTTGAGGACTCGTGGCCCTCTCTGCTACGAACCTCCCCACACTGTACACCGGCTTCTCCGAGAAGGGCGAGTCAGTCTCTGGCCTAAAATAAAGCTTCCCGGGGCCACGGGGCTGCCAGTAGCTAACCTACTCCCTTAGGGCCCATCCCTTGGGGAAGGGCGGGGCTGGACTAGGAATATTCCCTGCCAGCCCGGGTTTCGGGAGGAGACCTCCGAGCCAGAAGACACTGGGGTGAAATGAGCCCCACTCCCCAGAGAGAAACACTTACGTGCACAGAATGGACTGGTCCTCTCGGTCTGAAACAAAGGAAACATCTAGGTTAACTTTTGCTCGAGGCAGAAGCCTCCCTGTCGGGGTTCTGAAGAGCTGCCCGTTTCGCAGGAGCAGAAACCCCAGCCTGCTGCCCTCGCGGGGGCCCCCCCGCACACCGGCTGGCCACACCGACCCAGGGCCTCACTGGACAAGGGACAGGCACAGGTGCCCGGAGCTCAGACTGCCCACCCTGGTGGCCTGCCCCGCCCCTGGGAGACCACCTCGGGGAAAGCTCTCCCAGAGTCTGCAGGGGCTGAGGGGGGTCTGCCCTAATGCTCGGAACACGGGGTGCGGGCTGACAGAGAGAAGGCCCGTGCAGGTGCGGGAAACACCGTCCGTCCCCGTGTAAACAAGGGACGCTAGCTCAGTGGCTGGTGAGGGCTGAGCAGACAGGGCTAGCCTCGCCGAGGGACAGCCCCAGGGTCCCGCACCGCCACCCCTCCACCGCGACGTGTGTAGGCCCAGGTTCCTAGAGCCCCAGGCCCCCCTGTGGCGGGGAGAGGCCCCGTGTGGCATCTGGTATGTGGGGGGTGCTCCATGCCGCCCGTCTGGGGAGAAACAGAAGCCTGTCAGCGCCACAGCCTCTGGCCGGTCTCCGTGACAACTTGGGTCTCGAGGCCTGGCTGTCAGGAACCTTCGGCAACGGTCTCCAGCTGTGACCCTGTCGGCAAGGACCGACACGAACAACACAGTCCCCTTGCGCCAGAAGAACGGCAGCGTCCACGCTTCGAAAGCTAAGGCTGACAGAGACGCCCGCGGACATGTGAGCGGACCTGGGTGAGCGCGGGAGGCCCGCTTTCAAGCAGTAACTGCGAAGACAAACTCACTTTCCCCCTCTTCACCCTGCCCCGAGTAATACCCGCAACTCCCTGAGGTCAAACCAGCCAAACCCAGGACCAGGCTACTTACCAACATCTGAGCTGCAGGGAGGCGCTTCCTCCCCGTCACCCCAAAGACTTTATTTGTCAGACAGAGAGAGAGCGAGCGAGCGCACAAGCAGGGTAAACGGCAGGCCGAGACGGAGAAGCAGGCTCCCCGCTGAGCAAGGACCTGCATGCGGGACTCGATCCCAGGACCCGAGCCGAAGGCAGACGCCCACCTGACCGAGCCACCCAGGAGTCCCATGTGAGGTTATTTCAATCCCAACTCTGGGCTTCCTTATCCATAAAATAAATATGCTACCGGTTCCCTGGCAGGATTAGCTCAGAAAACAGAAATAAGAGATGAAGTGGGCCTGGCAAGTCAAGAGAATGAATTCCACAAATGGCTGCTATTTACTGATCTGTTGTAAAGTCACCATGCGGGGTGGTGGTGGGACTGCCAGGGCAGTGGGAGTACTAGTCAAGGACTAACAGAGGAGTACTAGCTGAGGACTACTAGTCGAGCATTAATATGGGACTACCAATAATGGAGCAGCACTAGGCAAAGAGTAATAGAGAACTACGTGGAGCAGTAGTAGAGTTACTAGTCAATCAGCAATAGAGGACTACTAGCTGAGTAATGGAGTACTAGCTGAGGAGTAACAGAGGAGTACTAAGCAAGGAATAATAAAAGACTACTAGTCAAGCAGTAACAGGAGTACTAGTCGAGCAGTAATAGAGGAGTACTAGGCGAGGAGTAGAGGAGGACTACCAGTGGGAGAGTAACAGAGGACTACTAGCTGAGGAGTAACAGAAGAGTACTAGCTGGGCGCCTGGGTGGCTCAGTGGGTTGAGCCGCTGCCTTCGGCTCAGGTCATGATCTCAGGGTCCTGGGATCGAGTCCCGCATCGGGCTCTCTGCTCAGCGGGGAGCCTGCTTCCTCCTCTCTCTCTCTGTCTGCCTCTCTGCCTACTTGTGATCTCTCTCTGTCAAATAAATAAATAAAATCTTTAAAAAAAAAAAAAAAAAAAAAGAAGAGTACTAGCTGAGGAATAGTGGAGGAGTACTAGCTGAGGAGTAATAGAAGACTACTAGTCAAGCAGTAACAGAGGACTACTAGCAGAGGAGTAACAGAGCCCTACTAGCCGAGCAGTAACAGAGGAGTACTAGCAGAGGAGTAGTGGGGGAGGATCAGCCCGTTTTCAGCGGCGGCACTGCACAGAACGCTGCTGATCTGAAGGACACGCTCACTGGCTGCCGCTGGCCGGCCAGGGCGCCGCAGGATGGGACAACGGGGAGTGACTCATGGCTTCCTGTGCGCATGGCCTCAGGAGAGGATTTACTGTTCAACACCGACAGACACCACTCAGCTAGGTCATCTGCCCCTTCACCGGGAGGGCCTCCAACGTGCCCCTCTCTGCGAGCTCGCAGGGCCGGGCATTTGCCCCCATCTCTCTTCCCCTGACTACGGGTCACTCCCGAGGGAAAGAGGACATCCGGACAAAAAGAGGCAAAAGCCAGCCTCACACTCAGCATGAGCTGTAGCTGCCCCCGCCCTCCTCAGCAGCGCTCCCTCTAGTCCCCAAAGAACTCAACCCTGGGGGGGCAGTTGTGCAAGGGAACTCGGCCAGGCACCTCCGTGCACACACCCCACACCCGGGGCACCACCGCGGACCTGCTCAGAGCAGGCCCCGGTCAGCAACCCCGCTCCCCACTCGCCTCTCAACCTTCCCACAAAGCAATGTCCTTCAAGACCCTGCGCAGGGGCGGGAGGAACCCCCACTGACTCTCCTCAGACAGATGGGACGGGGAGGCGGTGGGGGCACAGGGCTGGGGAAGACAGGGCCGTTTCCATCACTTGCAGCCCATAGTCAGTGTGGCGACCAGCAAGGTCTGAAGCGAGCAGGGCTGTGATCCCCGGCCCCCGCCCCCCCCGCCCCTCCTCCCAGGCCGGCCCCAGCTGCGGGCACGTTTAGTCACCGCTCCACAAGCGGGCAAGAATGTACCTGCGCGTGCTGGCAAGCCTAAGGCAGCAGCAGCCGACGCTACCATAAAAGGAAACATTCCCATCCCTTCCAGAAGGAACCGTTTTCCCAGGGCTGTCCAGGCCCCGTCCCTGGGATGGCTGGAATTCCTCTAATTGTGTGAGGAGGAGTCAGATGCTGGATTGCTGAACAACAGGAAGCAGCAGAGCCCACAAACACACACACACACACACACACACACGGGGGAGCACACGGGGGCACGCGTGCACAGGCACACATGTGCAGACACATGCACACAGACGGACAAGCTGTGTGGGACACACGTGGGCATGCAGACACACGTACATGCACGGACACAGATGCACACAAGTACATGTACGCAGATGTGAGCATGCACACGCATGCACAGACACACGTCTCTGGGTGCGCACACAGTCGCACATACAGCTGTGTGCGTGAGTACACACACAGAGGCCTGCACACACATCCATTTCCAATCCTAGCCCCAAACTCTGTGCAACCTCCATCCGCTCCATCCAGTCCTTCCTCTCCTGACCTTTCACCTCCAATCCCTGAAGCGCCAGGGTCAGCACAGACTCCAAGGGAACACGCCCATACTTGCATTTTATACCAGAATACGCTTCTGGGCAAATATTTCTGCAGAGGAAAACCGATGGATGCCCCTCTCATCTCCTCAGCTCTTGACCACCTGGCACCCCAATTCTACCTGCCTGCAGTGAAGAACACCATGACCTCGTAAGTCTGGAAAGGTCTTCCCAATTCTTACAGTGGGTCTGGGCCTGTTATCCTGTGGCTCACAGTAACCCAAGGCAGCAGACAAGGCAGGCACTGTCCCTGGTTTGCGTGTGTGTCTTCTCCCAGCACTTCTGGATTTGTCCCTGAGCTCAGAAGCATCTGTTCTGGGTACTGGGATGGTTAGAATTCTCAGCAACCAGTAAGGTTTCTGCCTGACTCAGTTTACTCTGCCACACCCCCACTGCATTCCAGCAGGGACCCTCCCTCAGCCTTCCCCACACAGTCACCTGGCTGCACACACAAACACGCCTTAGTTCAGCCTGCTCTGTTCTGACTGAAGTCCTTATTTGGGCCCATAAGAACTGAAAGCTTATTTGAAAAGCCTCTTCCTTCCAGCACATCAGGAGCGAGCCAGCCAAACAGGAACCCCATGGCCCAGAACCATGGGAGTGCACCCAGCAGAGACAATCCAGTTCTGGGAAACGGGCTCCTTGCCGGGATGAAGGCATCAGCCTGACTGCAGTCCCTGAGCCCCCCACCTTCCCCGTCCCTAACTTGGTGGGAGTTGGGTAGAGAGAGGCCTATGAATCTCTTTATCATGGTTTTTCACTGAAGCAGTAGCCTTCCCTCAGATAAAATCTTCTCGAATTCCCCATTGGAAGAATAGAAGACAAATACCAGAGCTGCCTGGGTGGTGGAGACAGGGTTCGTCAGAGCACACTTCAGACAACCACTGTCCAGGGGTTTGGAGTGGTGACAGAAGGGAGGGGCCAGGGTTCCGATTTCCGCTCTGTACTCTCCTTGGAGATGACTGGCCCCGTGACCTCTCAGAATCAGAGGCCAGGGCCTCACCAGCAGAGCTGCTCCAAGGACTGAAAGACATCGGGGCCTGAAGCACATGGTACAGCACAGGCCCCTGAAAACACTGTCCTTAACAACCCCAGGCCCTTTGCACCTCCAGAGCTCTCCACTGTGCACCCTTCACAGAACAACAAAAAGGTTTTAAGTTACATCTTCAGTGATGAGGCCATTCCCTCTTCTGATTTTATTTTAAAACCCAAATGCCCCAAGACCTTTTAGAACGGACACACACATCCAATGCAGATACGTGTCTCCAGCCAGCTCCGGAAGGCCAGCTCAGGTGTGAGGAGGGGAAACCCGACCCCAGGTATCTCACCCCAGGTAGAGACTTATGCTAAGGGCTTTATTTATCGCTCACTTCCTCAGCAAGAGGAGCTGCCAATTCTTGTCCATAAAAGGCCACAAAGCTTGCAGGGTGGTGACATCAGCCCCGACAGGAAGTACAGAAGGAAGAGACTGGGCCTGGTCCACCACCAGCCGCTGCTAGGACTGACTCATCAAATGCTCACTGAGATAAGGCCTCCTGGGGGTCCTGAGGGGCTGCTCTTGGGGTCACACCTGAATAGCACCCTGCCCCCGGGACCCCTCTTCAGGTCAACCAGGCCTTTTGAGCAATGGACATGGGCCAAGAAAAAAGAAAAGCCAATGGCAGGTTCAGGTTGGGTGACCCACCCGTGTGGGGTGACCCATGACACACAGGCCTCAACCCTCCACCACCCTGGGGTCGCTCACTGTGTGAACCCTGCTCCCCGTCGCCTCGCACAGGAAGCATCGGGCTGCTCAGGGCCCATTCCTGGACTCCGGGGGTTAGTTCTCCTCAGACCCCCACAAGTGTCAGGGTCTTGTGGGCCAAAATGCAAAAGCCTTTCACCAAGTTTGAAATGTGGAGAGACCTGTGAGTTCAAGCTCAGAATCTGGGGCTGGGAAGGCCCTGGGCCACCAGCAGGCCTGCCCCGGTGCTGTGGAGGAGCCGGCCACTCTCTCAGAAGTGTTCTGGGGGCCCTGCAAACTCATGCAGGGCTTTCCGCAAGGCCAGCCCCCTTCACGAGCGTGGGCTACAGGTGCTTGGGAGGAAAGTCGAGGGGTGAGCAAAGCAGGTGAACTGAAGCCCCGTGTCAGCACAAGCTCAGGGCCCCCAGTGTCCCGGGGCCTCAGGCAGCCCGCCCGCCCAGCCACCCAACCGGTCAGTGGCTCCCAAGCACACTGTGTGGTTGCTGGCTCTGTTCTCTCTGTGGCACAAAGCTAGCCCCAGACCAGGGAGGTGCCGGATCAGCAGCCTCCCCAGCCAGCAAGCAGCCAGCCTTGGCCCTGTGTCTCCACCCACACACACCCCCAGGTGAGGCCGTGTCTGAACCCCCCCCCAGGAGGCCCACGGCTCTCACTGCAGGAGGCCAAGAACGGGCGCCTCCCCCATCAGGCACCCTCGATAATTAGAAGCCCCAGGGACTGCACTTAACTCTCATTATGGCAGAGGGCAGGCGAGGCCCCAAACCGGCCCTCCCTAGGCCAAAATGCACCCAGCCGCTCACACAGGTGAGCTCCCAGGGCACAGGCAGACCCTCCAGAAACCACTGCGGGCTACTCAGACACCTCATCCTTGGGCAGGGCTGGCAGCGAGAACGTTCTGTGTGGGGCTGCTGCAGACAGCTCTGACAGGCTGGTCAGGGTGGAGGGAAATTCAAAAGTCACGAGTGAGTGCTGACAGCCCACAGTAAATGCCGCCAGGACACTGGGAGGTCAGCCTGCCTTGCTCTTAAACCACATTCTGCTCAGGGAACAACAGGAGAGAGAGGCAGGGGAGCCCCGCTGAGTCCCACCCAAGCTCTAGCTCACGGCTCTGCAGAGGGCTGGGCCATCCGGGAGGGACTAAGGGAGCACAGGAAGGAAGGACAACAGGACCCTGGGAACACAGTGGACACCACCAGGCAGAGCTCAGGACACACTTGGCTCCAAGTCAGAGCACAGACAGAGCTGGCTTTTCGAAACACCGCCCTGGGAGGAGTTTTACCAGGAATGCAGGAAAATCCCTGCCAGGAGATGAACAGCAATGGCACCAGGAGATGCTTCCTCAAGAAGCCACTGGCTCCAGTCGCCTGGAGAAGGGGCCACCCAACGCGGCAAGAAGAGTGTTGGTAACTGTTAGGCCAGGCTTTGCTCCTGGGACACGATCTCTGCCCTTGGCTTTCAGCTTAGACCTTGGCCCTACTGTATTTGCCCACCAGCTCAGGGCAGAGAACAGATCTTCATCAAGTTACAAAGTCTGGCTGGAAAGACACCCTGGGCCCTGGTCAGCGCAGGCTGTCAGCCAACAGAACACCAAGGATCCTCAGAGTTTACTGCAAAGGTGGACTCTGGGCCAACAAGCCTTGGTCAAGACCGAAGGAATTTTACAGAAGCCACTTAGAGAATCCTGCCTTTCACGCCTGCAGACTTCAGCTCTCTTCTCTTTAGTTTTAGAAAATCAGTCTTGTTCTCATCTGACAGCTTAATTCCAGCCATCAGCCAGGAGAAGGAAAGCAACCCTTTTCTCTTGAGTACACCAACGTTCAGTCCTGACCTCCTGGCACAAGGCTCTGTTGGGAGTCTCGGAGCCAGAACGCAAGAGAACAGGAAAAACGGCTGGTGAGCGGTGTCCATAGGCAGCGGGGGACACGCCCAGGGAGGGTACATGCACAGCTCAGCCGTTACAGACTCTGCAGGTGACTTTTGGTTGGTTGGGGGGAGGCGCTCAGAGACACAGAGCCACGTTTTCAACCACCCTCAAAATTTCAGGGCTCCAGGAGGGCACTTTATTCTTGTCCGTCACTTTAGGTGGCTCCAAGAAGAGCACAGCGGGCCTACTGGGTTGAATTAAACACCGAACAGAAAAGTAAGCCTAAATAAAGCTGAATCCTTGAAAAGGATCCACGAGCCAGATTCTTCTTCTAGAAAGATTTTACTGACATGAGACCAACAGACAGGAATACGTTATAATTAAGCAGCCTCATTCTGAGGACAGGGCTTTCCTTGGGGGGACCCCCAAGCAAGCAGCTTCCCGGGATTGGCTCCACTGGGCCCGGGGCTGCGGGTCATAGTGCAACCCCCACCCCAGGTCCCGACCACACATGGACAGAGGACCCCTTCAGTGGCGCCAGAAGGCTACCTCCCGAGGGCACGACGTTTTCCTGAAGCCCCACCAAAGCCAGGTCAGCCCCCGGACTCCTGCGGCCCATGGGCCATGGACGAGATGGGACAAGATGGAGACCGCATCTGACCACACACGCCCCGGTGCAATGCGGCTGCTGCAGGGAGGCAGATGACAAGCCATTTCCTGTGCGTGCTGCCACCGGGAGCCCCAAGTGTCCCAGGCTACTCCAGGAGGAGAGGAAGGAGCCGCCTGCAGGAAGCACTGGTTATCACCTGCATACAGCAGGCGGGAGCACGCTGGGAAGAAGGCTGACCTCAGAGGGCAGGGCAGGGTTTGGTCAGGATGCTGCATTTCCAGACTCGTAGGGCACCTTCCAGATGGCCCTTGTTCATTACAGGCCAGCACCGTGCACGAGCCTTGCTCCACCCCTGCAATGACCCTCTGAGTAGGATTCACTATGCCAGGAGGCCAGCAAGGAAAGGAAGGCTTGGGGACAGCGGCCCCAGTCAGGGGGGACGCGACAGAGCCAGGCACCCACCCAAATCCAGGGCGAACCCAGCACGCTCTTCTCCACACAGCTCTGGCTCACAAGGCAGTCAGTCATTCCTAAGACCAAGGCTCACAGAGGCCCAGCAAACCGGCGCCAGTGACCTACCGTGGAGGCGCCACATCACCATGTCACCAGTCAAAGCCCCGCATGCTCACCCCACAGCCCCCAACCCAGCTCTCCCCCCGAACCCTTGAGCTCCCTTCCCTGCCCCTCAGGAGCTCTCCAGGGGGCACGATCCTGCGGGGTGGGCCTTGGGCCCAGCTAAGGACCTCCCTGCCAGCGGTAGGGCCTCTGCAGCCTGAGCCTCCAGGCCACGCGTTCCTGCTCCGGGGAGTTACCCCGTCTGCGGCTTCCTCGGCCGCCTGGCCCATGAGTATGTTCACAGTCATGCTTCACTGCACCCTCGAAGCCCTTCCCCGGGGCCTCACCCATACGGCGCTTTTTAACTCAGAAAGGCCTTGGAAAGCAGCTCCACAGGAGCAACGGGCAGGGAGAACGCGAAGAGGGAGTGAGGGCCACCAGCCAGCCATCCTCCAAATAGCAGCCCAAGAGCGAGGGGCAACGGTGCCCCTGGGGGACTGGCAGGGCCACCAGGAGACCCTGGCTTTTGGGGCCGACTCTGCAGGCACTAGACAAGTCAGGGACATTTATTTCTGGGCCTATCCCTCCGCCCATGAATAAGAAGGATCACATTCAGATGCAAAGGCAGCATTAGAATTCTACTCCTTGTCGGCCCACGATGGTCAGTCCATCACCAACAGACCTCGGAGGCGTACCAGACCAGGGCAACTGCCTGGTGACCAGCCGCTGCCTGTGCAGCCTCCCCCGAGAGGCAGGGCCTGCACAGAGCAAAGGTTTAAATGGTTCTCAGATTAGCAGAGGCCTGGAAGGAAGGCAGACCCTGCCACTACTCCCCCCAGAAGTGCTGGGAGCTCATTAAAATACCATGAAGTCACCCCAAGTGACCCAAACCGGTCATTCTACCTCATCAACAGAGAAGAGGTTTTCTGCTTTCACTGGAGAGAGGACTGTGCTCAAGCCAGATCCTTTAATGGGTTGGTTCTCCACTAAGAACACGCATACACCCTTACCCCCAGAGGAAGACCCCAGAAAGCCAGGCCCTAGAAGAAGCCAGGAATGCCATTCCCAACCTGGTCACCCCTTCTATAGCCCACGTGGGGCTCCTGCCCGGGGACATGCCCCACTGGGCTGTCCTCTGCCTGGCGGGCAACAGCCAGTTCCCACTTCTTCACACTCCGGCCAGCTTGACATGCATTTACTGAATCCCTGAGGCAGGAAGACGCATTAATGGCTGGGACAACAGATTAACCAAACAGAAAGGCCTGGGTTGGAGGGTGAACCAACCAAGTCACGACAACTCTAATTAAACCCAAGGTCGAAGACTAAAGACAAACAGAACTGCCGGGCACATCTAGGCTACCCAGAACCACCCACTGATACATACCTGCCGGCCTTTCCACAGGATCCAACTTCAGCAGGACCTTCCCGGCCACACCAGGCCTCAGTGGCCACGCCTTCCCCCCCAAACTCCCGAGACACCAGACACCTGCTGCGGCCGAGCGGGCACCAGGGGTGGGTAGCAGCTGGTCTCGTTACGTAGCTGCAGCCCCAGGTATCGGGTACAAACACATCTCATCCCTCCACCCGGTCTGCCAGAGCCTCCGGTGCCAGAATCATGTACTAGACCTCTTGGTGTTCTGGCACCTTCTACCTCCTAGCTCCACAGAATAATCCAGGCACCAAACGCTGCCATGCCCCATCCCATGCCCATGGCAGACAGCACTCGTCTCTCCCAACATTCCTTGGCAACATGAGTCTCGGATCCTCGGCCAGCCAGGCCGAGGCACTACTGATCCAGGGCTCAGTCCAGTGGGTCTCAAGTAGGGGCAGTCCCCACCTCTGGGGGAACATCTGGTAGTAATGTCTGAGGACGTTTCCGGTTGTCACCACAGAAAGGGAGGGAGCTGCTGGCATCTGGAGGCTGGAGGCCAGGTTGCTGCTGAGCATCCTATGGGACCAGGACAAGCCCCCTCCCCCGAGAGGATTCTCTGGCCTCAAAGTCAACCGCTGCCAAGTGTGAGAAACCCTGGTGTGGTCTGAATCAGGTAGCGTGACCATATAATCTATCATCCAAACTGGCTGCTTCTGAAAGTGGAAACGAACACTAGTAATGCTAACTGACAACGGGCACGCATCAGGACTCACAGACAAACCAAATGAAAATCTCCTAAATCCTTCATTTAGGAGATGAAAGATGGGGAGGTCCCAGCAATAGGCCAAGAGCTCATTTCATAAAAGTCCCCAAAGACACCAACTACCCTATTTGGCTAGTATGTCATAAGCCACAGGCGGTGCAGAGAGGAAACTTCTTCCTAGTTCCCGTTCAGTTTAAAAAAGCAGAAAAGGACCAGGCTGGTCGGAAAGTGGCAGAGAGCAACCCCATTTTCCCGCAGAGCCAGTGCTAAAGAGCTCATCCCCACCCCCCACAGACACCGAGGCACCACAGCACTGTCCACACCTGACATAGGGCGAGAACCACAGCTCCTCTCTGGAACTTTCTTTACTGGTGAACCTTCTTATCGTGACTAGCAACTTCTGTTAATTAACTTCCTCTCTGCTCCAAGAACAAAAAACCTGTTGTTAAATGCTGCACAGGTCAGCTGCGTATGAGAAGGGACTGGGAAATGTTCTCAGTCGGTCCCCGTGGGGCTCAGGCTGCAGCATTCCAGCATTATGTGGAGGGCAGGGAAAGCCTCGTGGACTGAGAGCTAGAAATTACGGGGACCCCGCATTTGCACAGAACATTCCAAGGTAGCAGCAACACCTCTGGCTTCCTGGGCCCACAACAGATTTCCATCCCAGTCTCCAAAAGATTGAAAAATCCGCCCACTTACTCTCATAATTTGGGGAGATCACTACTTCCTG